>NC_090374.1:127326420-127632086 GCF_036365525.1 Heterodontus francisci
ATTCATCCTTCCAATGCCATAGCGCCCAAGGCAGGAGGGCCATGAGGCATGGTCAGCCCCAATCCTGGCGTTAAAGTCCCCCAGCAGGAACAAATGTTCGGTAGAACTGGTCTTTAACTTCAGGTGGGGAGCAGAGAATTGGAGCATAGATGCTGAGTTGGTGTACTAGACCAGAGGCGGTGAGCAGTCGGATGGACAGTATGCGTTCTGAGCCATTTGAAGGTGGGTCTATCATGCTGAGCAAAGAGTTTCTGATGGCGAAGCCCACTCCATGCTGTCTTGTTTCTTCAGGATCCGTACCCTGCCAGAAGAAGGTGTTGTCTTGCTCTCTTAGAGATCCGCTTTCAGGGAGGCGTGTCTCCTGAAGTGCTGCAATGTCCACATTGAGTCTACTGAGCTCGTTGTTAATGATGGCAGTCTTCCGAGAATCATTGATTTGTGTAAGGTGTTCCAACAGGCCAGGACACATAGTTCTGACGTTCCAGCTTGCAAAATGAAGGGCTGGCACCTTCTTTCCTTTTTTTGTTGTGCTGTTTGGTGCGATGTTACAGTCCACTTGTCGGTCATTTCACCTGTAACACAGGGGTGATCAGTGTTGTATGTTTGGTTAGACTAGCTAGGAGTGATTACTGAGTCTTCGGAAAGTTTTAACAATAACTGGTTTATTACACATTAAAGAACTATATACAGCTTTACAGAAGTATATCTAACTCCTCTGGTGCCATGTTGCTTCTTCTCCTCTTCAAGTATTTTTCTCATATGATCTTTAACATCATCATAGTGAGAGGTGTTACTCACACTGTCCCAGAAATTAGCACTTTCAAACCCTTGTACTACACACAGGTATGGGTCCAGTCAAGAAACCTAATGGATCCATTGGAATTTTACCTCACACAACTGAATAAGGCAGTGGAAAGAGAAATACATCCAATGTCATTAGTTTGGCAAAGCTATGGAAAAGCACAATTTTCACCAAGTTAGATGCTAACAGCAGATTTTGGCAATTACCATTGGAAGAAGAATCTAAATTCTTGATGACATTTATAACACCATTTGGAACATAAGAACATAAGGACTAGGAGCAGGAGTAGGCAATTCAGCCCCTCGAGCCTGCTCCGCCATTCAATACGATCATGGCTGATCTCATCCCGGCCTCAACTCCACTTTCCTGCCCGTTCTCCATAACACTTCAACCCATTACTAATTAAAAATCTGTCTATCTCCTCCTTAAATTTAGTCAATGTCCCGGCATTCACCGCACTCTGGGGTAGTGAATTCCACAGACTCACGACCCTTTGAGAGAAGTAATTTCTCCTCATCTCTGTTTTAAATCTGCTACCCTTTATCCTAAACCTATGACCTTTCATTCTAGATTGCCCCACTAGAGGAAACATCAATTCTACGTCAACTTTGTCAATCCCCTTAATCAGCTAATATACCTCAATTAGATCTCCTCTCATTCTTCTAAACTCTGAAGAGTAAAGGCCTAAACTGCTCAAAACCCTCATCTCTGGAATCAATCCAGTGAACCTCCTCTGAACTGCCTCCAATGCAACTACATCCTTCCTCAAGTAAGGGGACCAAAACTGTACGCAATACTCAAGGTGCGGTCTCACTAATGCCTTGTACAGTTGCAGCAACACTTCCCTACTTTTATACTCTATTCCTTTAGCAATAAATGCCAAAATTCCATTTGCCTTCCTTATTACCTGCTGCACCTGCATACTAGTTTTCTGCGATTCATGCACGAGGACACCCAGAACCCTCTGCACCAAAGCATTCTGAAGTTTCTCTCCATTTAGATAATAATTTGCCTTTCTATTCTTCTGACCAAAATGGATAACCTCACACTTATTCACATTAAACTCCATCTACCAAATTTTGGCCCATTCATCTCACCTATCCATATCCATTTGTAAATTTCTTATTTCTTTATTACAACTTAGTATCCCACCTATTTTAGTGTCATCTGCAAATTTGCCTATTGTACCTTCTATCCCTGCATTCAAGTCATTAATATAGATTGTAAATAGTTGGGGCCCGAGGACTGAACCCTGCATCACCCCACTAGTTACATCTTGCCAACCAGAAAAAGACCCATTTATCCCGACTCTCTGTTTGTTAGCCAATCCTCTATCCAAGCTAATAAATTGCCCCTAACCCCATGTGATCTTACCTTTTGTGCGGCACCTAATCAAATGCCTTCTGGAAGTCCAGATATACTACATCCACAGGATCCCCATTATCCACTTTACTTGTTACATCTTCGAAGAACTCTGGCAAATTAGTCAAACACGATTTACCCTTCATAAAACCATACTGACTGATGGATTGCGTTTTGACTTTCTAAATGTCCTGTTCTAACTTCCTTAATAATGGATTCTAACTATTTCCCAATGACAGATATTAAACTAACTGGTCTATAGTTTCCTAATTTCTTCCTCCCTCGCTTTTTGAATAAGGGCGTATAGTCGCATTTTTCCAATCCACTGGAACCTTCCCTGCATCCAGGGAATTTTGGAATATTATAACTAATGGATCCACTATCTCCGCTGCCACTTCCTTTAAGACCCTAGGATGTAGGCCATCAGGCCATGGGGACTTGTCTGCCTTCAATCCCAATAGTTTGATCAGTTTTTTTTCCCTACTGATGATGATTGTTCTAAGTTCCTCCCTTTCTATAACCTCTGCATTACCTGTTACTATTGGGATGGTACTAGTGTCCTCCACCATGAAAACTGAGGCAAAATACTGATTTAGTGTCTCCGCCATTTCTGTGTTCCCCACTTTTAACTCCCCAGTCATATTTCTCCAAGGGGCCAACATTCACTTTAGCTACTCTCTTCCCTTTTATATACTTTTAGAAGCTTTTGCTATCTGTTTTTATATTTTGTGCTAATTTTCTTTCATAATTTATCTTTTCTTTTTTTATTACTTTTTTAGTAACCCTTTGTTGATCTTTAAAAGTGTCCCAATCTTCCAGCCTGCCACTGGCCTTTGCAATATGGTATGCCTTCATTTTTGTCTTTATGTTATCCTTAAATTCCTTGCTTAGCCATGGATGTTTTTCCCCCCTCTTACAATCTTTCTTCCTCTCTGGAATATATTTTAGTTGGGAGGAATTGAATATCTCCTTCAACATCTGCCACTGCTCATCAACTGTCCTACCTTTTAGTCTTCCTGCCCAGTCACTAGAGCCAAATCTATCCTCATGCTTATGTAATTACCTTTGTTTAACTCCAGAATGCTAGTGTGGGACTCCAGCTTCTCGCCCTCAAACTGAATTTGAAATTCTAGCATGCTATGATCACTTTTCCCGAGACGATCCTTAACAATGAGATCATTAATTAACCCCACCTCATTACATAATACCAAATCTAGAATAGCGTGCTCCCTGGTTGGTTCCACAACATATTGCGCCAAAAAAACAATCTCTAATACATTCGCTAAGCTCTCCCTCGAGGCTACCCTTGCCAATTTGATTAATCCAGTCTATATGTATATTAAAATCACCCATGCTTATTACCATACCTTTCTTACAAGCCCCCAGTATTTCCTGGTTTATACTGTGCCCCACTGCGGAACTACTGTTTGGAGACTTATAGATTACTCCCACCAGGGACCTCTTTCCCTTGTTATTTCTTATTTCTACCCATACTCATTCTACGTCTTGATCTCCAGTGCCTATATCATTTCTCACTACAGCACTGATCTCTTCCTTTACTAACAAAGCTACACCACCTCCTTTTCCTTCCTGCCTATCCTTCCGAAATGAGTACCCTTGGATATTCAATTCCCAAACCTGGCTCCCTGCAACCACATCTCAGTAATTGCCACTAAATCATACCCATTCATCGCTATTTGCGCTGTTAACTGATTAATTTTATTCCGAATGCTTCGTGCATTCAGATACAAAGCCTTTAACTTTGTTCTATTATCAAATTTCCCTACTCTTCTGCGATTTCTTGGTGCAATATGACATTCACACGTTCTGTCCCCACCTTTTATTTTCTGGTAACAATCAGCCTCAGCACTAACCTGCACTCCTACCTTCTCCTTTAACTTTGACTTCCTAATTTTCCATGCAACTGAACCCTCCCCCCGACTATTTAGTTTAAAGCCCTATCTACAGCCTAATTATACGATTCGCCAGGACTCTGGTCCCAGCATGATTCAGGTGGAGTCCGTCCCAATGGAACAGCTCCCTCCTTCCCCAGTACTGGTGCCAATGCCCCATGAATTCGAACCCATTTCTCTCACACCAATCTTTGAGCCACGCATTTACTTCTTTAATCTTATTGACCCGGTGCCAATTAGCTCGTGGCTCAAGTAGTAATCTGGAGATGATTACCTTTTTGGCTCTGCTTTTTAATTTAGACCCTAGCTGCTCATATTCCCTCAGCAGAATCTTTATCCTCGTTCTACCTATATCGTTAACACCTACGTGGACCACGACAACTGGATCTTTCCCCTCCCGCTCCAAGTTTCTCTGCAGCCCAGATGAGATATCCTGAACCCTGGCACCAGGCAGGCAACACTGCCTTTGGGACTCTCGATCATGGCCACAGAGAAGAGTGTCTATGCCCCTAAGTATAATATCACCGATTACGAGTACATTTCTCTTTTCTCCCCCCACTTGAATGGCTCCCCGTACCACGGTGCTATGGTCAGTTTTCTCATCCTCCCTACAGTCCCTGCTCTCGTCCACACATGGAGCAAGAATCTCGAACCTGTTGGACAGGGACAAGGGCTGAGGCTCCTGCAGTACTACCTCCGGGATCCCTCTACCTGCCTCATTCATAGTCACACCCTCCTGTCCCTAACCACTGGCCGAATTCAAGGTAGTTAATCAAAGGGGTGTGTCTCCTGAAACACAGCATTCAGTTAACTCTCCCCCTACCTGATGTTGCACAGTGTCCGAAGCTCAGCCTCCAGCTCATCAACTCTGAGTTCCTCGGGCAGCCAACACTTGCTACAGATGTGGTCACGAGGAATCACAATGGGGTCCACCAGCTCTCACATCATGTAGGTACACCACATCTCCTGGCCCTGCATCTCTATTTTATTCTGTTTTAACAGATTACCATTCAGAATTACATCAGCACCAGAGATCTTTCAAAGGACGATGTTGAGAATCCTGGAAGGATTAGATGGAAACATCTGCCACATGGATGACGTGTTATTCCATGGTGCTAATCAGTGGAAACATGATACGAGAGTGAGAGCAATCCTTCAGAGATTGGAAGAAGCAGGTCTCACATTGAACGAGAAATGTTTTTTTCACAGCAAATAGTAAGATGTCTCGGACAGGTTATTGATGGGTCTGGTATTAGAGCAGATCCACAAAAGACAAAAGTGATAAAGGACTTTCCAGAGCCTAAAAACATTACAGAGTTGCAAAGGTTTATGGGAATGGTGGATCAAGTTGGGAAATTTCGACTGACTTCAGCCATGATCAATGAACCATTACGACAGTTGTTAAAAAACAACGATGTCTGGTGTTGGAAAGAAGCCCAACAAGAATCCCTTGAGAAAATCAAGAACATGCTAGTATCTTCAGAAACGTTAGCACATTATGACCCAAAGTTATCAACCATCTTAGCAGCGGTTGCGTCATCAAGAGGATTAGGAGCAGTCTTATTTCAGGTACAGAGAGGTGGGACACACAGACCTGTATATTTTGCTTCTCATTCGTTAACAGATACAGAGCAGAGATACGCAGTCTAGAAAAGAAAGTGTTGGCAGCAAATTGGGCATGTGAGAAATTTTCTGACTATGCCCTAGCTCTTCAATTTAAAATTGAAACTGATCATAAACCGCTAGTTACTCTACTAAACACAAAAGAGCTTGCAAAGTTACCTACAAGAGTACAGAGGTTTAGATTAAGATTGATGAGATTTGACACAAAAACCAAATATGTTTCAGAGAAAAGCAAATCACAACAGATGCTTTATCACGTATTTCATCAGCATGACCTGAAGAAGGAGATATTTTATTTCTTGTTTTTGTTTTGACAACAACAACAACTTTACCTACTGCAGCTCAGAAACTGAGTGAAACAAGGAATGCTCAGAAAACAGATGAAGTATGTGTGGCAATAAGGGAATATGATTTGCATGGAAGGCCAGTGTACATGCCACAAATCCCAGTTCTAAGGCAGTATTATGAACAGAGGGGGCATCTAAACATTGTTGATGATTTATTGATTGACGATGAGAGATTAGCTATCTCTAGAATACCGAGATTAGAGATCTTTGAGAGATTACACCTTTGGGAATAACAAAGTGTAGAGCCAGGGCAAGACAGTCAGTATGGTGGCCTGGTATATCGAAAGAAATTGAAGAGATGATATCAAAGTGTATCACGTGTGCTATCAATCGTCATGCGACGAAGGAACCACTCGTGTCATCATCCTTTCCCTCTAGACCATGGGAGGGTCTATGTATGGATCTTTTTGAGCATAGAAGTAAAATGTTCTTAATAGTAGTCAATTATTATTCAAGGTGGATTGAAGTTAAACAACTACAAGGCAAAGTTCAGAGGTTGCAATCACATCCTTGAGAGCAATCTTTTCTACGCATGGAATTCCAGATATTGTAATATCTGACAATGGGCTACAATTTGTGAATGAATGCTTCAGAGAGTTTACAGAAGGCTTTATCCATATCACTAGTTTGCCGAGGTACCCTCAGGCTAATGGTGAAGCAGAGAGAGGTGTAAGGACTGTGAAGGCATTGTTAAAAAAGAATGGCGATCTTCAATTAGCACTTCTAAATTATCGATCAACACCACTTCAGAATAATTTATCCCCATGTGAATTGTTAATGGGAAAAATGTTGAAGACCCAACTTCCTTTACTCCCAAGAACACTCCAGCCATAAGACTTAGAAAAAGTGTATGAGAGAGAGGATAGAGCGTGGTCTAATCAATCAGAGAATTATAACAGGCATCACAGAACTAGAAACTTGTCAGACATCCAACCTAGAGAATCTGTTTGGGTTAGAGACAAAAATCAGTATGGAGAAGTGATGAGCATTCACTATATCCATGATCAGACATTGTCCAAACTGACCAAGGGATGATAAGAAGAAACAGAGGGTCATTGTTGGTGATACCAAAGAAGCAACAAATACAAGAGGACCAATCACCTCAAGAAGTTGATGAACCAGTGATGCTGCAATCAACCATCAACCCAGTGGACATCCAATAGTTCTACTGAAGTACAAAAGAATAAGAAGGAGGAACTAGAAGACTCAAAATCCTATATATCTTCAAAAGAAAAAATGTGTTACGGCAGACTAGTAAAGACGCCACAGAGGTTAACAATCTGAAAAGAGAAATCAGAGACTTGGGGGGAGATGTAGTATAATTTCGGGTTATTACTAGGCAGAATATGTAAATAGACTGTGAGCATCATCACAGGAAGTGATGTAATAGAATTTGTACAACACCTCCTGTAGAGTGTAAGTGCGAGCCATAGGTGCAGGATGTGTGCAAATAAACTCCTATTCCTGTAACCGTCAGTCTCTTAGATATTCTGTACTAAGCCTTAATAGTTATCAGAATATTACACATTGTAGTCTTCCTTCCTCTTTGTGTTCCTCCACTTCCTATTGCACTTCCTCCTCCACTACTTCCTCTTCCTGCTTCTCTTCCTCATGCTCCTGATCCTCAGGTTCTTACCTGATAGGTGGTAACAAGGGCTATTACCTCATAATGGTCAGTTGCAGCATACTACCTCATCTGAGTCTTGTGGGGCTCCTCCAGAGCAGTCTATATAGCGGAATGATATGTGACATCAGAAGAGTCATGGATGTAGGTGGGAAGTGACTGGACAAGGGGAGAAAAAATAAAGTCAAAATACAAAGAAATAAGTTCAGTGGGGCAGAAACAGGCTAAAATGATGGGTCTATCAGGACAGTCCTGTTTGTGGCTTTTGGGAGGTAGGTAGGAGTGGGATCGTTCCCTCTGCAACACCCTGGCCCACTCTTCCATCAACCCCAGCACTTCAATCCCCTCCCACAGCACCTCCCCAGGCAATTGCAGGAGGTGTAACACCTGTCCTTTTGCCTCCTCTCTCCTCACCATCCAAGGCCCCAAACGCTCCTTCCAGGTGAGGCAGTGATTTACTTGTACTTCTTTCAATTTAGTATACTGTATTTGCTGCTCACAATGCAGTTGCCTCTACACTGGGGAGTCCAAATGCAGATTGGGTGACCATTTTGTGGAACACCTCTGCTCAGTCTGCAAGCATGACCCCGAGCTTCAGGTTACTTGCCAATTTAAATTCACCACCTTGCTCTCACCCACAAATTCCTGTCCTCTGCCTGCTGCAGTGTTCCAGTGAAGCTTAACACAAGTTCGAGGAACAGCACCTCATCTTCCAATTAGGCATTTTACAGCCTTCTGGAAGTAACACTGAGTTTAACAATTTTAGACCATGACCTGGTCTTAACTTATTTTATTTTTATTTTTATTTAGAGATACAGCACTGAAACAGGCCCTTCGGCCCACCGAGTCTGTGCCGACCATCAACCACCCATTTATACTAATCCTACATTAACCCCATATTCTCTACCACATCCCCACCATTCTCCTATCACCTACCTACACTAGGGGCAATTTACAATGGCCAATTTACCTATCAACCTGCAAGTCTTTGGCTGTGGGAGGAAACCGGAGCACCCGGCGGAAACCCACGCAGACACAGGGAGAACTTGCAAACTCCGCACAGGCAGTACCCAGAACTGAACCCGGGTGGCTGGTCGCTTAGTTTTCATCTTTTTGCTTTCGGATAGAGCTGTTCATTATTCCGCCATTAACACTCTCCCTCGACAAGTACTTTGTCTTTTACTACAACTATCACCACTCCCTTTGCCTTTTGTTCCATGACATTTCTGCCATTTAATCTCTCCTGCCCTCCACCCTATCACAGAACTTCCCTTTTGTTCTTCTACACCCTCCCCCCTTTCACTTGCTCAAAACCTAGTACATATCTAACCTTTGCCAGTTCCGATGAAAGGTCATTGGCCTGAAATTTTAACTCTGTTTCTCTTTCCACATATACTATGAAAAAATAACCCTTGTTGTCCAGTAGCCTGCCTTTGATTTGCCATAGTGCGCCAAATACAGAGGGCACAAAGGACTGTCGCAAATTTAAGTGACTACTGCCAGGATGGGTTTTCTCCTGCATGATGAGTTGCTGTGGTCTGTTCACTCTATCCTGATAGGTATAGTTTCTCAGTTCTCATATCCTCCTTGTAAATTTTTTTCACACCTTCTCTTTTGCATCCTTTTTATAATAGGGAGGCTGGGACTCTGCATAATATTTTAAGTATGGTCTAACCAAGGTTTTATACAAGTGTCACATAACTTTTCTGCTTTTCAATTCTATCCCTCTAGAAATGAACTCCAGTGCTTTGTTTGCTTTTTAATGGCTTTATTAATATACATTACTACTTTTAGTGATTTGTGTATCTGTACCCCAGGATCCCTCTTCGTCTCTAGGCTCATTTAGACTTTTATTCTTCCTACCAGAATGCACCACCACACATTTATCTATATTGAAATTAATTTGCCAATTACACATGTATATTACATCCACATGATTACCCTCGTTTACTCTTATTATTTTTTCAAAGAAGTCGCGTTGGCCAAGCAAGCTCTTCTCTTCTGAAATCTGTGCTGACTGTTCCCTTTATTTTCAGTTTCTGGACGTTTTTCAGTTACATCTTTGAATAAACATTCCATTATCTTTCCTACCACAGATGTTAAGCTAACTGTTCCATAGTTCCCTGGATTTATTCTATCTCCCTTTTGGAATATAGGAATAACATTAGCTGTCCACCAGTCCTCTGGCACAATTCCCTTTTCTATTGAATGTTTATACATTTGGCATCTGCTATCTCTTCCTTGGCTTCTTTGAGTATATGCAGATGCAATCCATCCAGACGTAGGGTTTTATGCTGTCTTTATATCCTTTTTGATCTTTTTTTCCAATGTCATATCTACCTTGTTAGCCTCTGGTAAAATCTGAGACAAAGAAATAATTCAATATTTCTGCCATTTCACTGTTATTACCTGTGAGTTTGCCTTACGCATCCCTTAATGGCCCTATCCCTATCTTAATTTTCCTTTTTTTAATGTGTCTATAGAATCTTTACTGTTTCTTTTTATATTCTTTCATAATTTAATTTTGCAATTCCTCTTTGCCTGCCTAATTTTTTAACTTATTTCCTAACCTCCTCTTACTCTCTTTTTTCATCCTTTCCTTTATTGTCTATATAGAGTATGTCTTTTTCTTTAGTTTCAATTTGCATGTATCTCTTTATTCATGTCACACTTTTGGTTAGTTGTTCTTGCTTTTTAGCAGATTATATTTCTCCTGAACTCTATTGATCACCTTTTTTAAACATGTCCTCCTGTTGGTCTATCTCTATGTTTATGCTCAGAAATTATCCAGTTATACAATCTCAATCTAAATTAAATAACCTGCTTATATTACCTAAACCAATCAGTTATTTTAAATACCTTCTTAATATTTATTTCCCAAATGACTACAAATTCAGATCTTCACATTTTAGACTTCTGAAGTCCCAGAATCATCCTTGTCACTTTTGTCTGAACTCTCCTCAATGTATTAATATACTTTTGAAGTACAGGATTCAAAGCTGCAAATATTTTAAATGTAATGTCACCAATGATTTATATTGTACTAAATAATCACTTTGACCTTCACTAAATTCCTGACAGATATTCCCATATTTCTTTGGTCTTTGTTGATAACTTTACATTGAGTAGATACTTTCAGTGAAAATAACTACAAACAAACCTTTATCCTTTTGCTTTTCCAACCTCACTAATAGTCACCCATTTAATGGTTACATCCAATTTATGGGTTGTGTTTCCTGTGCCAATGTATATTATCTTCCATTTATCTACATCAAATACATCTGTCATTCCTTAAGTTAATTTGTAACTTTCGTCTCCATGTTATCAGTCTCAGGTGTGCTAACCATTGGGCTGGATTTTGCAGTCAGCAATGAAGCAATGAAGCAATGGTGCTCACCACTGACCTCAAAGAAAGCTGCCTATAAAGATATAGTGATCTCTATGGGGTGGAGTTCCCCTTTTTCAGGAACAGTTTAAATCTAATGCTATCAAAGGGATCTCCAGGTGTTCAGCAGCAGTGGTGTCAGCAAGTGGGGAAGCAGCCAATCACATTGAAGTATTCTCATAGACAGCAAACCAGGAAATTAAAAGCTCAGTAACACCCCTTTCAATTTAAATTTTTGGATAATGAAATAAATGATTCATGATTGGATTAAGATAGAAGCTAAAATAAAGATGAACAAACTTCAAAAATATTTCAAAATCATAATAGAGAAATTTGACATTCTACAAATATAAAATTAGCTTTTCAGGGCCAGTTTAGCTGTAATTATGAAGTTAATACGCTGTTAAAACCTCAGTTACACCTCATTCAATAAGAGTCTTTACAGCCAGATTAACAGTGTAAAAGTATAAGTTTCCATCAATTCACTGACTACTGATTGCAGTCTGAGGGAACATAAACAGTTCATATGGGAGAGCATGGAATCACTAACAGCAACTTCGGGATTTCCACGCTTTTCTGAGAATATGCGGATTCCTAAAATTGCTGTCATTTTCAGCGGAGTAATGACAGTGAACGTTAAAAGTTTTGCAATCATTAGCATTGCAAAATTCAGGCTATTTGTTTGCATAGCTTGGCACTGTCAATAAGTTACTTGAAATATATTCTTCTATATGAGACAGAATTTTCCCCAGTAATCACAATTGTTTCTAAAGCTATGGTAATTATTCTTTGCAACCTAGACATCTCTCTTGGTTGCATTTCTTCATCATTAACGAATAACACAGAGAACTGAGTATTACAGACTGAGATGTTACAGAGATCTGTTCGATTCACATGGGGAGAGGGGAAAAAAATGACTTGCATTTATATAGCACCTTTCAAGACTACAGGATGTGCAAAGCATTTTACAGCCAACAAAGTACTTTTGAAGTGTAGGAACTACAGCAGCCAGTTTGTGCACAGCAAGCTCTCACAAACAGCAATGTGATAATGGCCAGATAATCTGTTGCTGTGATGTTGATTGAGAGATAAATATTGGCCATAACACCAGGGATAACCTCCCTGCTCTTCTTTGAAATATTTATTTATTTATTTTTTATTTTAGAGATATAGCACTGAAACAGGCCCTTCGGCCCACCGAGTCTGTGCCAACCAACAACCACCCATTTATACTAACCTTACAGTAATCCCATATTCCCCATCACCTACCTACACTAGGGGCAATTTACAACAGCCAATTTACCTATCACCTGCAAGTCTTTGGCTGTGGGAGGAAACCAGAGCACCCGGCAAAAACCCACACGGTCACAGGGAGAACTTGCAAACTCCGCACAGGCAGTACCCAGAATCAAACCCGGGTCCCTGGAGCTGTGAGGCTGCGGTGCTAACCACTGCGCCACCTCATTTTATTTAGAGATACAGCACTGAAACAGGCCCTTTGGCCCACCTAGTCTGTGCCGACCAACAACCACCCATTTATACTAACCCTGCAGTAATCCCATATTCCCTATCACCTACCTACACTAGGTGCAATTTACAATGGCCAATTTACCTATCAACCTGCAAGTCTTTGGCTGTGGGAGGAAACCGGAGCTCCCGGCAAAAACTCACACGGTCACAGGGAGAACTTGCAAACTCCTCACAGGCAGTACCCAGAATCAAACCCAGGTCCCAGGTCCTTGGAGCTGTGAGGCTGCAGTGCTAACCACTGCGCCACTGTCATAGGGTGTTTGACATACAGCTCAGAGGGCAGCCAGGGCCTCCGTTTAACATCTCAACTGAAAGACAACACCTCCAGCAGTGCAGCATTCCCTCACTACTGCACGGAGAGTCAGCCTCGATTTTTACACTCAAGTCCTGGAGTGGGACTTGAACCTGCAACCTTGTAACTCAGAGTAAGAATGCTGCCAACTGAGCCAGGGCTGAATATAAAGATGGGGCCAAAGGACTGAAGTCCATAATTGAGGTGATCCTGCACAGATTATGGAAAAGCTTGAGTTTAATGAGCTGAATTTCCGATTCCAGGCTTTTTATGTTCTCACCTTGTTTGTGAATATGTTAAGCCTATGAAAGCAATACATAAAGCACTTCATTGCGAAGCTAACTACTCGATTTAGTAGAGATGTTTAAGCTATTCTAAATGGTGGGTCTAAATTAGGTATAATACAGCGAATCATATACTTCTCAGGTTTCAGTCCGTGTACAACATTTAACTGGGGTAGCGGGTATGTTTGTTTCCAGACCTAAAACCAGAGGGGAAAATATCCGATTTAACTAATGTTAACCCCCGAGCCCACATGCTTGCAAAAGTCATTGATCGCTCACATGAGACCGACGTGTCAGATCTATCTGCTGCATCAGTGGACCTGTGTTGAGCTGAAAAGGCGGCAGTTGGATTTTACCTCTTCCAAAACAAACCTATTAAAATGGTCAGTAGGAATAATGCAAACTATCAGATCTCCTATTATTATTTAGAGGGCACTTACCCTTTCCACATCTTTTAGATACAAAGATGATTAATAATGAGAATTGCAGAAAATAATTTATTGCACTTTTGTTTTATGACGTCGTTGTGCTCGTGGTCAGTATTAAAGGGATTCTTTAAACACACACACACACAACTCTCATAAACTCAACTATTTTATTGTCGATTTGAAATATACAGCGTAGGACTGTAAAATATAGAAAGTTGTAGGCACAGATGACTTATGTACAGGCATTTAAATAACAATAATGAAATATATTTCGATGCTTCTGAACAGAATAAATACATTTGTTTTCTTTCTATATCATAGCAAGTTGCTCCAAAAAAGGTACATTTCAGTATGGAGCATTTGGAAGAATAAGTCTGTACAAATTAACTATCCTTTCCCTCATCGGATCGATGCTTTGTTAAATATATTTAAACTGCTTTGAACTTTCTTCCAACCAATATCGAAATATATTAGATCGAAGGCTTTGCTGCCTTTTGCTTTTTAATTTGAAAGTTTCCCCGTGCCATAATTCCTTTCTTTTGTATTGAGTGCGCAAAACGGTTTACAGAGATGTACAAACTGTTCCTTTATATATATATATATATATATAAATGAAAGAAAGGATCTTGCAGTTTAAAAACTACATTGCTATGTATTTATTTTTCATTGATCGACTGATGCTATGCTAAATGAACTGGGATGTACAAGATCATGTGCTGTTTCATTGCAGTTTAATTGTTTTCCCCAGAACTCCGTCCCTTTCCTTTAAGAAACATTGAGAAAAAGTAATGCTGTAATGAGAGACTCATCAGGATTGAACCTGCTGTATTGTCAGCACTGATTGCAGAATTTTTTAAATGTAAAACCTCATGCAAGGTTAAATGTGTTTATTATATAAATAGCTTAAATCAATAGTTCGTTATCGTGACTTTGAACTATATTGATTGAAACTATTTTCCATCGATTACTTATTTTTAAAAAACTGCCTAATGCACCTCTGCTTGCATTCATAAGGTGCTATTTGTTGTGAATATGTCTGTAAGATTTAATAAATAAAAATAACCGTGACTGAAAAAGTCAAAATGAGTGTGCTTTTATTCGTTGCTAAGTACTGGAATTTCCATGTTGCATTCAGAACATTTAAAGAAGGAGCTTGGCTCTTTAATTATTACGAACACACACCTCCTCCATCATAGCAACCTGGCAGTTCTGTAATGGGACTTTATATTTTAAAACTTAATTTTGGTTTAATGAAAAAAGGACAACACAAATCATCTTTGAGATAAACCCACATGGTCGGTGGCTGGGTCAATTGCCCCGCACCGGCCTGTCTGTGCTGAATCTGATCGCTTGTTCGTTTGTTGTCCAGAAGGTCTGTATTCTGTTGCAACTCGGTTGGCGACAGTTCACATAACGACACACTTCCCCTTGAGTTTCTCTGTCCTCTTTTGCTGCTTGGATTTCTTGCCGTCGATCTGCAGGCTCACGGTCCTGCGCTTCTCCAGATTCAGCAGTTCCTGGAAGAGCTCCTTGACATTGTGGTTGGTCTTGGCCGAGGTCTCCATGAAGCCGCACTTCCACCGCTTGGCCTGGGACTCTCCGTCGCTGGCCTGCACCTCCCTCAGGGTGTCGTCGCACTTGTTGCCCACCAGCATGATGGGGATGCTCTCCACGTCGCCCTTGATCTGGCACACTTGCTCGTAGATGGGCTTCAGCTCTTCCAGGGACTGCTTGCTTGTGATGGAGTACACGAGGATGAAGGCGTGTCCTTTGGAGATGGAGAGGCGCTGCATGGCCGGGAACTGGTGGCTTCCCGTGGTGTCGGTGATCTGTAAAGTGCAGATGCTCTTGTCGCAGCTGATGACCTGGCGATAAGTGTCTTCGATCGTGGGGATGTAGCTCTCCCGGAAGGTCCCTTTGACAAACCTCAGCACCAGCGAGCTCTTGCCCACGCCCCCCGCTCCAAACACTACAACCCTGTAATCGTTGCTCTGCTCCGGCATCTTGGGGAAACTGGTTCAGACTATCACCTAGAGTCAAAGGGAAAGAACATGTTACACATGCTCAGGTCATTTCTACATCGCACTTTAAAAAAAAAGTCAATGCCCATTTTATCCAACGTCAAGATTCATAGCCGCCACCATTTGCAAAATTAAAGCTGGTCTAAGGTCGAACTGAAGTGCACAGTCACATTCTACCACTGTGATGCAGAAAGCTGGACCGGTGCAGGACTGGCTGCTCGGAGCAGATGGCCTCTGAATAATAACAAAGTGCATGTTCTCGGCATCCAAGGCACGGATCACCGCCCTGTTACCCTTGTCAGAAGACCCCCTCCACACGCACATCCCCAGCCAATGATACAACCTCTGCATAGTGCACGTTTTTTAAAATAAATATAAAACAATTACCTTAAGAGACAATAACCCGGACTATAATATGACAATGGCTTGTGTCGAGCCGCGCTGCGCTCAATCTTGAGAACTCATCGTGGCTGAAGGTTGCACAGGATGGAGCCGGCTTTCTGTTCACTGAAAGGGCTGGAGGGAGTTTCTGTCTGATATTTAAAGCACCAGAGGCGCGTTCTATGCAGGGATGTTATTACGTATCTGGTTTGTTTAGAGAGCTCTGTGTTCAGGGAGACTAGGCTCTGACTATCGTCATCAGTAATTTTCAGTGCTACGTCTTGGTGCGGGTCGTCAGAATGCTGCAACAAGGGTCGTGGATGTGTTCAGTCTGAGCTACTGCTGCTAATAAATCTTCCACAGAAAAGCAGCAACACAGAGCAGAGCGAGGGAGCGCAGCACGTATCAAATCCGCACCGTCAGCACTAAAAATCAACTCTTTTCAATCCAACACATGATGGTACGCGATATCAATTTGGCGAACACAAATTCTTGTCTTTGTCTTATTGGCCAAATGTAGCAAATATTTTTTTAAAAGCTGTAATAGAAATTAAGCAGTGTGTGTGTGGGGGGGGGGGGGGGGGGAAGGGGGGGACTGCGAATATCGATAATCTGAAATTAATAAGAAAGGAAAATGCGAGGTATAGCCAGTCAACACCTGGATAAAGGACAGGTTCAGGTTTCCGGTTGAATGGCCTGCTCCCCAATCGTTAACATATCCCCTCCCCCTTCAGATATCCTCTCCCCCCAGAGCTGCTCGGTATTTTCAGGACTGTGCTTTCACATTCACTGAGCTTTCTTTACTACATTGTCAGACCAAACGCCAGGCGATCGTGCAGATTTTAGATCCATTCCCAGTTACCTTTGTCTGGTAGCACTAACAATATTTATTGTATTTTAATCACCTGTAGTTCATCATCGCCACCAATTACAGAGCGTCACTAAGGTCGGGCCTATGTAGAACAGCCACAGAGCTGTTGAGCTGTTAAGCTTTGGAGCAGTATGAAAAATAACATTCCTACTTTGAACAGTAAATGTTTTAAATTACATCAAATCTCACACTTCCGCAATACTTCAATATCCTGCAAATAAATCTGTCTGATTAAGAAGCTCTACTTTTTTGGCCGTCCTTTTCAGCCAATTCCACTTATTTTGGGGGATCCATTAACAACCAGTACAAACCTAAAGTAAACATTCGATTACATTAAACAAGCCCGCCTGGGGCCATTTTATGATCTATTTTAAATAAGCAATTAAGCCAAAGAATTTGATTTGCCATTGAAATCACATATGGTTTTTCTTTCTGCACATAGTAAGGATCATGTAATAATTGGACCATCTTGCAAAGATACCGAAATTGTTTCGTCCAGCCAACAAATTGAATACTTAAGCAATGTCTCAAAATGGGAATATAAACAGTTAAAAGCAGAGCTATATCTCAGATCGACAATAGAGCCATCATCACTTGGCTCTTGATTGCTAAAGGTTAGTTATTATTCACTAACCTGACACATTTAATCTGGTATATAACTTTTCAAATACAAAACCAAAGAGCAAATAAACAGCTTTGCATTTCTGACACACTCAGGGGACACACAGAGGGGTTTCAGAGCAGTGGTTTATTCATTTAGAAAGTTAGACTCTTGTATTCAGTACATTGGTCAGTGATATTTCAGAAGACCAAAATAAGGGCAGTGCGAAAGTATGTAACGGAATAACACATTTAGGAATTCAAATACGTCGTTGCAAGTGCTGTATATAATTTGAACAAATCTAATCGCTATCTCGATAATTAGTTGGTCTTTTAGGAGAATTGGTCGAAACTACACTCTCCGCCCCCTCCCCTGCCTCACACATTGCTCGATAAATATAAAGCCCGCATTGCCCTCAGTTTATATACAGTACTTAGATCTATCGGTACGGACTACATTTTATTTGCCTCTCTTCGTGTGGTGTAAACAAACAGAAAGTTTTTTTCTTTGTCTATATTATTAGGTGCGTATAAAAGCAAAAAAAAAAAACAATGCCAGCTATTCTCGACACACACGTTCAGCGTTTAAACTAATTTCTATCACCGCTCTATATAATTTAGTTGTCACACTGACGCTATCACAAACGCTTGGGACTCAACACAGGACTAAAATTTGCAGGGCTGTGGGGAAAGGGCAGGGCAGTGGGACTAGCCGAGTTGCTCTTGCAGAGAGCCAGCACGGACACGACAAGACGAATGGCCTCCTTCTGTGCTGTAATCATTCTATGATTCTAATAGCCCCAACAACTTGATAGCCTTCCCTTCCCCAAGTCATTTTAGGAGCAACCAAATAATCAACCTTTTGGAATCACAAATAATAAAACCTGATACAATATATGTTCTTACCCTTTTAGAAGAACTAGGCTATTTATTGTTATACATTTATCTAACATTTTAGAGAAAATTCGGCCGTCTGTTATAATGAGAGGCAGACGAGAAGTGGCATTCGTATTGGGTTCTAGTTTGTTACACCTTAAGAATAAAACAGGAGGAAACTTATATCATTAGGAGCTGAAACCATGGCCAAAGACATTTCTTCCCCATTTTCCTAGGGTGAGTACAGTGAATCCGATTTAAGAGCAGAGGGAAGCAGAGAGTTGCTCACAATGAGTATTGTGGTCCTGACTCGCCGTTAGTTTCCTCTAATAGGAAATGAAGAGCCCGAGCCTCCGAAGTGTACACTGCGCTGTGTGAAGCTAGCTGGTTCACTGTAACGCGATTGTAATTGATATGCTTTGGGTGTAATAATACAATTTTTAAAATGAGACTTCATTCAAGCTAAAAAGACTACGGATTTTATTAAATCAACTATCCAGCACTCAGGTAACCCAGAGCTGAGTCAATGATTTTGAAGGCTGAAAATTCTGACAACGGTTCAGCGTATTAAAGGCACCTCCCGGCTTTAATTGACCTCCGAGAATAAGATGCAGCATTAATACAGAAAATAGCGATATTATTTACAGGTCGCTGATAAGTCTCAGACACATAACGTTGATATGGATGAGCAGATACCAAGTAATCAACTACATTATTATTTTGATACCATCTAAACGCGGTGGGACAGAAGAAATTGGAAGTAGTGTCACCTCTCAGTTCACTAGCCGGTATATTTCTCAGTCAGTCCCTAGCCCTTTAATTATATGTCCCTTTCTTTCCTCTCTTTCCAGCACAGCCTGACAGGAGCAGTACTGTTACAAATGACAGAAATGCCCAAGAGAGAAATGCCTTTTGCACACTATTGAGTTTGACTAATACAGGCCATAATCTCCAAGCATGATAACACACAGACAATGCTCACGGAATGTTATTAACCCGGTAATCGCTCCAGTACTGGACCATTCCAGGAGTTTCCAATCAATGGCTCGAGTCCACTCTATGGCTGATTTAGGCTGGATCTTTAATCCATCACTTCCTTCGAAAATGAGCTAAGAATTATAAACGGGCAGAGATGAACAGCGCAGAAGGCGGCCATGCGGCCCGTCAGCTGAGCACCAGATCTTTGTGAGATCAATCTATATTTCAAATGGAGTTTTAAGGGGCGAAATTAAGGTCGCATTCGGACAAAGTGATCGGTTCCATCATGCAACATTTCAAAGCTTTTGGCATGTGGTTCCGGTTACTAAACCCCAATATTAAACATCCTGCATTGTGCAAACCTATTTGTTAAAAGGTGAAATTCAAGCGCCACACGCGGAGCCACACTTGTAAACAATTGGATTAATTTGGCCATATATTTGATTTATAATATGTCATGATATAAATTTGATTTCATTTAAAATGAAGGTCCGATCACCGACTCTGAAAATTAAACCAAGGGCACACCCATTACCGAGATCCAGGAAATGTTGGCACTCACATCAGAGAGCGGCTTCCTTCACCTTCAGGGTGATACAAGAAAAGGCGTCGCCACGAGCTGTGCTCTGAACCGGGAGATAGAAAGTAAGCCTTCTCCAATTTATTTGAAATATAAATGCAATAATTGGCATTCCATTCATTAGTAAAGGCAAGGTCGATATTATACTAGTACATACATTTATTTATGTTCATGTGCCCGCTATTCATTTCCCAAATACGGAAACTGACGAACACTTTACCTTCGGAAGGGATCCGCTGATTAAACTGGAAAGGGCGATTGGAAGGTCCACATGCCGCCGAGATGAACAGCTTGGGTCCAGGTTTTCACCTGGAATAGTCTCAGCAATGAGAATGGAAACCAGTCTCTGTCGCACTGTGCACAGAGCTGCCTTCAGGAAGTGGCACCACTGGCTGTGTTCTGTACAGGGAATGAAGCGGCGTTCTGCTCTCGGCCCAGCATCTCGGATTAGATCACCTCCTGTTTTTGCTGTCGACAGATGGCACGTGATTCCTTTCATAATAAAAGTCGCTTGTACTCCCGTCCCATCATCATCCTCAGCAGAATTGTGCTTTCTGCTGAGTGAACAATGCAGGTCTTTAGATATCCAAGAAAACGCGCTTGCAAATCTAGGGAATTTGGAGACAGTGAACCTAGGAACAGCTTGACAATTTAACAACATTTCCCCCCCAGCAATGCTGTCCCCTGCAGAAGGGGCTGACTCATGAAGGGGTGCTGGTGGGTGGGTACTGACCACACTCCAATCCTTGCCCAAATCCATTCTTCTTGTGTGAATCTTCTTAGCTATTGTTGACTTTAGAGGGCATCTAAGCTGAGCCCAATCCTGCCCTCACCCACCTATACCGTGCTATCCAGCAGAGGCGGGGTGAGGGGGGATGTTCACTGAGTTAGTGTGCAGGAGAGGGTCCCCTTGCAGTTTATCTTCACGGTTAGTGCATGATCCTGAGTCCATCTTAGTAACATTACAATGTGCATTTTCCAATTTAATATTCAAATCCCTGACGCATCATCCATAATTCTGATCATTTTCACAACCGCAATGAGTATTCAAGAGTTCAAGGGATTACTGTCATATGCACCCTATTATGTCGAGATATATCATCAATAAGCTATGCTTTTGGGATGGTGAGGGAGCATATGCAAAAGAGTATTCGAATTTCCAATAATAAAAGTAGGTTACTTATCAATTTGATACAATTATTTATTTAGTGATGATTTAATTTGTATTACTACAGAATAAGAATTGAGCCCAGAGATGTCCATACAAAAAAATCACATAAGAAAAAGATACCTACCATTATAATTATAATTAACACAGTTATAGACTCCAGCTAAGTGCTACATGAATAGAGTTTCCCATTGTTTGACCATCTGTTGGTAGCAACTCTGGATATTATTGGAGATTAAAAGATATGTAATGCTTTATGTAAGTAAATGTTTTCACAAATTCACCGATCCTGCATTCCAAGTGGGAAGCCCTATTTAAAGGGACCACAGGTCAAAGATAGGACTTTTTTTAAAAAAAGCTATTTTTTGGCTAACACTCTCTTTGAGCGTTGCTTCCGACTGGGAGCACAAGATCAGTAACTTTAATCCATAATATTATCCGTATTGCTGTGTGAATAACTGAGATTAAAATGTTATGACAGGTTGTGAAGTTGGATATCGTGGAAAAAAAGATAATGTCAGACATTAACATTTTAGCATAATTTAATACGCCCAATATATTTTCAAATCAAATGTAAAATTGTTACATCACGATTGGATTTTTCATTTCTAATTTTAAAATACTGTGGAGAATGTTTTATTTATATTTATGATTCATAATTGTATTAAAAATAAAAATAAATAATTTAGTCGAGTAAAGTTTGGAATATTGTCAATTCCAAATCACTGAGACCGCCTAAAATGTGTGGCTAATTGTGTGATTGCACTAAAGTGATAGTGCTACCATCTTACTGCAAAACGGCAGAATTATGAATCCTATAAAAAGCTGTGTCGTAAAATTAGAAACAAATCTAATTACATATTCATTTACATAGGCAAAATTGAAAATTGCTCTGTTTCCTAAAGTTCATCAGGTGTGCTTCGGATTTTGGGAGGGACAAATTATCGTTTCCATTTTCTCTAAACTATCACAGAGAATACTGTAGATGTTTAATTTAAACGGTATCATAGATATTTATTAAAATTAGTTCAGTTAGAATTTTGAAAACTTTTACAGCTTCAGAGCTGTGATCCATTCTAGGATTACTGGCTATATTGATCAATGGTAAAATTGTGATACTGTAACTTCATTGTTTATTACTATCTGTCATTTAGTTTTATTATCTGAGTCTTGGAGATTCAAAACATATTAAATGGAGCCAAAGGTATGAGTCTTAAAGTCTTAAAAGTACTATGATTTCCTAAAGTAACCTGAATGCTTCTCAGTAATTATTTTCATATTTTGGTGTCATGAATGTATTGTGATATCAGAAAAAACTGTTTATAGATAATAATAGCTGTCACATGAAATAGCAAAAAAACTAATGCACCTTCAATGTGTTTTCATGAAAGGTAAAGTATCATTACAATAAATATAATAGATTCATTTTTTATTTGTGAAAAAGGTGAAATAATTTCTTTCACTCATGAACTCACAAAACAAGCCTCCATTTTAAACTGTGGTATGAACTTGATATGTTTGCCAGTAGCTTTTTGGACCATGCTGGTAGCTTGTTTATGAAGATGTGCTGAACATTGTTAACATTCATTGTAGAATTAATGAGTGAGCCGTTTTGGATGATAGCCCATGTCCACAACTCTGTTTAGTCTCTTTGCTACTTGGTGAATATGATTGAATTAAATTCATTGATGTTGAATGATCAGGATATTGTGGATTTGAAATACAACAAACCAAGTACAAACAGATTTGAATAACAGTAAACAATGGCCATTATCCCTTGTAAAATGTATCTGGTCAAATTGTAGGCATTGCCTGCCATTGCCAAATGAAATTAATATCTTTTAAAAATCTTTGTAAAATTATATTTAGCAATTAATTTAAATTAATATTTCCCACAATGAAATAATGGATCTGTATTCATTCATTTTTAGAATATTAATTCAAAAAGAGTAATTTTTCCATGTTGCTATTTCACACTAGCAGCTGATTGGTCCCACTGTGGTTAAGATGTGATCCTGTTATGTGTGCAGTCACGCAGCTCTGTCAAGACATATGGCTTTTTCCATATTCTGTGAGGTCTGTCTGACTGATTCTGCCTATGGGGCAATCTGGAAATCCTTCTCTTGGTGATAGGTAGTTTCCACAAGAGCAGTTACGTCTTTAATTTGTTCCTGCATTTGCTAGATGCTAACTTAGTCAATCTTTTGTTTTCTTACAAGGCAAGTAAGAAAGATCAAGCATTCATATAGTGCTTTCATGATAGCCAAAAGTACTTTGCAGTCAATGATGTGTTTTTGTAATATATTCACTGTTGTAAACAAGTGTAGCAGAAAAGTAGTGCATAGCAAAGTTCAATAAATAGCAATGAGATAACTGATAATATAATCTGACCTAATGATCTTTGGTTGAGGATACCAGGAGAACTTGCTTTGAAAAATACCATGGGATCATTTAAATCTATCTGGCTGAACAGCTAAGGACTGGTTTAACTCCTTATCTAAAAGCAAGCACATCGGAGTGCAGCATTCCCTCACTACTGAAGTATTAATATAGATTATGTGCTCCAGTCTCTGGAGTAGGGTTTGAACCTATAATTTTCTAGCTCAGAGGCAAGAGTATTACCAATGAGTTAAGTCTGGCACTTAATCTCTTAAAGCTTTTATTGAATATCTTCAGACTTATCATTACTTTTGAAATGCCAGGAACTATGGCCCTGATTTTATTGCAGAGTGGGATTGTTCCTTGTGAGGGTTCTGGGTGAGCAACAGGCCAAAGAGATTTTAACTCCTGCACCTCATGTCCATATCCAGGCCCCAGTTCCCACCCAAACCCAGCTGAAATTACTCCCTGGCCAATGGGTGGGAGCAAAAATTCAATTGGCAGGAGGTCACCGTCAGAGACCTGTATAAATTGTTCCTGATGGTCAGGCAAGAGGTAAGGGTCGATCGTGATGGGGGAGGGAGTGGGGTTTAGCCCAGGGCAATGGAGGCCCACAATTTACTTGGGGAGCCCAGATGAGCACTACTGCTCCTCCTGGCCCACAAGAAAATTTAAAACCGATCACAAGAACACAAAAGCAAAATAGGGCAGAAGTAGACCATGTGGCCCATTGAGTCTGCTCCACCATTCAAAACAATCATGGCAGATCTTAGAATTCAACTCCACTTTCCCGCCTACTCGCCATACCCCTTGATTCTCTGAGAGACCAAAAATATGACTATCTCAGCCTTAAATGTATTCAACAATGGAGCATCCACAACCCTCCAGTGCAGAGAATTCCAAAGATTCACAATCCTTTGAGTTTAGTAATTTCACTTCATTTCAGTCCTAAATGATCAGTCCCGTATCCTGAGACTCTGCCCCCATGTTTTAGATTCCCTGACCAGTGAAAATAATCTCTCAGTGTCTTCCCTATCCAGCCCCTTTAGAATCTTATATGTTTCAATGAGATACCCTCTATTCTTCTAAACATCAGAGAATACAGGTCCAATTTACTTAATCTCTCATCATAGGAAAACCTCCTCATCCCAGGGACCAATCTAATGAACCTTCACTGCACTGCCTTTTAAAGAATATTCTGTTTTTCTATTCTTACCACCAAAGTGCATAACTTACACTTCCCTACATTATACTCCAGCTGCCATCTTGTTGCCCACTCAATTAACCTGTCTATATCTCTTTGCAGCCTCTCTGTGTCCTCCCCGCAGCTTACCTTTCCACCTATCTTTGTATCATCAACAAACTTAGATACATCACTCTCTGTCTCTTCATCTGAGTTATTAATATAGATTGTAAATAGCTGAGGCTCCAGCACTGATCCTTGCAGCACTCCACTATTCACTGCCTGCCAACTTGAAAATGTCCCATTTATGCCCACTCGTTGCTTCCTGTCTGTTAACCAATCATATATTCATTCCAATATATTACCCCCAACTCCATGAGCCCTTATCTTGCCTATTAACCTTTTGTGTGGCACCTTCTGCCATGTTTTTTGGAAATCCAGGTATACTACATCTACTGGTTTCCCTTTATCTACCCTATTAGTTACATTCTCAAAAAACTTTCCCTTTAGTAAAACCATGTTGACTTGTTATAATCATACTGTGCTTTTCTAAGTGCATTGCTAAGATTTCCTTAATAATAGATTCCAGCATTTTCCCATTGACTGATGCAAGGCTAAAATAAAAGCAAAATACTGCAGATACTGAAAATCTGAAATAAAAACAGAAAGTGCTGGTAGTACTCAGCAGGTCTGGCAGCATCTGTGGAGAGAATGCGGGGGCCGGTTAAATTCTGCAGGGAGAGGCCCGCCTCGACCAGCGATGTCGAGAAGGGCCCGCCACAAATTACCGGCGGTGGGGGGACCTTGGTGTGGATCCCCTGCCGCATGGCGGCAGCACCCCAATTAGAATATGTTAAACAGTACTTACCTCTGCAGATTATGCAGCCCGCCACCTCTCCATGGACACTTCCTGATTTTACTTTGAATGGGCGGCCATCACGTGCCGTCCCGTTCACAATTAGAAAAGCCAGCTGGTCATCGGAGGCAGAAGGTTTCCCAACAGAAGGTAAGTTCCTTTTTCAGCTGTCTCACTCTGCATACTGGAAAGGGAAGGTTGTGGATACTGTGTACCCTCCCTCCGTAAATGGTGTACCCTCTGCATTTGTTTGTGTTGTGTAGGAGAAACAGCACTCTAGTTACCCAGTGTTTGGGGAGGGTGCCAGAAAGGGTATGAGTGTTGAGATTATAAGGATGGTGGGGGCAATCAATGCAGCTGGTAGGATTTTGATGTGGTCATGCTGTGCCTCTCTCACTTTTGGCCAAGATGGGCAATGCCATGCCACATAGTTTATCCATGTTAGCACCTGATGTACCCGTCAATACCAATCCCTACCCTGTTAGGAACCTTCACATTAATGAAGGACACAACTTCATTTATCACATGGAAATGGGTCTGGCTCATCCTACAGCATGCGATCCACCTCTCCTAAGGATCCGTCTGCACTGGAGACAAGATCAAAAGGCAGGTCCATGTAGAGGCCTCCAGTCGTGAGCTCCAGCCCCCAAGGGGAACTCGCCATTACGGTCGCCATGCATAAACATGCCATTGGATGTCAGAGCACCAGTTTCAGAGGCAATTGCACAGGTAGAGAGGGTGGTGACATGTCTCTGTGGCCTGCTTGACAATGACCTGCAGCCCATCGACTTCAGCCTGCGGTCCTCATAGTGGCAGCGGCTCTTAAGCTTGACGCCTATGCAGCATTTCAGGGACCCACCAGAGAACATTGTGGGGTCACAGAGTCAGCAGCTGCATGAGGGAGGACGCCATTGCCCTGCACCGGAGGGCCAGTGAGTATGTCCACTTCAGGATGGACCCTCACAACCAGGCCCAGAGGGCCATTGGTGTCGGCACCATTGCCGGAGAACCATAGTCCTCAGGGTCCATAGACTGCACCCATGTGATCATCAGGCCTCCTGCCAGGCTACCGCCTGCAGACGTTGCAATTAAAGGAATCCTCTCAATCTATGTGCAGCTGGTATTTCATCATCGGATATGCTTCATGCAAATCTGTGACTGCTTCTCAGGCAGCTGCCATGACACCTGGGTCCTGCGCCATTCCCAGCTGCCGCTGCTGTTCACTGAACTGGCTCAGCTGGAGGAGTGGCTTCTTGGAGACAAGGGCTATCCCTTGCAGACATGGCTCCCGTCAAGAGTGAGAGACCCCACCACTGCTGCTGAGGAGAGAAAAAAACACCATCCACTGAGCTAAAAAATCTGCCATGGAGCAGGCGATCTGCATGTTCTAAATGCACTTCCGATGCCTGGATAGATATCCTGTACAACGAGCCAAAAATGGCAAGACCTTTTTTTCCTGATCGCGGTGGTCTGCACAAATACGCACCCAATGGGGGCACGCCTGGAATTAGGAGGAGAGACATCAACTGCATTCATCCTCAGTCTATGAGGACAATGAGGACCTATAACACGAAGGTGCATGTGTCACCCAAGCTCCGCATGCAGGGCTAGCAGGGATCTAGGGATGAACGGCAATGCCTGAGCAGACAAAGGCTCTCTGCCCCATATGAGCCGACATGAGCTCTGGAAGCCACGCATTGGCCTCGCTCACCTGCTGTGCAACAGTCCACATCTGCTGCATGTCGGTGTAGACCATTAGAGCCAGCAGCTGACTGAGGCAAGTTCCATGTCACTGCATCTATTGAGAGGCTCATGAGATATGGTGGCATGGCATATCCTTTATTAAATGTGGAGAACATAACTGCACACGGTATTTCAGATGTGTTCTCACCACAATCCTGTACAATTGTAGCAATACTTCCTTATTCTTGTACTCCAATCCACTTGCAATAAAGGTTAACATGCCATTTGCCTTCCTAATTGCTTGTTGTACTTGCATATTAACATTCTGCATTCCTTGTACAAGCACACCCAAGTCTTTTTGAACAGTAACACATACAAGTTGCAGACCTTTTAAAAAATATTCTGCTTTTCTATTTGTACGACCAAAGTGCATAACTCGATTGCATACATTAGCGTTCCTGGAGGGCCAACGGAGCAAGGAATGCGACATTGGCGCTACATACTGGCACACATCATGCACACAGGAAGACAGGACACACATGTTGGTGAATAAGATTTAGTGCAATGATTATTTACATTGCTGTGACACCCTTGCATTCCCACTTGTGTTAGTGTGTTCTCTGTAAATGCTTGCGAGTGCCCCTTCTAGGTGCAACCTCTGCGCTAGCAGCCTGACTGGAGGAAGTCTGCTGATCTGATTGCCCTTTGGCTGTGGATGACTTTGATGCTCGTACCTGTGTGCATGAGGCCTAGAGGGCCCCGGCTGGCTGGGGGGAGCGCTCGTTCATCCCCTTCCAGCATTGGACCCTTTGATACCGGATGGCCCCACCTTCTCTGCCCTCTCCAGCCAGACTGCCTTGGGATGGCCTCTTCTTACCATCTCTGGTGAAAAGGACCCCCCACTTTGCTCGCACAGCCTGGAGGAGAGTGAGCAGGGAGGCTTCAAGGCACTGTGGGACCACCCTAGAGCATCCCTCTGCCATCCTCGGCTTTTGGTGTGCTCCTTTGAATGCAAAGGTGACTCCACCGTGTAACTGCTCTAAAATTTGGCTGCCAGGTCTGTCTTGCACATGTTTGAAAACCAATGCAGGACTAGTGAGGAAATCTGTGCTGTTGTCATAGTTTTTCAACTATTAGACATCGATGGATGTTCACGAACACTTCTCTTCTGCAGCAGCAGATCATATTTATTGGTTTAATATTTTTAGTTGGCAATGCAGCTAGAATATGAACATATTTTCCTGTTTTTTAACAAAGATCATTTAATTGCGGTTACATGTATTTTCACATAACAGTTGGCAGAAAAATGAATACAGAGTCCAAATGCATATTGCTCTGTGGCTTTTCAGAGTCAGATGATTAGAGGCCCATAGTATGTAAATATTCTTCAATTATGGTTTTATTTCTGTTGTTTATTTGCATTTTATGGTACATTTAAGTCTTACGTCCTAGAATGTGCAAAATTAAGATTATTCACCCAGGTGCGGCACGCCTACAAGAAGCAAGGAGGAGGTGTTATCAATTTTGGAAAGTGTGAAAATAGATAAGTCCCCTGGGCCAGATGGGATTTATCCTAGGATTCTCTGGGAAGCCAGGGAGGAGATTGCAGATCCTTTGTCCTTGATCTTTATGTCGTCATTGTCGACAGGAATAGTGCCGGAAGACTGGAGGATAGCAAATGTTGTCCCCTTGTTCAAGAAGGGGAGTAGAGACAGCCCTGGTAATTATAGACCTGTGAGCCTTACTTCGGTTGTGGGTAAAATGTTGGAAAAGGTTATAAGAGACAGGATTTATAATCATCTTGAAAAGAATAAGTTCATTAGCGATAGTCAGCACGGTTTTGTGACGGGTAGATCGTGCCTCACAAACCTTATTGAGTTTTTCGAGAAGGTGACCAAACAGGTGGATGAGGGTAAAGCAGTGGATGTGGTGTATATGGATTTCAGTAAGGCGTTTGATAAGGTTCCCCATGGTAGGCTATTGCAGAAAATACGGAAGTTTGGGGTTGAAGGTGATTTAGAGCTTTGGATCAGAAATTGGCTAGCTGAAAGAAGACAGAGGGTGGTGGTTGATGGCAAATGTTCATCCTGGAGTTTAGTTACTAGTGGTGTACCGCAAGGATCTGTTTTGGGGCCACTGCTGTTTGTCATTTTTATAAATGACCTGGAAGAGGGTGTAGAAGGATGGGTTAGTAAATTTGCGGATGACACTAAGGTCGGTGGAGTTGTGGATAGTGCCGAAGGATGTTGTAGGTTACAGAGGGACATAGATAGGCTGCAGAGCTGGGCTGAGAGATGGCAAATGGAGTTTAATGCGGAAAAGTGCGAGGTAATTCAATTTGGAAGGAGTAACAGGAATGCAGAGTACTGGGCTAATGGGAAGATTCTTGGTAGTGTAGATGAACAGAGAGATCTTGGTGTCCAGGTGCATAAATCCCTGAAGGTTGCTACCCAGGTTAATAGGGCTGTTAAGAAGGCATATGGTGTGTTAGCTTTTATTAGTAGGGGGATCTAGTTTCGGAGACACGAGGTCATGCTGCAGCTGTACAAAACTCTGGTGAGACTGCACCTGGAGTATTGCGTGCAGTTCTGGTCACCGCATTATAGGAAGGATGTGGAAGCTATGGAAAGGGTGCAGAGGAGATTTACTAGGATGTTGCCTGGTACGGAGGGAAGGTCTTACGAGGAAAGGCTGAGGGACTTGAGGTTGTTTTCGTTGGAGAGAAGGAGGAGGAGAGGTGACTTAATAGAGACATATAAGATAATCAGAGGGTTAGATAGGGTGGATAGTGAGAGTCTTTTTCCTCGGATGGTGATGGCAAACACGAGGGGACATAGCTTTAAGTTGAGGGGTGATAGATATAGGACAGATGTTAGAGGTAGTTTCTTTACTCAGAGAGTAGTAAGGGCGTGGAACGCCCTGCCTGCAACAGTAGTAGATTCGCCAACTTTAAGGGCATTTAAGTGGTCATTGGATAGACATATGGATGAAAATGGAATAGTGTAGGTCAGATGGTTTCACAGGTCGGCGCAACATCGAGGGCCGAAGGGCCTGTACTGCGCTGTAATATTCTAATTCTAATTCTAATTCAATGTAATACTTGAGTGGAAGAAGAGGATCGCAACTTTGAAGGAAATGGGGCACAGCAGGGTAAGTATATAGCAGCAAAGCTAAAAGTGCTGGGGAAACTCAACAGGTCAGGCAGCATCTGTGGAGAGAGAAGCAGGGTTAACTTTCAGGTCTGTGAACTTGATCTGAAAGTTAACTCTGCTTCTCTCTCCACAGATGCTGCCTGACCTGCTGAGTTCCTGCAGCACTTTCTGCTTTGCTGCCAGATTGACAGCAGCCTCATTCTTCAACAGTGAGGTAAGTATTCTTTGACAGCTGTCAGGAAGTAGGTGCTGGGACACTTTAAATAGGGCCTCAGCACCTACTGCACAGCTGTCAAAAGGTCTCTCACTGCGCTGAATGTCCCGCCTCTCCCCACGTAATATGGAGGGGGGGGGGGGGCGGCTCGGTGCAGTGATGCTAATGAGCCCCCTGCAAAATATTTTGGGTGCTCTGTGGCGGCCGCTGAATGCCAGCACCCCGCCAAGTTTAAAGCGCGCCGCCGCACAGCGCAGTGCCCGAATAAAATTCAGCCCAACTTTTCATATCTGTGACCTTTCATCAGAACTTTCAACAGGACTGATGTTCGGCTAACTGGCCCATAGTTCCCTGTTTTCTCTCTCCCTCCTTTCTTGAAAAGCGGTGTAACATTTGCCAACTTCAAATCTGATGGGACTGTTCCCAAAACTAAGGAATTTTGGAAAATCATAGCTGGCGCATCCACTATATCTGCAGCTATCTCTTTTAGAACCCGAGGATGTAGGCCACCAGGTGCTGGAGATTTGTCAGATTTTAGACCCTTAAGTTTCTCCAATACTTTTTCTCTGCTGATATGAATTTACTTAATTTCTTCAAACGTTTTAGCCCCTAGATTACTGCCTATTTCTGGTATGAAATTTGTGTCTTCTATTGTGAATGTAGATACAAAAGTTCAATACCTCTGGCATTTCCTCATTCCCCATGATAATTTCTCCTGTCTTTGCTTCCAAGGGACCAAAGTTTACTTTAGCTACTCTTTTCTTTTTGATATATCTATAAAAACTCTTACAATCTGTTTTTATGTTACTGGCTAGTTTACTCTCATTCTATTTTTTTCCTTTTAATCAACCTTTTGGTGGCCTTTTATTGGTTTCTAAAACACTCCCAATCCTCAGACTTGCTATTCTTATTTGCAACATTGTGAGCTTCATCTTTTAATCTAATACTATCCTTAACTACCTGAGTGAGCCATGGATTGGTCTTTCTTGGCTGAGTTTTTGTTTTCAAAGGAATGTATTTTTGTTGCACATTTTGAACTGTTTCTTTAAAGTTTTCCCACTCTTCATTTACCACAATACCTTTTAGTTTATTTACCCAATTTACCTTTGCCAGTTCTCCCCTCATGCCTACGTAATTGGCTTTGTTTAAGTTTAAGATTCTTGTTTGTGTTTGGAGCATGTCACTTTCAAACTTAACATGGAATTCAATGGTATTATGATCACTGTTTCCTGTGGATCTTTTACTATGATATTGCTTATTAACCCTGCTTCATTACACAATCCTAGATCTAAAATAGCTTCATCCCGAGTTGGCTCAACAATGTATTGCTCCAAGAAACTGTCCTGAAAACATTCTAACACCCATCTTCTAGACCACTCCTGCCACCTTCATTGTCTCAGTCTATATGAAGATTAACGTCCCCTACAATTATTGCATTGCCTTTTTTACAAGCTCCAATAATTTCTTGTTTAAATCTCTGTCTAATGTTAGGGGGTCATAAGCTACTCCCACCAGTGTTTTCTGATTCTTGCTATTCCTTATTTCCACCCTTACTGATTCTACTTCATGATCTTCTGAGGCCAGATCCTTTCTCACTAATGCCCTTATGTCATCCTTTACCATCAGTGCTACCCCTCCTCTTCTCCTATTCTGTCTGAATTTCCAAAATATTGTGCACCCTGGAATATTTATTTCCCAACCTTGATCACCATGTGACCATGTCTCTGTGATGACTATTAAATCTAAATCATGTACCTCTATTTGTGCCACTAGTTCAGCTATCTTACTGCAGATGCTTCACGCATTCAGAAGATAGAACCTTTATCTTCCTTTTTTGCTTCTATTCCCTTCAATGACCTTACTTGCTGATGTACAATTTCTGTTAACTTCTCTGTCCCTTCCTGTCCCATTCTGCTTGTCTTTACCTACAATTCTATACTGTTCTGATGCCTTTGCCTTTCTCTTTAGATTTCTAAATCTCACCTCTCCCGAACACTGGCCCTACTCTGTTAGTTCTCTAGTCTTATCTGCTGGCTCATTCTTGAGTTTGTACGCACTTTCCCTTCCTGGCACACCCTGATTATCATTATACTTATTGCTATCTTGCTCTCTTGCCTTCTCCTCTCTCTTTAAACTGTCACATTGTCCCTCACCCCCACTATTTAGTTTAAAGCCCTCTCTACTGCCCCAGTTATATGACTCACCAGAATACTGGTCCCAGCATGGTTCAGGCGTAGACCATCCCAACAGTACAGCTCCCACTTTCCCCAGTACTGGTGTCAATGCCCCATGAATCGAAATCCATTTCTCCCACACCAATTCTTGAGCCACACATTTAACTGTCTAATCTCATTTACCCTATGCCAACTTGCTCATGGCTTAGGTAATAACCCAGAGATTATTACTTTTGAAGTTCTACTTTTTAATTTAGTCGCTAGCTGCTCATACTCCCTATGCAGAACCTCTTTCCTAGTCCTATCTATGTCATTAATACCCATGTGGACCACGACAACTGGATCCTCCCCCTCCTACTGTATGGTCCTCTCCAGCCCTGAGCAGATGTCCCAAACCCTGGCATTGGGAAGGCAACAGAGCCTTCTGGACTCTTGCTGTTGGCTGCAGGGAACAGTGTCTATCCCCTTGACTATACTGTCCCCTACTACCACTACATTCTTATTTACTTCCCCCTGTGCCACAGTGTCATAGTCAGTTTGCTCATCCACCCGGCAGCCCTCACTCTCATCCATACAAGCTGGAAGAACCTCAAACTTGTTGGACAATTGCAAGGATTGCGACTCCTCCACTTCTGCCTTCTCGATCCCCTTACCTGCTTTACTCGTAGTCACATCCTCCTGTCACTGACCACTGACCCAATCAGAAGACCCTATCCTATGGGGTGTGACTGCAAAGTGTCCAGGTAACTTTCCCCCTACCTGATGCATCGCAGTGTCTGTAGTTTGGCCTCCAGTTCACTGATTCTGATCTGAAGCTCCTCGAGCCACAGACACTTAATGCAGACATGCTTGCTGTGGATCACACTGGCATCCACCAGCTCCCACATACTGCAGTTGCAACATATCTCCTGCCCTGCCATCCTGATTGTGTTTTAAAAAACGATTTAATTATTTACTTAATTAATTAATAGGAAATATTCACCAGCCAATTTATTAAGCTTAACAAGTATTAGTAAATACAACCTTACATTTGGTAAAATTACCAGAGTTTTGAAAGATAAATGATAAAAACCTCACCAACCAACCTGTTCTCCTGTGACGTCGCATTTCGATTTTTTTGATCTCCTCAGAACGAGGTTGGTCCGCTCTGGCGGCCTAGACTGGTCCTGATCAGGTTTGGCTTGGGGGATAAGCTACTTTCCTGCTCAGAATTCCAGTCAAAATAGTAGATGGGGTCCTGATGATGTCCTCATAGCCCCATCTTCATTTTTAAAAAAGACCACACCAGCTTGGAAGGGTATCCATGCCACCTGCAATTAAATTGCAGGTAGTTTGATCAGGGTGGAAAAGGAGTGGGTAGGCACCCGTTTCATTTTAACTGCCTGCCAACCTGTGTTGGTCTTGGGGGGAATTACAATTGGGGCTGGTGTGTCAGGCTACTTCAGATTTCCAGGCAGGTGTCAAGACTGGAATCTTTGTAGAATACTTAAGAAGGATGAATTGATGTCAATAGATGTGGTGTGCTCAACCCACCTATAAGGGACATGCATAACCACTTTGAGTGCACAATTTTGGATAAGAAGTGGTAAGTAATGTCATCCAACACCTTCTTTTTGGATGGTATGACTGAAACTTCCCTGTTTTGTCATACTCCGGTACCTTAATCTTTCTTCCTACCCCCCCACCCCGCCTTTTAATTGTACGGAAAGATGTGGAGCATAAGAGAGGGTTGTCCAAAGCACTCTCCTGGCTGCACATGTCCCTTTTCCTCTGCATAACATATTACCTTTTCCTCCAATGTTTATCCACCTGCGGGCATGATGACTTGTCTGCCCCAAGTATTTGTTCTTTCTTCCTGAACTAATCTTTTGGAGCTTTGAAAATCTTATGTAAAACCTTAATGCAAATTCTATATCTTCCTGGTCCCAATCACTAGTAGCTATGTGTACCCTATGTTGGTCTCATGATTCTTCTTGCTGAGACTTTCACCGCATCACCTGTTATCCTAATTTATGGTCTTGACTGGTTTAATATTGCCTCCCATTTCTAACATTAGCTTCTACGAAGGATCTGGCAATTGCTTTTATTATTGGGGCATAGAAATGTGTTAATTCAGCATTCCTGAAGCATAGGGTGGAATTTTCCCAAGCAAAGGGAGGCAGGTTTGGGTGTGTGCAGGGAGTTAAATCCCTTAAAAGTGATGTTGGATCAGGATCCCAACATCATCCCACCCATTTCTAGGTTTCACTGGAGTGGGATTCAAAGCAAGCTCGGAATCCCTGTATAGCTGTCAGGTAAAGTATTTGCATCTTATAACAGGTTATAACTGTTGTTTTAACATGGCATTCTGTCTTTAACAGACAGAGCACCTGGTTCCCGACTTGTCAGCAACTCAGCAGGGTCACTGAGGCAAGTGGTCGGTTGGAAAAGCTTCTTCAGTGAAACTGACAGGCTGGGAAGGTTTTTGTCAGTGAAACAGAAGGGCTGCAGACATGGCCAGGTGAGAGGCTGCTGTTCAAAGCATTTCTTCTCTGAGAGAGTGCTATCACAGTTTGCCACGTGTTTGCCAAAAGGCACTTCACCTGCCTTGCACTTCACTCACCTTCAACTGCACTTCCCTGCTGCCATCGTTCACCATGGCATGGGAGCAGCTTATGCAGCTCCACTGTGCACCTCTGATGAGGGACAAGAGGAGAAACAACAGCAACAGCACCAGCAGCAGGAGTAACACCAGCAACAGCACCAGCTGTCTTCTCCTCAGCTGCAATCCCTCCACAGGGCAGAGGGAATGGACACAGAGATGCAGTTGGAAGGAGGCAAGGCCCCCAACACAGCGTCTACATGCAGAGGTTCAGCTCTTTCGACATGTCTGAGCACTAGTGCCTCAGGAGACTCAAGTTCTCATGGGCAGGTCATTGCTAACATCTCAACCTCCTGGAACAACACCTCCTTGGCAGTGGAGTTGGTGAGCTTGCATTACTAGTGGCTGATAAGGTGTCTGCCACTGGAGGGTTGCCCCCAACACCCTCACCCCCACCCTCCCCAATCCCACTCCATATCTTTGCCTTTCCCCAAGGTTCTGTGCTCTCTCCTCCTGCAAGGAGAGAAAGGAGAGAGTTATGAATATCCATAATGGATTCTGTTGGGAAGAATGAAGGGCAACATTTGTAGAGAGTGTCTGTGAGGCATGGGTGTAAGAGTTCAAATAGGATGAAGGTGAGTGTGGGTGTTAGCTGTTCTGATGGGGATGTGAGATGCCTGCAGGGAGAGGAATGAGTGAAGCTGCAAGGTGTGGTGTTCTGTGTAGGAGAATGCTGAGAATGTCAGAGTGTGGGGCTTGGCACCTGAAGTTGTTATGTCACTTGCCTAGTCATCCTCCTGAGGTGCTGGATCCTCTTGGTGCACTGTCTACAGGGTTGGAGGGACAACACTTCTCCTGCTGAATTCTTCGGCTGATAAGTGGCAAGTAAAATTTGCGCCACACAAGTGCCAGGCAATGACCATCTCAAACAAGAGAGAATCTAACCATCTCCCCTTGACAGTCAATGGCATTACCATTGCTGAATCCCCCACTATCAACATCCTGGGGGGGGGAGGGGGTCGTCACCATTGACCAGAGGCTGAACTGGACCAGCCACATAAATGCTGTGGCTACAAGAGCAGGACAGAGGCTTGGAATTCTGCGGTGAGTAACTCACCTTCTGAATCCCCAAAGTGTGTCCACCATCTACAAGGCACAAGTCAGGAGTGTGATGGAATATTCAGCTCCAACAACACTCAAGAAGCTTAACGCCATCCAGAACAAAGCAGCCCACTTGATTGGCATCCTATCCACAAACATTCACTCCCTCCACCACCGACACACATTGGCAGCAGTGTGCACCATATACAAGATGCACTGCAGCAATTCACCAAGGCTCCTTAGACAGCACCTTCCAAACATGTGACTTCTACCACCTAGAAGGACAAGTACAGCAGATGCATGGGAATACCATAACCTGCAAGTTCCGCTCCAAGCCACACACCATCCTGACTTGGAATTATATTGCTGTTCCTTCACTGTCGCTGGGTCAAAATCCTGGAACTCCCTTTCCAACAGCACTGTAGGTGTACCTCACCCACATGTACTGCAGCGATTCAAGAAGGCAGCTCACCACCACCTTCTCAAGGGCAATTAGGAATGGGCAAGAAATGCTGGCCTAGCCAGCGACGCCCATATCCCCCCAACGCATAAAAATATACCCACAGACTGCATATTATTTTTATTTGTTCTGGACTCTAACCAAACTCTTCTTCATCACTCTGTAACCTATTTGTGTGTCTGTGATTCGTGTGTGTGTGTGTGTGTGAGAAAGCTGGAGCGAACATACGAATTAAGAGTGGGAGTAGGCCACTTGGCCCCTCTAGCCTTCTTTGCCATTCAATAAGATCATGGCTGATCTGATTGTAACCTCAACTCCGCATTCCCGCCTACCCCCGATAACCTTTCATCCTCTTACTTATCAAGAATATATCTACATCTGCCTTAAAAATATTTAAGGCTCTGCTTCCACTGCCTTTTGAGGAAGAGAGTTCCAAAGACTTATGACCCTCTGAGAGAAAAGAATTCTCCTTATCTCTGTCTTAAATGGGTGACCCCTTATTTTTAAATAGTGACCCCTAGTTTTAGATTCTCCCGCAACAGGAAGTATCCTTTCCACATCCACCCTGTCAAGACACTTCAGGATCTTATATGTAGTTTATTATTTTCACTTAGATCGGGATTTGATTTTAAATATAATAAATTAACCTCTTTCTTGTTTAAAGTCAAGAAAACCTGTCCGATTGGTTCTTCTATGATCATAGCACGTAAAGAGTTAAACATTCACTGAATTGGTAAGCACATCCATTGTTTTAAAAAAGGAATAATCCCTGTTGCGGTCAGCCAAGGAGAGGACAAGAGGGGAGCCCTGTGACCCCTCCTCACCTTATTGTAACACCTGTCAAGCCCCCTCAGAATCTTATGTTTCAATAATATTACCTCTCATGCTTCTAAACCCCAATGAGGATAGGCCCAACCTGCTTAACCTTTCCTCTTAAGACAACCCCTTCATCCCAGGAATCAGTCTAGTGAACCTTCTCAACTGCTTTCAATGCAATATATTCCTCCTTAAGTTTTTCTTTCTTTTGGGCCTCCTTATCTCGAGAGACAATGGATACGCGCCTGGAGGTGGTCAGTGGTTTGTGAAGCAGCGCCTGGAGTGGCTATAAAGGCCAATTCTAGAGTGACAGGCTCTTCCACAGGTGCTGCAGAGAAATTTGTTTGTCGGGGCTGTTGCACAGTTGGCTCTCCCCTTGCGCCTCTGTCTTTTTTCCTGCCAACTACTAAGTCTCTTCGACTCGCCACAATTTAGCCCTGTCTTTATGGCTGCCCGCCAGCTCTGGCGAACGCTGGCAACTGACTCCCACGACTTGTGATCAATGTCACAGGATTTCATGTCGCGTTTGCAGACGTCTTTATAGCGGAGACATGGACAGCCGGTGGGTCTGATACCAGTGGCGAGCTCGCTGTACAATGTATCTTTGGGGATCCTGCCATCTTCCATGCGGCTCACATGGCCAAGCCATCTCAAGCGCTGCTGATTTAGTAGTGTGTACAAGCTGGGGATGTTAGCCGCTTCGAGGACTTCTGTGTTGGAGGTACGGTCCCGCCACCTGATGCCAAGTATTCTCCGGAGGCAGCGAAGGTGGAATGAATTGAGCCGTCGCTCTTGGCTGGCATACGTTGTCCAGGCCTCGCTGCCAGAGAGCAAGGTACTGAGGACACAGGCTTGATACACTCGGACTTTTGTGTTCCGTGTCAGTGCGCCATTTTCCCACACTCTCTTGGCCAGTCTGGACATAGCGGTGGAAGCGCTTGTTGATTTCTGCATCTAGAGACAGGTTACTGGTGATAGTTGAGCCTAGGTAGGTGAACTCTTGAACCACTTTCAGAGCGTGGTCGCCAATATTGATGGATGGAGCATTTCTGACGTCCTGCCCCATGATGTTCGTTTTCTTGAGGCTGATGGTTAGGCCAAATTCATTGCAGGCAGCCGCAAACCTGTCGATGAGACTCTGCAGGCACTCTTCAGTGTGAGATGTTAATGCAGCATCGTCAGCAAAGAGGAGTTCCCTGATGAGGACTTTCCGTACTTTGGACTTCGCTCTTAGACGGGCAAGGTTGAACAACCTGCACCCTGATCTTGTGTGGAGGAAAATTCCTTCTTCAGAGGACTTGAACGCATGTGAAAGCAGCAGGGAGAAGAAAATCCCAAAAAGTGTGGGTGCAAGAACACAGCCCTGTTTCACACCACTCAGGATAGGAAAGGGCTCTGATGAGGAGCCACCATGTTGAATTGTGCCTTTCATATTGTCATGGAATGAGGTGATGATACTTAGTAGCTTTGGTGGGCATCCAATCTTTTCTAGTAGTCTGAAGAGACCACGTCTACTGACGAGGTCAAAGGCTTTGGTGAGATCAATGAAAGCAATGGAGAGGGGCATCTGTTGTTCACGGCATTTCTCCTGTATCTGACGAAGAGAGAACAGCATGTCAACGGTCGATCTCTCTGCACGAAAGCCACACTGTGCCTCAGGGTAGACGTGCTCGGCCAGCTTCTGGAGCCTGTTCAGAGCGACTCGAGCAAAGACTTTCCCCACTATGCTGAGCAGGGAGATTCCACGGTAGTTGTTGCAGTCACCGCGGTCACCTTTGTTTTTATCGAGGGTGATGATATTGGCATCGCGCATGTCCTGGGGTACTGCTCCCTCGTCCCAGCACAGGCATAGCAGTTCATGTCGTGCTGAGAGTATAGCAGGCTTGGCACTCTTGATTATTTCAGGGGTAATGCTGTCCTTCCCAGCGGCTTTTCCGCTGGCTAGAGAATCCATGGCATCTCTGAGTTCCGATTTGGTTGGCTGTATGTCCAGCTCATCCATGACTGGTAGAGGCTGGGCTGCATTGAGGGCAGTCTCAGTGACAGCATTCTCCCTGGAGTACAGTTCTAGGTAATGCTCAACCCAGCGGTCAATTTGTTTGTGTTGGTCAGTGATTATGTCCCCTGATTTAGATTTGAGGGGGGCGATCTTCTTGATGGTTGGCCCAAGAGCTCTCTTAATGCCATCATACATTCCTCTGATGTTTCCGGTGTCTGAGGCCAGCTGAATATGACTGCATAGGTGTTGCCAGTAGTCGTTTGCGCAGTGCCTAGCTGTTCTTTGTGCAGTGCTTCTGGCTGCTTTAAGTGCTGCGGATGTTAAATCGCTGGGGGCTTTCTTGTAGTTCAACAGTGCAATGCGCTTAGCGGCTATGACAGGTTCCAGCTCTTCATTATGAGATTGAAACCAGTCTGCATTTCTCTTCGCACTTTTGCCGTAGGTGGTCAAAGCTGACTCATAGATGGCGTCTCTGATGTGGGCCCACTTGGTCTCAGCATCCCCTGTAGGAGTGTTTTGAAGGGCTGTTACAAGTGAATTTAGAAATTTTTGTAACAGCTGTGGGTGAGAAATTCTGCTCGTGTTGATGCGTGGGTGGCCCTTCTGCTTGGAATGATGCAACTTCTTTGGTCTGAGTCTAACCTTGCTGCACACCAGGGAGTGGTCGGTGTCGCAGTCCGCACTGTGGAAGCTGCGTGTGATCTGAACACTGTTTAATGCGGCTCGCCTTGTGACAATGAGGTCTAGCTGGTGCCAACGACGCGATCTTGGGTGCCTCCATGAAACCTGGTGACAGGGTTTAGTGTGAAAGAACGAGTTGGTGATGCAGAGGTTATGATAGGTACACAGCTCAAGCAGTCTCTGCCCGTTCTCATTCATCCTTCCAACGCCATAGCGCCCAAGGCAGGAGGGCCATGAGTCATGGTCGGCCCCAACCCTGGCATTAAAGTCCCCCAGCAGGAATAGGTGTTCGGTGTTGGGGATGCTGCTAATGATGTTATGGAGTTGCTCGTAGAACTGGTCTTTAGCTTCAGGGGGGGAGCAGAGTGTTGGAGCATAGATGCTGAGTAGGTGTCCTGGGCCAGAGGTGGTGAGCAGTCGGATGGACATTTGAGGGAGGCTCTATCATGCTGAGCAAGGAGTTTCTGATGGCGAAGCCCACTCCATGCTGTCTTGGTTCTTCAGGATCCCTGCCCTGCCAGAAGAAGATGTAGTCTTGCTCTGCTAGAGAGCCACTCGCGGGGAGGCGAGTCTCCTGAAGTGCTGCAATTTCTACATTGAGTCTACTGAGCTCGTTGTTAATGATGGCGGTCTTCCGAGAATCGTTGATTTGTGTAAGGTCTTCCGACAGGCCAGGACACATAGTTCTGACGTTCCAGCTTGCAAAGCGAAGGGCTGGTACCTTCTTTCCTTTGACCAAAACTGTATGCAATACTCTAGGTGCAATCTCACCAATGCCCTGTACAGTGGTAGCAAGACTTCCCTACTCTTATACTCCATCCCCCTTGCAATAAAGGCCAATATTCCATTTGCCTTCCTAATTACTTGCTGTACCTGCATGCTAACTTTTTGCGATTAATGTACGAGGACACCCAGATCCCTCTGTACTACAGCATTCTGCAGTCTCTGTCCATTTAAATAATATTCTGCCTTTCTATTCTTCCTGCCAAAGTGGACAACCTCACATTTTCCCACATTATACTTCATCTGCTAATTTTTTGCCCACTCACGTAACCTATCTATATCTCTACATACACATAGGGTTACATACAAATATACAAAAAAGGACAGGAACAGACCAAATTTATCAAGTGTAATCCAACTTGATATAGTGTAACCCATACACACACCAGCAACCCCATCCCACCCCAAAGCACCCAGAGAAAAAGTCAGGTCAATTTAAGAAAAAAACATGTAACTTCTTCTATAATCAAATATGCTCCAGGAAACTATAGCGACTGGCATCACTGCCATCATCAGGACAAACTATAACTCTAGATGTCATCCATTTGAAAGAATTTGTTCCACAGAATGTTTGCACCAAATCTACTGACAATCTCGCTACCTTGGTTCTCAAAGGAGCATTGATAAGTCGGAAGACTGTCACTGACATATACCCCATGGTAGGACTGAACCTGCAGACACAGTGAACTATTTATTCTGGTCTCTCACTGGCTGTTAAAGTAATAACATATTGAACATCTGTGCAACAGGATTTCTCTGAAGTCCATCAAGGAATATTTCAGGTCTGAACCTGCTTGCAGTCCGCTGTGCCATCAAGGATACGGCTGATGCCTTTCAATATTCAGCCAGCTACATACAATTCTTTTTATGCCAGCAGTAACGGCATGAAATGCAAAGCCAGTTTTTCCATAGTGATGACTTGTTCATGGTACTATCTGTTAATTAACTATATCCTCTGTACATCTGTGAACTTTGCTAGAGAATACGGGTGCAATTAGGGATTTTTAAAAATTCTTTCATGGGATGTGGGCGGCGCTGGCCAGGCCAGCATTTGTTGCCCATCCCTAATTGCCCTTGAGAAGGTGGTGGTGAGCCTCCTTCTTGAACTGCTGCAGACAGTCTGGGGTAGGTACATCCACAGTGCTGTTAGGAAGGGAGTTCCAGGATTTTGATCCAGTGACAGTGAAGGAACAGCGATATAGTTCCAAGTCAGGATGGTGTGTGACTTGGAGGGGAACTTGCAGGTGATGGTGTTCCCGTGTGTCTGCTGCCCTTGCCCTTCTAGGTGGTAGAGGTCACGGATTTGGCAGGTACTATTGAAGGAGCCATGGCTCCTGTCAAAGGAGCCTTACCTTGTGTAGTTGGTACACACTCCTGCCACTGTATGCAAAAGTGAATGTTTAAGGTGGTGGATGGGGTGCCGATCATTCAGACTGTTTTGTCTTGGATGGTGTCAAGCTTCCTGAGTGTTGCAAGGGAAATGGAGAATATTCCATCACACTCCTGACTTGTGCCGTGTAGATGGTGGACAGGCTTTGGGGAGTCAGACGGTGAGTTACTCGCTGGAGAATTCCCAGTCTCTGACCTGCTCTTGCAGCCGTAGTATTTATGTGGCTGTTCCAGTTCAGTTTCTGGTCAATGGTAACCTCCAGGATGTTGATAGTGGGGGATTCAGCAATGGTAATGTCATTGAATGTCAAGGTAACATTTTTTATAAATGTTTGAAAGGTATGAGATCATCATATGGAAATCATGGATGTGAATCCTAGATATCTGGGCAACTCATATAATTGTTTTACCCTGTGAAATCAGCCTCGATTTAATGAGGCTCTGCAGTTGGCATGGAGCTTCCTTTGCAGGTGTGAATTGCGTGCCTGTTCTCAATTTCTGGAACCTGGAAGAGCATGTACTGCAGTGGGGTGGGGGTATAACCTGACCTTTTCTGGCTGCCATGCCAGTTTGCCAGTGACTGGAAAGTTGGCAGATCAGCTACCTGCTGGGAGGCCAATTGAGCCACTTAAGTAGCCAATTAAGGACCACTTCTTGCCTCTGTGGGCATTTTGTCCATGTGGGGGGGCCTGTTGCTCCAAGGGAAGACTGCCCAGTGAAAACTGGCAGCCTCTCAGCACTTCCAGGAAGGGAGGCCCTCATCGTTGGGCACTCCATGGCCCACGGAGGTGGTCCCAGCAACAATAGCCACCCCACAGCAACATCGCCGCTGGTACTTAACAACCATGCTACCCCCACCCCTCACCGATTGCCAGGGCCTGTCTGCCTGCCTGGCCCTGGTGCTCCCAAACCCCACTTACACCTCTTGAAGGTCACTCGGCCATTGAGGCACCCTGTCCCGGCCGCTGCAGCAATGGCCATCGCAAATAGTGGCGCTGCTGAAGCTATTGAGTTGCTGACTCTATGCATGGGCGGCAGCTCTTGGGGGCAGGTCACCTCCTTAATTGGACAGCATCCCTGCTGGTGGCAGCTTAATTAGCCACTGACACAGTCTGCCTCCCTGGGTTCCATTGCCAGCCGAAGCGGGGTTGCCTCACACTGTCGGCCCCGACGGCAGGACTTCTGCTGTCCCAGTAAAATTCAGCTCTTGATTGCACTATATGGGCGAATTTTGTATGGACTGTAGGACCAGGAGTGGAGGCGGGGCGGCGGGGGGGGGGTCCAAAAAATCATGATGGATGCACACGCCCGGAAAACGACATTATGATGTCCGTTCTGGATTTTGTCAGTGGTGGGAAAGCTCCAAGGTATCATTGCTGCTTCAATGTGGCAGGACTGCAGTTTAAATTAAACAGTTTGTTTTAATACATTTGCATGGAAGTGATCGCAATTTTATGAGGGTTTTAAATTTAGTCAACGGCATGCGGGGATCACCTGCCTTCTGATCCCCGGCCCTTTAAAGGGGTGGTACCGAGGAGTGGCCTCAGTGACTCCGTGGGAAGGTAGCCATGGGGAGTATTGGATAAGGGAATAGGGGGAGTGGAGGCCATTGTTGGCCTGCAATACTGGGCACTCTGCACGCATGGGCGATATCTCGTATGCAAGGGTTAGTTCGGCTATCTTTTGGGTGTTGGGCTGTCTGCAAGGGTGGGCACACTGGCAGAGGGGCTGAGGAGCCGTTGTCCATACTCAGAGCACCCTGAAGGGACCCCCCAGCTGTGGAGGTCAGCCTCTCCTCCTCTCTTTAAAGTCTCACTTGAACCTCCCTGCTCACCAGAGCAGGAGGAGGAGCTGGAGAAGACTCCCTGCGCCTTGTCCTTCTCTTGCCTTGCCACTGCTGCGTTCAGCTCATGGCTAAGCCGATGGCTTGCAGGTCTGCATGCATTTGTAGGATCTTGCTCTCCATGAGGGTTGTCAGCCTCCCGTTGGAGCAAGACATGTACTCACATGCTCGATACATGGCAGCATCCATAATATGGATGGACTCCTCCATTGTCCACTCATGGCCATGCATTGCCTCTGACAGCTATGTCAGCTGTTGCCTTACCTCTCTCTGCAACTCCAGCATGCCTTGTGCTGTTGACACCAGAGGCTTGTCATCAGCCTGGGGCTCAGTGTGGGCCAATACACCCATAGTCCTCCGACTGTCAGAGGCCTCAGTGTTACAACCACTGTCAGCTGCCCGGACGCGTGTGTGGTGCTCTCACCAGCTTGTGACCCTGAATCTAATCCTGAGCACATACTCACTGAACTGAAAGTATCTGTGCTTGTGGAAGGTGCAGGAGAATCAGGAGAAACATGCATCCTCTGACTGTTCCTCCTCCTCCTCAGCAGTCAATGGCAGGCTCCCTGTCACAGTGGCTGCACTTGCCTCTGGCGTTCGACGACCTGCATGAGAGAATACAAACATTTGTGGGTTCAGTTGTTCCTCAATTCATCCATGCGTGATGTGGATCTCCAGAAGTATGGTGGAGGTCACATGAACACAATCCTCACTCTCTTGTGCAGCCACTCCAATCTCACCATCCATAATTGAATGGCCGCCCTGGACCTCCACTAGTTCCAGAGCCTCCTCCTCTGCGGACATCAGAGGATGCAGATCATGGATCCCTCCATCAGTCCTCCCTGGTGTTATGGGCCCATTTGTGAGGGATATAAGAAGACTTTGCAGGAAAACCAACAGAGCAGATATGCCAGTGGCAGCATCTCATCCCCTGCTGAGGTTTCCTACATGGCCCCCCTGAGGCCTCGCTGCCGCCGGTAAAATGCAGTGGGGACTTCTCGGCAACGGGGGTTGAGGCGGGTCTCTCCAGGAAGGATTTTCTGGGTCCCCCCACCACGACTCCCGACATCGGAGTGCTAGTAAAATTCAGCCCCAGGTATCTACAATTGGTATAAGTATAGCGGCTGGATTTTATGCAGGAGGCAGGGATCCTAGCGCCGTGCCGTAAAGGCAAGGGGAGCTCCGCCTCTGCATTTTTTCAGACCCCTGGAGTGATCCTCCAGTCTTTTGCGGTCAAAGTTAAAGGAGGCGGGATCCCTGTCCCTTTAAAGACTTAGTCAGGAAGCAGGTCCCACCCCCAAGAGCTGCCGGCCAGTCACAGGGCCTGCAGTCCAACAGTATCGGCAGCACCATTCGTCGTGGTGGCCACTGCTGGTACTGCAGAGACCTTGGACCCAGGTCCAGCGGTGGAACCCTGGAGAAGAGGTAGGTGAGGCAGGGTCGCCGGGGCCAGTCCAGAAGGCCCCCGCAAGGGGGAGATGGGATGGTGGGCATTCAGCCCAGGGGGAGTGGGATCCTGGGGGTACAGTTGTTCTCGGTGTGGGTCCTCTGTGGGCCACAAATTGCCCATGAAGGACGGACCAGCCAAGCCCACAGGGAGGGTGCCTTGTTTTTCAAGGCATCCTCCCCACACGTTGGAGTGCCCCTCCCTCCAGCGGCAGCGGGAAGAGGCCCTTATTTGGCCTCTGGGCGGGAAGGCCGTCATTGGCCTTGGCCTATCCCATCCCCGGGAGGATCAGAAGTAGAATTTCTGGCATCGGGTTCCGTGGCGGGTGATTCTGCCCCAATTCTCCAGTGCCCCTCCAACACGAAACCCGCTTTTGGGATGAGGACAAAATCCGGCCCCTAATCTTAGTTATATCTATATGCTTATAATGTAAAGTTATGCAGAGTTTTATCTTTTGCTATCAAGGATTAATACACAATTTTAATCTTTGTACACTGTATGCTTTTTAGTGATGAGGCACAGTGGTGAAGTACAGTGATATAAGTATCAATTATACTGGTGAAATTGTGGCCATTGTGTGTTGCTCCAACCCACACAATCGTTTTTAGTACAGTATTGTTCATTCCCCATTACACTTATCATATTCCACAAGCAGCAGTGCTTGATGGAACTACTCTCATGTGTCACTCATGTAATGACATTGACATGATGAGTGGGTGCATTTTTTCCACCAGCCAATTTACCTGCTTTCTAAATCATCTCCAGTGAATATGTTTCAAAGTGAAAAGCACTATCTATATTCATTTCATCGCATAATGTCCTTGGGACCTGATAGAATTTTTAAAATGATTTTCTCTAATAACCACTTTGAATAGGTCAAATTAGAGATTTTTTGCTTTAAAGGTAGATCCAACTGACATGCCAATAAGATTTACAATTACCTAAAGAAGAACATACCTGTGTCTTTGTGACTCATCTGACATTCTATTGTGCAACCTGAAGATAGTTTTAACATTTTCTGAGTGTTGCTAACTTTTGCCAGATTTTTGAATCCTTGATTGATTATGATTTTTGGAACTGGTTAAATCGCTCATGTATTTCAAAGATGACTAAAACATATGTGTAACTTACACATGCTTAAGTGGCAACCAGCTACACTGCTAGACCAACCATATATGACTTACTGTATAAAACATTAAAGGAACAAAAATAAATATACAGTTGTTCTTTCAAGAATTGAACGCATGTGCATCATGTATGAATTGGGATATATAATCATAAAATATTGTAACTCCATGAGAATTAATTCACTTAAGATAGATTTTTCACCTAATTGAAGCAATCTTACTGTCAGGTTCACTTTCAGGAGCTCTAACAATTTAAAATAAATATATTTTCTGTTCTATATCAATTTAATTTTCTTTAATTTTATCTATTATCTGATATTGAATGTCACCTAACTTCTTTGTTTCCTCTTTTTCCTTTGCGTTGTCTATTCTACTTTTTGTCTAAATAAGACACGGCTAACTTTCTTTTCATTATAATCTATTTTGAATTTTGAACTTTATATGCTATCTATTTCCTAGTGGTACTGAATAAAGTGACATAAATATTAATTGTATGTAATGAACTGTCTCCATACCTGTGTAGATTTGATCAATTTTCAGTCATTCATAGTTGATGAGTGGTAAATCTTGCCTACAAAGATTAGATTTATACTTGGCCCTATCTCAGGTGATATTGATCCAGCACTTTAGTCATCCTTCATATTTTTAGTTTCTAGCATTTGAGTTAGAAATTTTGGGCCTGAAAATTGGATCACAATATTTTAGATTATGTCTTTATTTGAAAATGAGTCTTGTTTGATTTTGTCAAACTGCTGTTAAGCTTGAGATCAGAGGATTAATGGTGTTAATAACAAAAGGATAACATGAGGAGTGATTAATTCAGGATTTCTCTCCTTTCCTTTATTAAACACCTCAAATGTTTCTGTGTCAGTTCATTCTGGACTGTGCAAAGGCCCAGATGAAATGACTCATTGCTACTTTCAGACTATTGCTGTTGCATGTAAGACCATAATACTTATTTCACAGTATATTATTTGAGTCACCACGTGAAAGATGTTGAAATAAAATATTCCTTTTAGTGTAAAAAGCAAAATAATGTAGATGCTGCAAATCTGAAATAAAAACAGAAAAAGCTGGAAGCACACAGCAGGCCTATTGACATCATGCTGAGAACAATTTACATTTTAGTGCTGACCTTTCTTCAGAATGTTAAAAGAAGAAATGAACAGGAGCCTTAATACAATCAGAAAAGGGGACGAAATAGATATAATATATACATATAAATAAAACAGACAAAGAGAAAGGAAGCATAAGTGGAATTATATAATAGATCATCTCACTCAAGTACTAGACAGTGTTACAGAGAGGTGGAAAATGACAGGGATAATTTCCACTTTTCACCTCTCAACTGACCGAAGACAGTGTTTTATCGGAAATGTGTTTTATGCCCTGAGCCTTTTAATGTCAATAAACAGACAAATGACAGGTTTTCTTGTAGGTTTAAAGAAAGATTAATGTTTATTAAACAATGCCTGAAAATATTTGTAACTTCACCCACTCGCACACACACACACATGCACACACCCAAGAAAAGATGGTTCTTTTAAAAAAGTTTGTTACGAAACCTTGTTTGTTTCCTTAGGAGGAAGATTTAAAAACAGTGCAGGCCTGTTCTTCCTTTTTCCTTGTGCACTGATGAAAAACTTTGGAAAGTTTCAGGTGGACAGATGCTTTGCCACAGACTTCTTTAGTTAAATCTCAGCTACAATTCACTGGCTAAAATCCTGTTACAATTTCTCAGGTAAGGAGTTTCAAGGTCACCTTTCATCTCTGCCTCTATGTAGTTTTAAGATGGTATTCTAATAGGGAACTTCTACTTGCTGGGATGGGTCTCTCCCTTCTGGCTTCTGGCTTTCTGGCTCGCTTGCAGATAAAATGTATCTTATTAAAAACTCCTTATCAGAGATTTGGTTTCTGTCAGGTGACCCAAGTTTCTCTCCTATTGTGTTTTCATAAATGGTGTTTGATTGTATGGCCATTGTTAGACAATGGGTTTGGATGTTGCTCATCTCTATGCCATCTTTATAAAGTGTTTTTTTTCTCACCCATTATCCTCAGTTTGAGTCTGGAGTTCCATGTCTGCAAAGTCATTGTTAGCCCAACTCGTTGAAGAGGAGTAGCCACTAACATTGTACGGGCCATTTACAGTTCTAATGCTTTCTTCAACACTTGACCAGACATGATGATTGGTTCAGGGTTCCAGCAGTTACCATGTGTATTCACAGTAGAGCAGAGGTCACCTGACCTCATACTCCATCATGTTTTGCAGCAAAAGGTTTTGAGTTCAATTTATCAGTTCATTTTATAGTTCATAATTTCTGCTTGCATGAGCGTGACAACAGAAGTACTGAAGAAATAAAATACATTAGATAAACAATAGTCATAAAAACAGCTAAAGAATTGTGAGGGCTGAGGAAAATGTGAGAAAATGAGAAAGATGAAAAGCATAGAAAATCTGGGGAATGGGATCAGGATTGACATTAAAACATGTTGAGTCTAAATTAAATTTGAAATAAAAACAGCGTTTTTAGTGTGCCTGAGGATTGTTCTTTATGGAGGTCTTGGAGAGATCAAGCCAAAGAATACAACTGTACAACTTTAGCATTGTCACTCCTAATCCAAATAGATTAAGCCATTTTTGCACAGCAGCTAACACATTTTATGTAAGCTTAAACATATAATTTAACTTTCTGGCACAGAATTTTCCCAACATGAAAGGTTTGATTCTAATAGTGAATGCCAAATCCTGATAAATGTGCTTTGAAGAACATTTTATGAAACATGCCTGCACATCTTTGTGAGTTAAACAAACCAGCATTGTCCACAGGCAACCATTTTCTTTAAATTGTGAAGTGGTTTTAAATGTCTGATTTTAGGTCATTTCTATCCGTGTCAATTCATCGTATCAGGAGATAAACAGAGTACATTTAAAATACCAAAGAACCTGTTATGGATCGCTGGTATTTTTTCATCTTGGAAAAGAGAAAGATAAAGAGAATAGATGAACTTCTGTAATACTAATTTACATGTCCTAAATCTTAAAAGTTGTGATTAAGTTAAGATGTGACATCCCATTCAACTGACAGAAGAAACATATGAATATGAGCAATAGATGCAAGAATTTTCTGTGTTTATCCGACATTATCTTTAGGATTTCCACAAATTAACAACAATTAAGCTTATCAATTGATCAATTGACATCTTCAAATGTAATGCCACTTACACCATCTTATCTTCTCAATTTCATAAACTGTTGGAAATATCTAATAACTTAACAGTAGTAACGAGAGTACCAGTTGGCCACTCAGTTCCAATCCCAATGAAGATTTTTCCTTTAGAGCTAAAAAAAGTAATCAGGCCTCACGAATCAGGCCCAATCCTGCAAACAGCACTCCCCCCTCCCTGCCCCCCCACCACCCTCACCCCTTACAAATCAAAACATAGATACCAAAATATTACAATAGATTTTCCTGACCTTTTTCCCAGAGAATGCAATTTCCCCAGGCAGAAAGGTCAGATTAAGGAGCAGAGGCCATAAAAAACATTGCCCTGGGATTTCTGGGGCTTTTCCAGGGGGAAGGGGCAGCACTGAATTTGTGGCTGTGTGAGGTGCAGACCCATCAATGAGATGCAAGTGAGGCAGGTGCAGGGCATTCTTGGCCTCCTGGTTAATTTCCTGGGCACCCCAACAAATGGTACAGAATGAAACATGGTGGAGTGGCCTTCAACTGGATCCCTTAACTGGAGCGTCTGAATGTTTGAAGCCAACTGAGTGCAGGTGTGGAGGCAAGTGCAATTTGAATATTGCGTTCTCAGAGGATGGCACTGGGTTCTGCCGTCTCCAGAACACAACACCATTTTTAATGGGACGTAGGGAGGGAGGGAACAAGTCCGGTGCTGCCTCCAATTAAGTGCCTGTTGAGCTAATTAAAGGGCTCATTAACGGGCTTGTGGGCAACAGTTTTTAATTGGCAAAGGCTGGGAATGTGGAGGATGCCATGTGGAGAACATGGCAGGAGGTTCAAGTCATGAACACAGTTGGGGGCCATGAGGGCTATGGGAAGGACTGATTAAAATACTGGTGAGGTACAAAGCAAAGCACAGCTGCTTCAAAGGTGCCACAGAGTGGCCATTGCTACAGTTGTAAGACTTGCTTTTCTCAGTGGTCAGTGGCAGGAAACCAGAGAGAGATGTGAGCCTGCTGGCATCACTTGGGCAGCTGGGGTTGGCAGTGGAACGCCTGGTGAATGCACAAAGCCTAGGCTTTGGGAACAGGCTATTCTGACACTGGACAGAGTGGCCAGGATTACTTCAGCAGACGCAACCGTCAGGACAGCAGGAAGCCGGGGGGGCTGCAAGGGGAGGAAGGCACTACCCATGACATCGGGTACACAGCCCAAGAGTCAATTACCCACAAATGAACAGCAGTGCTGTAGCAGCCTGTGCCTAACCAGGCAGGTGGTCTCGGTTCTGTGTGCCCTGATCCACAATGACCTGAAGCCTCATGGCCCCCATGGCAGTCCCCTCCGTACAGCCATCAAGGTCTTTGTCACCCTAAATTACTATGCAACTAGTTCATTCCATGGATCAGCTGTGGACCTATGTGGCATCATGCAGTCGGCAGCTCATCAGGCCATCAGGTAGGTCCTGGATGCCATTTTCAGGAGGGACAGAGGACTACATCCTGTTTGACACAGATGGACCTATGCAGGCACAGAGGACATTGGGTTCAACATCCATTGCTGATTCCCCCATGTTCGGGGTATCATCGCTTGCACCCATGTGGCCATCAAAGCACCCAGTGACCGGCCAGTGAGATCCATCAACAGGAAGGACTTCAATTCCTTCAAAATTCAACTGCTCCGTGACCACAACAGGAGCTTCCTCTATGTGTGCGTACTCATTCCTAGCAGCTATCATGACTCCTTCATCCTCCACCAGTCCAGGTTGCCTCGGTCCTTCACTTCATCTCCCAAAGTGCGTGGATGGATCAAGGGGACAAGGGAAATTCCTTGAAGAGATGGCTACTGACCACTCTAGAGAGCTCCAGACAGAGGCACAGAGGCAAAACAACCAATGCCACCTCAACAGGCCAACTACTAAGCAGGCCATTGGGTTTCTGAAGATGCGATTCCGGTGTCTGGATTAGTCAAGTGGCACCCTGCAATACCCTCCTGCAAGGGTCTTGGTCATTGTGATGGTCACTGCTATGCTCTCCATAACATGTCCCTCTGGAGACGTTTGGATCTTGAGGATGGTGAGTCCCTGGAAGGAGATAGATTATCAGGGGAGGAGCAGGAAATAAGAGAGGAGGAGAAAGAGGAGGGCGGATGGGGTGAACACTGAACAGAGAGGTGCCTCTGCTGCATGATGAGGTGGCCTCCTCCTGCTACCCTCCAGGAAGAGGACCTCTCTTCTCTCCCTCACGGCCTGCAACATTAGATCCAGGTGGGTATCCATGAAGCGAGGATCTGCCCACACCATAGTGCCAGGCCTCCAGTTCCCCTGTGACATCTCGCTTCTCTCTGGTGAAGTGGAAGGCTTTGGCACAAAATGCAGATATCTCTCAGGACAACAAGCAATCTCAGTAATGGCTGCCGTGTGGTGTCTACATGAGCCCCACACTTGATCTGACCTACCTCCATTTTCAATCACACTGGCTACAAGTGGACAGGAAACCTGTCCCGTGCCACTTAAGGGTTTATCCATTTGAAAATTGCAATCTGAATCAGTTTCCCACAGGAGGCATGTTTCAGACCCAAGCCCAAACACAGTTACTGTTTCCCACCTCCGTCATAAAAATCCAGCCCTAAGACAGCCAGGTAGCTGTCCTTCTTTAATTTGTAACCCACACCCCAGTGCACCAGATGTTTTAAGGCAACCGGGACCTCCTGGTTTCTGATGTCAACACACATCTGTAGGACTGACAGGTAGCCAAATATTGTGTCCTTTCTACTTACATTAGGTCTGTCGGGGGTAGACCTCTGCTGAGGGTATACCTAGGCCATGTTAATGATCCAGCTCAAGCTTTAGAATCATAGAATCATAGAAAGTTTAAGGCACAGAAAGAGGCCACTTGGCCCATTGTGTCTGTACCAGCCGAAAAATGATCCACCTATTTTAATCCCACCTTCCAGCATTTGGTCCAAAGCCCTGCAGACTACGGCACTTGAGGTTCATATCAGACTCCTTTTGAATGAGTTGAGGGTTTCTGCTTCAGCTACCCTTACAGGCAGTAAGTTCCAGACCACCACCACCCTCTGGGTGAAAAAGTTTTTCCTCATCTCCCCTCTAATTTTTCTACCAATCACTTTAAATCTATACCCCCTCGTCACTGATCTCGCTGCTGAGGTGAATAGACCCTTCACCTCCACTCTATCCAGGCCCCTCAAAATGTTGTACATTTCAATCAGATCTCCCCTCAGCCTTCTCTGTTCCAAGGAGAACAACCCTAGCCTATCCAATCTTTCCTCACTGCTGCATTTTTCCAGTCCTGGCAACATCTTCGTAAATCTCCTCTGTACCCTCTCTGGTGCAATTACATCCTTTCTATAATGAGGTGACCAGAACTGCACACAGTACTCAAGTTGTGGCCTAACCAATGAGTTATACAGCATAACCTCAAATAAAAACAAGAAATGCTGGAAATACTCAGCAGGTCTGTCGGCATCTGTGGAGAGAGAAGCAGAGTTAACATTTCAGGTCAGTGACCCTTCTTCAGAATTTTGCTTTTTTTCCAGCATAACCTCCTTGCTCTTATATTCTATACCTCGGCTAATAAAAGAAAGGATTCCATATGCCTTCTTACCACTTTATCGACCTGTCCTGCTACCTTCAGGGATCTGTGGACATTCACTCCAAGGTCCCTCACTTCCTCTACACTTCTCAGTATTTTCCCATTTATTGTGTATTCCCTTTGCCTTGTTTGACCTCCCCAAATGCATCACCTCACACTTCTCCAGATTGAATTCCATTTGCCACTTTTCTGCCCATTTGACCAGACCATCAATATCTTCCTGCAGTCAATAACTATCCTCCTCGTTATCTACCACATGACCAATCTTTGTGTCACCTACATTTATGTCCAAATCATTAATATATACCACAAAAAGCAGCGGACCCAGTACTGAGCCCTGCGGAATGTCACTGGAAACAGCCCTCCAGTCCCGAAAACAGCCGTCAACAATTACGCTTTGTTTCCTGCCACTGAGCCAATTTTGTATTCACCTTGCTGCATTTCCCTGGATCCCATGGGATTTTTTTTTTTAACCAGTCTGCCATGTGGGATCTTGTCAAAAGCCTTGCTAAAATTATGTACACCACATCAACTGAACTACCCTCATCTATCTTCCTTGTTACTTCTTCAAAAACTTCGATCAGGTTGGTCAAACAAGATCTTCCCTTAACAAATCCATGTTGACTATCCTTGATTAACCTGTGCCTTTCTAAGTGACAGTTTATCCTGTCTCTCAGAATAGATTCCAATAATTTGCCCACTACTGAGGTTAAACTGATTGGCCTGTATTTATTCGGTCTATCCTTCACTCCCTTAGCAGTTCTCCAATCCTCCAGCACCACACCTGTATCCAGTGAGGACTGGAAAATGATGGTCAGACCTTCTGCTATTTCCTCCCTTGCTTCTTTTAACAGCCTAGGGTACATTTCATCTGGCCCTGGCGATTTATCAACTTTCAAGGATACTAATCCAATTAATACTTCCTCTCTCCCTATGTTTACCACATCCAATACTTCACACTCCTCCTACTTAACTACAATATCTGCATCGTCCCCCTCTTTTGTGAAGACAGACACAAAGTATTCATTAAGAACCATACCAACATCTCGCCCCTACACATAGGTTATCTTTTTGGTCTTTTATGGGCCCTACTCTCTCCTTAGTTATCCTCTTACTCGTAATGTATCAATAAAACATCTTTGGATTCACCTTGATTTTGCTTGCCAATATTCTTTCATGCCCTCTCTTTGCTTTCCTAATTTCCTTTTTGATTTCACCCTTCCACTTTCTATACTCCTCTCTACTTTCTGTAGTATTGAGATCTTGGTGTTGGACATAAGCTTTCCTTTTCTGCCTTATCTTACCCTATAGGCTCCTTGACATCCATGGGGCTCTGGATTTGGCAGTCTCACCCTTTTTCTTTGTGGGAACATGTTTACTCTGAATCCCTTGAATCTCCCCTTTGAATGCCTCCCACTGTTCTGACACTGATTTACCTTCAAGTAGCTGTTTCCAGTCCACTTTCGCTAAATCACTCCTCAGTTTACTAAACTTGGCCTTGCCCCAATTGAGAACTCCTAACTCCTGTTCTAATTATGTTAAAACTGACTGAATTATGATCACTACCACCAAGATGCTCTCCCACTGCCACCCCTTCCACCTGCCCATCTTCATTTCCTAAAACTAAGTCTAAATCTGCACCCTCTCTTTTTGGACTCGTTACATACTGGTCAAAAAAGTTCTCCTGAGTGCACCTCAAGAATTCTGCTCCCTCAATTCCTTTCACACTAAAACTATCCCAGTTAATATTGGGGTAGTTAAAATCCCCTACTATTACTGCCCTATTGTTCTTGCACTTCTCAGAGATTTGCCTACATATCTGCTCTTCTATCTCCCTCTGACTGTTTGGGGTTCAATAGTACACTCCCAGCAGTGTGATTGCCCTTCTTTTGTTCCTTAGCTCAATCCATATCAACTCATTTGATGAACCTTCCAACATATCATCCCTCCTCACAGCTATAATAGTTTCCTTGACCAAAAGTGCCACTCCCCCTCCTTTCTTATCCCCCTCCCTATCGTGTCTGAAAACCCTGTAACCAGAAACATTGAGCTGCCATTCCTGTCCCTCCTTAAGCCATGTTTCTGTAATAGATAGAATATCATACTGTCTATCTGTGCCTTCAACTCATCTGCTTCATTTGCTATACCCCTTGCATTGAAATAAATACCCTTGAGCACTGCCAAACTCCTTCTTTTATTTTCTAACCTTTATTTCCTCTGTCTTCCAGACTCATCCATTAACTTTCTGCCTTCCATTTTCATTTCTGATTTTGTCCCAACTGAGTCTGCCTGCAGGCCCCCATCTCTCTGCCAAACTAGTTCAAACCCTCCCCAACACCACTAGCAAAACGTCCCGCAAGGAACTCAGTCCCAGCTCTGTTCAGGTGCAACCCATCCGGCCTGTACAGGTCCCATCTCCCCCAGATCCAGTCCTAATGTTCCAGGAATCTAAAGCCCTTCCTCCTGCACCATCTTTCCAGCCACGCATTCATCTATCTTATCCTTCTATTTCTATACTCACTTGCACATGGTACTGGGAATAATATGGAGATTACTACATTTGAGGTCCTGCTTGATAATTTCTTACCTAGCTCCCTAAATTCTGACTGCAGGACCACATCCCTCTTTCTACCTATGTTGTTGGTTCCGATGTGGACCACGACTGCTGGCTGTCCGTTCCAGCACCAGGGCAGTGAAGAATTAGGAAAAGTGACCTGGAAAAGTTAATTAAAATTTATTACAATTTAATTGTTCTTCCAAAGATTTTTAAAAAAACTTTTGTTTAATGTTTCTGACCAATTTGCACAAACAGCGCGCAGTATTATTTATATGGAAGCAGCAATATTTGGTGATACATTCCTCATTGTCACCCTATGTCAGATCAGAAATCCCATCAAAAGATTTGCACTTGATAAAATCAAGTAAGCCTTGAATTGAAATGAACTTTAATTAATGCAACAAATACTTGTGAATCTGAAAGATTTTTACTGTGGCTATGTTGCCTCAATGTTCTTTTTTATTGCTTGCTATAACATTACTTGGATTAGAAAGCTACATCATTTACATCAACCTTGGGACAAATTGTACTGCTGAGCTCAGAATTTTTTTCTTTTTTTTATGTCCTGCTGATGGTAACTCATGCTAACTCATGGTAACTCACCCCTTGGGGACGAGTGACCATGATATGATAGAATTCTTCATCAAGATGGAGAGTGACGTAGTTGATTCTGAGACAAGGGTCCTGAATCTTAGTAAAGGAAACTATGAAGGTATGAGGCGCGAGTTGGCCATGATGGATTGGGAAACATTACTTAAAGGGATGACGGTGGATAGGCAATGGCAAACATTTAAAGAGCGCATGGATGAACTGCAACAATTGTTTATCCCTGTCCGGCGCAAAAGTAAAACGGGAAAGGTAGCCAAACCATGGCTTACAAGGGAAATTAGAAGTAGCATTAGATCCAAGGGAAGAGGCATATAAATTTGCCAGGGAAAACAACATACCTGAGGATTGGGAGCAGTTTAGAATTCAGCAAAGGAGGACCAAGGGATTGATTAAGAAGGGGAAAATAGAGTACTAGAGCAAGCTTGCGGGGAACATAAAAACTGACTGTAAAAGTTTCCATAGGTATGTGAAGAGAAGAAGATTGGTGAAGACATATGTAGGTCTCTTACAGTCAGGAACAGGGGAATTTATTATGGGGATTAAAGAAATGGCTGACCAACTAAATGCATACTTTGGTTCTGTCTTCACAAAGAACACAAATATCATACCAAAAATGTTGGGGAACACAGGGCTTAGTGAGAGAGAGAGGAACTGAAAGAAATCAGTATTAGTAGAGAAATGGTGTTGGGGAAATTGATGGGATTGAAGGTCGATAAATCCCCAGGGCCTGATGGTATGCATCCCAGAGTACTTAAGGAAGTGGCCCTAGAAATAGTGGATGCATTGGTGGTCATCTTCCAAGATTCTATTGACTCTGGAACAGTTCCTACAAATTGGAGGGTAGCTAATGTAACCCCACTATTTAAAAAGGGAGGTAGAGAGAAAGCAAGGAATTATAGACCAGTCAGCCTGACATCGGTAGTGGGGAAAATTCTAGAGTCGAATTATCAAAGATTTTATAGCAGAGCATTTAGAGAACAGTGGTAGAATTGGGAAGAGTCAGCATTGATTTACGAAAGGGAAATCATGCTTGACAAATCTACTAGAATTCTTCGAGGATGTAACTAGTAGAGTTGATGAGGGGGAGTCAGTGGATGTGGATAATTTTGACTTTCAGAAGGCTTTCGACAAAGTCCCACATAAGAGATTCGCATGTAAAATTAAAGCGCATGGGATTGGGGGTAGTGTGTTGCGATGGACAGAAAATTGGTTGGTGGACAGGAAACAAAGAGTAGAGATAAATGGGTCTTTTTCCGAATGGCAGGCAGTGACTAGTGGGTACTGCAGGGATCAGTGCTGGGACTCCGGCTATTCACAATATACATTAATGATTTAGATGAGGGAACTAAATGTAATATCACCAAATTTGCAGATGACACAAAATTGGGTGGGAGGGTGAGTTGTGAGGAGGATGCAGAGAAGCTTCAGGGTGATTTGGACAAGTTGGGTGAGTGGGCTAAAACATGGCAGATGCAGTATAATGTGGATAAATGTAAGGTTATCCACTTTGGTAGCAAAAACAGGAAGGCAGATTATTATCTGAACAGCTATAAACTGAGAGAGGGGAATATGCAACAAGACCTGGGTATTCTCGTACACCAGTCACTGAAGGTAAGCATCCAGGTGCAACAGGAGGTAAAAAAGGCAAATGGGATGTTGGCCTTCATAGCGAGCGGATTCAAGTACAGGAACAGGGATGGCTTGCTGCAATTATACAGGGTCTTGGTGAGGCCACACCTGGAATATTGTGTGCACTTTTGGTCTCCTTATCTGAGGAAGGATGTTCTTGCTATAGAGTGACTGCAGCGAAGGTTTACCAGACTGATTTCTGGGATGGTATGAGTAATGGACTGACATATGAGGAGAGATTGGGTCGGTTAGGATTATATTCGCTGGAGTTCAGAAGAGTGAGGGGGAATCTCATAGAAACCTATAAAATTCTAACAGGGCTTGACAGGGTAGATGCAGGAAGGATGCTCCCGATGGTGGGGGAGTCCAGAACCAGGGGTCATAGTCTAAGGATACGGGGTAAACCTTTCAGGACTGAGATGAGGAGAATTTCTTCAACGAGAGAGTGGTGAGCCTGTGGAATTCGCTACCACAGAAAGCAGTTGAGGCCAAAACATTGTATGTTTTCAAGAAGGAGTTAGATATAGCTCTTGGGTCTAAAGGGATCAAAGGGTATGGGGAAAAAGTGGGAACAGGCTACTGAGTTGGCTGATCAGCCATGATCATAATGAATGGCAGAGCAGGCTCAAAGGGTCGAATGGCCTACTCCTGCTCCTATTTTCTCTGTTTCTATGTTTCTATGCTGGGATATAGTTTCACTGACTCCAGAATGACCAAATGCTGGATTAGCCAACTTCATTTGAAGAGGTAGCACTGACAGCAACAACTTGCATTATAGAGGCTTTTAAAAGTTAAAATCCCAAGGCACTTCACAGGTGTGTTTGGAACAGATGACCAAAAGTGTGGGCAAAGAGTTAGGTTTCAAGGAACATCTTCAAATTCCCAACTGTCTAGTCTTTACCCTCCACTTGCCACAATATTTCTGTACCTACAAATCTGCTCAATCACACTGTCACATTCATCTTTGATGCTGTTGTCTGCAGTAAAACTATTACTCCCTCTATCCCTTGCCATTTCCCCAGTGTGGCCCTCATCTCTGCTCCCTTAAGTCCAATGGACACAGACTCAAGCTTTTATGGCAGACAAATGATTTAGCCATTCATCACCAGATCTGACTGGGCCACATAAAGCACTATCAGGTCCTTGTCTCCTTTGCCTAAACTGCTCACTATTCCAGGTTCATGCTCGAATGCAAAGACAACTCCCGGCTTCTTTTTTCCGCTACAAACCATCTTTAAAATGTCTCTGCCCTGCCTCCCTCATCCTCAGCTTCAACAGAAAAGTGTGAGGAGCTAATGGATTTCTTTGTCACTTAGATTGAGAACATCTGTTCAGCTATCTTTGCCACTTCCCTTCCTACCCTTAGCCTATTTAGCTAAACTTTCGCTAAGGCTATCCTCTGCCCTAACACTGAACTCACAACTTTCTCTAGTTTCTGTCCTATCTCACCTCATGCTGTGCTCATCCTGTCCATACAATCAATCACCTGTTCTCTCAACCAAACGCGCATCAGATTGCTGACCACCAAATCTCTATTCCTGACCCCCAAGTCAGCTGATAATTGTTCAGTGTTCCTTCTATTCAGGTACTGACCTGCTCCCCTTCAAGTGTGATGTCATCATTCCCTCCTCAAACAACCTATCCTTGGCTCCTGTGTCCTTGCAAACTATGCACCACCACCCCATCTCCAATCTCCCATTCTTCTACAAAGGCCCTGAACGAATCATTGCCTTCCAAAGTTATGCTCATCTTTCCCTCAACTCCATGTTTGAACCCCTCCGGTTTCTGCCCCACCACAATACTGAAATGCCCCTTATCAAAGTCACAGATTACATCCTATATGACAGTGATTTTGATAAACTATCCTTCCTTCTTGACCTGTCTGCAGCCTTTGACATGGTTGACCACAGCATCCTCCTCCAACACCTCTCTTCTGTTGACCAGCTGAGTGGAACTGCCCTCACCTGGTTCCATTTCTATCTATTCAATCGCAGCCTGAGAATCACCTGCAATGGCTTATCTTCCCACACCTTGGCCGAGATTTTACTGAGCTCCCAACATCAGGCTCCATGGTAGGGGGTGTCAGAAGATTGTTCCATCAGCGGCTGACCACACAGCCCAACGCTGGGAGTGCTGGGCCCGATCTTCCCGGCATCGGCGAGGCTCTGTGGCAGACCCCCGCCGCTAGGCGACAGGACCCGGATTAACATATTTAAATTAATGAAATAAATCATTTCAATAAAATGAACAGCGATCTTATCTTCAGGCCGCCACCTTCTGAGTGGCAGCATTCACTTTCCCGTCCAGGGAAAGCAGGCACCACCGTGGTGGGGGAGGGGGGACCTTATAATTTTTAGTGCATTGGGGGGGTTGGGGGCAATGGGCCTAATCCAAATTACTAGTGTAGGGGAGGATTAGAAGGGGAGACCTCTGCACTTTGATCGGTTTGGGGGGGAGGGGATGGGGGGACAGGTCAAGTGTTGAAGGTAAGTGTTTTGGGGGGGGAGAGGGCAATTGTTGAATTTAATTGTATTGCAGGGGGTGCGGGAAGGAGCAATAACTGTATTGGGTGGGGGGGGGGGGGGTAGCCCTTTCAAAATTTAAATGACTAGGCAGGGATGGCTGCCCTTTGAAAATGGTGCCAGTGCCTGCACACAGGCAGCTGACGCCATTGTCAGTGGCAGAGAGCCTGCCCCCTCCATGTGATTGGGGCGGTGGGGAGGGGACGGGGGCAACCTGACTGGCTCATTATTCTGGGCAGCCGCGAGGAAGATCACAGCGGCATGTCGGATGTGCAGGCTGCCATTCTTTTTAGACTGCCACCGTTCTCAGAGGTGGGAATAGAAAATTCAGCCCATTATCTTCTGGAGTTCCCCAAGCATTTATCCTTAGCTTCTTCCTATTTCTCAGCTACATACTGACTCTCACGACATTCTCCGAAAACACATCAGGTTCCACATGTACACTGACAACAGAGAGCTTTAGAGCCATAGAGTGATACAGAACTGAAACAGGCCCTTCGGCCCATCAAGTCTGTGTCGACCATCAACCACCCATTTATACTAATCTGACATTAATCCCATATTCCCTACCACATCCCCACCATTCCCCTACCACCTACCTACAGTAGGGGCAATTTACAATGGCCAACTTACCTATCAACCTGCAAGTCTTCGGCTGTGGGAGGAAACCGGAGCACCTGGTGGAAACCCACGTGGTCACAGGGAGAGCTTGCAAACTCCACACAGGCAGTACCCAGAACCAAACCTGGGTCACTGGAGCTGTGAGGCTGCGGTGCTAACCACTGTGCTACTGTGTCACCTTTAGTTCAATAACCCCACACTCGACCTTCTATTGTGTCTGGTTTGTTCATGCTGCTTATCTGACATTCAGTATTGGGTGTGCAGAAATTTCTCCGACTGAATATTGGGAAGACAGAGGACACTGTCTTCAGTCCCCACTACAAACTCCGTTGCCTACCCACTGACTGTATCCTTCTTCCTAACCATTGTCTGAGGCTGAACCTGGCTGCTCACAAAGCTGGTGTCCTATTTGACCTTCACAAACGCCATCTCAAAGACTTCCGTCGACTTAACATTGCCTGCCTTCGCCCCTGCCTTAGTTTATTTGCTGCTGAAACCCTCATCTATACCTTTGTTACCTCTAGGTATGACTGTTCCAAAGATCTCTTGACTGGCTCCCACTTTAACTTGAGCTCATCCAAAACACTGTTGTCCAAAACCTAATTCGCACCAATTCCCACTTCCTGTGTTCCTTGAGCTACTTTGGCTGCTCATCTGTAACCTCCTTCAGAGCTATGACCTCCAAGATCAATGTGTTCCTTCAATTGTGACCTCTTGCACATCCTTGATTTTCCTCACTCCTCCATTGTTGACTGTACCTTCAGCTGCCTAATCCCCAAGCTCTGAAATTCCCTCCCTAAACCTCTCAACCTCTTTCTCCTCTATAAGATACGCCACCCTGCAATACCTCTTCCTAATATCTCCTGTGACAAGATATTGTTTATGTCTATCTCAATTACAGAATCAGGCAGTCTCCATGCAAAAACAAATCAAAGTAGATTTCTAAATTTAAGCTAGAAGATGATGGCAATAATACTTTGGCTTCAGCTTCATTTCCATTACTGGCTTGCCAAATATTCCTAAAGAATACATTTCTGTAAATATGGAGTATATCAAAGGAAATGGCATGTTAAGTTGATTTATATTCATTTTACATAAGTGACAATGTTAACTTAAAAAGGGATTCTGCCATTTTAAATCAATTATCATTTCAGCCGGTTTTTGGGAGTTAGTAGAATACAACTATTTAAAAAGTTATCAGTGCAGGCTTTATTCATTTATTAAATTGAAAATTCTAAAGGGGTGGCATTCTCCTTACATTATGATCTGTAAAGTTATAAATAATTCCAGAGGATAAATGAAGAGTGTGGAACTGCATTCCTGTGCCTTCCACCTCAACTTAATTACAGTATTTTGCTCTTTTCAGTAACATATGACATTCACTCTAGGTCGCTGAAGGCTCTCAGTGCTGTATCTATTTGCTGGCCCAGAAGTAATTGTCTGATAATATTTTTAGAATGCATTTACTAGCCGTAAGTGCTTTATCTGACAGTAGAAAGTATGTAAACAAAGGTTCACTGTGTGCATTTTCTGAGTGAGTGTCAAACATTCAAATGCATGTGTTACTTCCTTTTAGACAAGTGGGAGTCGAGTGGTACCACCAACTAATTATTTTATTTTTGTGGAGATAATTAATCCTTTCCCACTCACTCCATTATGCATATGATAAAGGTAATATTAATTAAGGGCTTTGAGGTTTTCTCTTAGTTGGGTAACATGTGACTGTAGGTATTTTTAAGATTTGTGTTTTCTTCATAGACAAATAATTAATTTCTATTTTGATTGTTATTAAAATGAAGTCAGAAATCCTTTCATGTCATGCCACGTTTCTTCAGTTGAACAGATGGCAAATTATTATCTGTCATGTGAATGGGAATATACCCAGTGGTATCTTCTAGAAACATAAAGGGACAGTGCCCACACATACAATTAGAAGCACAGAGGAAAGCTTTTCAATTGCTGAATTACCACAAGGCAGTGAACAACTGGGCAACTTATAAAACAATGATATCTCCACAACTGAGCAATGAGTAGCAGATTGCTGCATTATGCTCACAGCACAGGACTATCAAGAATAACCGAAACAGTCTGACTGGCATGATATGCTTATCTTTCTTCAACATATCCAATTTACAGGATGCTTGCTAAAACTGTGATACCAGATATGTCAAGGTATATAATTAGAGCAACAATAAAAGATCTTGTTATCTTAACAGGCAGAGTGAGAAGCAGAAAGGTAACAACTGACATAGTCCAAGCAGCTACTGAAGTGACAAAATTGGCAAAGCATTTAAAAAGATGATAGATTGAGTACTTTCTCCAGTCTTTAATATTAATAATGCAGTTTTTGTATATATTTTAAAATAGTGATTTTCTTAGGTGAAGCTTCTATATAAAAGTTGTACTTTTGAAACTATTGAAAGACAGTGTTGTGACACTTGTATTCTGCCATCATCTTGCACTTCCCACATTAGCCCAATTGAGGGTAGTCAGCAATTTACTATCGTCAAAACACCCTTGATGATAGTAAATCACTAACTACCTTCAAATGTCTTCAACGCCATTATCATCAGCTGAAGGACTTACCATGCATTGCAGAGATATCAGATGTGAGATGAAGGAATCATTAGCCATTATATCACATCTGTCACTTAGCATACTTGCTAGTCAGTCTGCAATGTGCAGTTCTGTAGATTTTGCTCTTATCAATTATGACACCAACTTGCATGATATAGCACCTGTGATGTAATAAACATTCCAAGATGCTTCACAGAGAAAAGTTGTTATAAGTTATGAGAGTTGATTGAAGAGATAGATACACCTAGAATACAGTGGAATTTACTAGGGCCCATTGGTATCTTTAATTCCAACTCATGGAATTAAAGAACATAGATTGCAACTTCCCACAGATCCTTGTAAAGGTGAAGTTGCTGTAGGGCAGGACTACTGCTTGCTGCTGCGGAGGACCGTTGACCCTGGGCAAAATTCCAAGGAAGGAGGTTACTTAAATATTTAGGGGAGGTTCTTCGAGCTTGTATCAGCAGAAGAGGCACCCACTCTGCTGAAGTAGTGGCTGCTGCTTTAACAGGAGGCACTAAAGATCTGAATCAGGCTTTATAGGAAGCTGGGTAAAAAAATGTACTTTTATTTCCACTAACCGTCAGACCATTAGCTAAATGATAATCTATCCCTCAGGGATTGATTCCTCTTATCTTTGTGGGTCCTTGTGATCTATCGATTGTGCCTGGGCTAAAAATTGGATAGTACCGGTTTTCAGGCACAGGGATTGTAATGCGTGATTAAAGCTGCACCCAATTGAGGTGATGCAGCCAGCATGCAAAATTTGTACTGCCTGCTCATCACTATGTTTGTGTTGTGCAGCCCAGCAATAAGCGTGAAGTTATCTAGCTACACACTCAGCAGGCACTCAGGTATGTGCATGACTAGAGTGAGTTACAGCTAATCAGCCAGCACCTGTTAAAGGCAGGGGTGCATCCCAGCTGCAGCAAATGATAGAACTGTCTCCAACACCTCCTGACTCCCCAAAGCCTGTCCACCATCTACAAGGCACAAGTCAGGAGTGTAATGGAATACTCTCCACTTGCCTGGATGGGTGCAGCACCAACAACACTCAAGAAGCTCGACACCATCCAGGACAAAGCAGCCCGCTTGATTGGCAAACCATCCACAAACATTCACTCCCTCCACCACCATTGCACAGTGGCAGCAGTGTGTACCATCTACAAGATGCACTGCAGCAACGCACCAAGGCTCCTAAGACAGCACCTTCCAAACCCACGACCTCTACCACCTAGAAGGACAAGAGCAGCAGATGCATGGGAACATCACCACCTGCAAGTTCCCGTCCAAGTCACACACCATCCTGACTTGGAACTATATCGCCGTTCCTTCACTGTCACTGGGTCAAAATCCTGAAACTCCCTTCCTAACAGCACTGTGGGTGTACCTACCTCACATAGACTGCAGCGGTTCAAGAAGGCAGCTCACCACCACCTTCTCAAGGGCAATTAGGGATGGGCAATAAATGCTGGCATAGCCAGTGACGCCCACTTCCCATGAATGAATAAAAAAAAAGTGTTTCTCAGAAGGAACAAGAGTAAAATTGGAGGAACAAGACAGAGAGAGAGCTCCCATGTTCTCTGATATGGTGCTGGAGGCCTTAATCCAGGAGGTGGAAAGGAGGAAAGAGGTCACCTTCCACAGTGGCCAGGAGGTCCTCAAGATAAACTGTGAAGGAAATGGGAGCAGGTAGCCAAGGAGGTCAATTCAAGGAGCGTGGCCCCAAGGACCTGACTGTATTGCTGCAAAAGTTCAATGACCTCACAGGAGTGGTCAAGGTCAGTGAATGCCTCTTCAAATGCCATCTCCTACCAACTGCACCACCAACCTCCCACATTGCTCAGTTCACCATACTCACATCACTTAACAATCAGCAATTTTTAGCAATCAGGACTTTTACCTAACATTCAGATGTTCCACCTCATCCTCACACGCTTACCATTCTGCCAGCCTCAAACCCATATCTCGCAGCCTCCACATACTTTCAGCTATTCAGATATGACAGGCACATCACCCAAACACATTGTAATATACTCACTGACACACTTTCCTCTCTCTTGCAAGACAAATTGACCCGTAACAGGAGGCAGCAGCAGAGAATCAAAAGGGGACAAGCATGTCTGCATCTACTGACCCTCTTGAGGAAGATGCTGCTGTGAATTATTGAGATGTCAGGAACTGAGGCCATTGTGTCCAGTGTTGCCAAAAACATCCAGAATGGTGCTATGTTCCTGCCTTATGCTCCTTCTCGAATCCCACCTCACCCTCATCCTTGCTATCTGGCATGAAGTGAAAGCTGTAGATAGTGTGACCCTGGACCTCTTGCTTTCCTCCCCAATCCTCTTCACTCATCCCAGCCCTCCCCTTCTGCATTTATGCTTTCAGATACTCAAAATCTACTGTATGGTCAGCCGGTGCAGCCTCACCATGAAAGGCATGAGCAAGAGCACAGATCTGATGAAGAAACACCATCACTTGATCTGACTCTAGCAGCCACCAGTTCAGACATGGGCACTGCACATATTTTAGAGGGTAATAGAGAGGTGGAATCAACACATGGTGAGTCACTGGGCACAAGTACGCTGCAGCCAAGCCACAGGAACAGGATAGCATGTGGACCAGCTCACTGGAAGACGAGGCTGCAGCTGCGTTCTGCTGAGGGTACTCAGGCAAGGACTTCGATGGGGCAGTGCACAGAAAAAGGCTGATGGGCAGGCACATAGAAATGCTTTGTGCATTGGCAAACCTGCCACAGAGCCTGTTGTCACTCTCAAGGAACACGGAGGAGTCCGACTCCAATTTGACCCAGTGCTTCGTGCACAGCTTGGAGCCCATTCTTTCCAGTGTGGAAGTGGTGGCCAACTGCATGACAGTGCTTGTGGAGACAGTTGGATCTGCTGGTTGATGTCTCTTTGCAGCATGATCAAGAGCCATCCAATGTCAAGGTGCTGCAGGTCATGGGATCCATGCTTGTTGCCAAGCAATCCCAGCTTGATGCTGTACTTTCTCAGACTGCTGCCATCATGACTTCAGATACTAATGCTCAAAGGACCATGCAGGCTTTCACAGCAATCCAGCAATCTGTGCTCCAGTAGATTACTTGGATTGCTGAGATGCCATCCTGGGACTGTGGCAGTGGCTTGGTGGTGCATAAACCTGCTGTCCTCTCTCAGGAGGACGGCATGCAGATTAAAAGCTGGCTACCCAACCCAAACCCAAAGGGGCCCGATGGCATGTGTTGGGTTCGGGTCAGGTCGGGTCGGGTCGGGTCGGGTTGCACTTCTGTATCCAGCATTTGGGCTCGGGGCGGGCCAGGTCAGACATGCTCTATCACAAGTAAGTGACTCCAATGTTAATTTAATTTTTGGACTCGAAAGGTGGTTTTGTTACAGTTATGTTAAGCTTGTGCAGATCAGCAACAAAGTGAAAAACGGAAGGTAAGTTAACTGATGGTCGGGTCAGGCGTGGGAAAAATTGGAAGGACTCGGGCCGGGTCAGGCTTAGGTTGGATGTGGTTCTGTCGGGCTCGGGTCGGGTTTTTCTTTGCAGACTCGAGCAGGCCTTTAATGCAGCTTGCAGCTTGTAGCATCCTACACTTTAAAACAACTTTCCAGCCAATGAAATACTTTTGAAGTGTAGTCAATGCTATAAAGTAGGTAATGGCATTATTCTAAATACATACTGCTAACAATGTAGTGTAGAGAGAGCCTTGCTCAGAATATCAAGGAACCTCTATTTCTTGATATATAAAATAGGGAGATGGTTTGGGGGGTGGAGGGAGGGGAAGGGGGAGAGAGGGAGAGAGAAAGAGAGCGCTTATGGGGAAGTGAAAAACATGGTGAGGTGAGAGTGACTGCCCTTGACATCAAGGCAGCATTTGACCGAGTATGGCATCAAGGAGCCCTAGCAACACTAGAGTCAATGGGAATCAGGGGGAAAACTCTCCGCTTGTTGGAGTCATACCTAGTGCAAATGAAGATGGTTGTGGTTGTTGGAGGTCAATCATTTCAGCCCCAGGACATCACTGCAGGAGTTCCTCAGGGTAGTGTCCTTGGCCCAACCATCTTCAACTGCTTCATCAATGACCTTCCTTCAATCATAAGGTCAGAAGTGGGGATGTTCGCTGATGATTGAACAATGTTCAGCACCATTTGCGACTCCTCAGATACTGAAGCAGTCCGTGTAGAAATGCAGCAAGACCTGGACAATATCCAGGTTTGGGCCGAGAAGTGGCAAGTAACATTCGCACCACACATGTGCCAGGCAATGACCATCTCCAACAAGAGAGAATCTAACCTTGACATTCAATGGCATTATAATCGCTGAATCCCCACTATCCCCTGCGAGTCATCATTGACTGGAAACTGAACTGGAGTAGCTATATAAATACCGTAGTTACAGGAGCAGGTCAGAAGCTAGGAATCCTGCGATGAGTAACTCACCTCCTGTCTTCCCAATGCCTGTCCACCATCTACAAGGCACAAGTCAGGACTGTGATGGAACACTCTCCACTTGCAGCTCCAACACTCAAGAAGGTCGACACCATCTAAGACAAAGCAGCTCGCTTAATTGGCAACCCATCCACAAACATTCACTCCCTCCACCACCGACGCACAGTGGCAGCAGTGTGTACCATCTACAAGATGCATTCAGCAACACACCAAGGTTCCTTAGACAGCACCTTCCAAACCCGCGACCTCTCCCACCTAGAAGGACAAGGGCAGCAGATGCGGGGAACTCTGCCACCTGCAAATTCCCCTCCAAGCCGCACACCATCCCAGCTTAGCATAAGACATAAGAACTAGGAGCAGGAGTAGGCAATTCAGCCCCTCGAGCCTGCTCCGCCATTCGATACGATCATTACTGATCCCATCGGGGCCTCAACTCCACCCTCCCGCCCGTTCCCCATAACCCTTCAACCCATTACTAATTAAAAATCTATCTATCTCCTCAAATTTACTCGATGTCCCAGCATCCACCCCACTCTGGGGTAGTGAGTTCCACAGACCTACGACCCTTTGAGAGAAGTAATTTCTCATCATCTCTGTTTTAAATCTTCTACCCCTTATCCTAAAACTATGACCTCTCGTTCTAGATTGCCTCAGCAGAGGAAATGTCCTCTCTACGTATACTTTGTCAATCCTCTTAATCATCTTGTATACCTCAATTAGATCTCCTCTCATTCTTCTAAACTCTAGAGAGTAAAGGCCTAAACTGCTCAATCTCTATCACCGTTCCTTCACTGTCACTGGGTCAAAATCCTGGAACTCCCTTCCTAACAGCACTGTACCCCACATGGATTGCAGCAGTTCAAGAAGGCAGCTCACCACCACCTTCTCAAGGGCAATTAGGGATGGGCAATAAATGCTGGCATAGCCAGTGATGCCCACATCCCAGGAACAAATTTTAAAAATGCATACTTCCACCACTGCCCATCCGCCAGTGCTCCAGCTGTTTCCTGTCAGCCAGTCAGCCCAGACTGTTGCTGCCCATGCTGAGATGGTGCAGACCAAAGCTGGCCCTCAAGGCCCAGAGCTGTTGCAGGGCATCATGCAAGGCCATCCGCAGTCTTCCCCATTGTAAGTCAGCAGCCTTCCACTGGGGTAACACTGTGTAGGAGCAGTAGGCCAGGCAAAATCACTCGCAAGATAGGCAATAAGGGAAAGTGCAATATTGAGCAGTTCAGTTTTGTATGTATTATTGGAAGAATGGTAGGATAACACTGTTATGGAACTTTTTTACCACAATGTTCCTGGTGGCAGCACGGCTCTCGTTGTATGCGTGCTGCCCACGTGTGGTTGAGTGGTTGGGAAGTCATGAGCCATGTGTAGAGTGGGTAGCCCTTGTCACCAACCAGTCAGCCTCTGGTTTGACATGGTGGCTTAACTCTGGTGGGAATGCCTGACTGGCGCAGGATAAAAGCATCATAGCTGCTGCCAGATTTGCGGGCATCAACCGACATGATGGACTGTACATGGTCATACACCAACTGCATAGTAAGGGAGTGGAACCCTTTGCAGTTACAAAACATCTCCCCATTGAGATGCGGTGCCCTCAGTGCCATGTGCATGCAGTCGATGGCTCCCTGCATCATTGTAAATCCCGCTACTGTGGAAAAGCCACGTGCTCACTCCTCCTGCTTCTCTCTGGTTAGAAAGAAGACAATGAAGTCCCCTTTCCTTGCATATAGAATCTCAATGACCTTCCTGATGCAGCGATGGGCGGTGACCTGTGCGATGTTGGTGATGTTGCTGACTCCAGCCTAGAAGGATCCTGAGGTGTAGAAATTGGTCATCTTGACAGCCACAGGCAGCGCTATTCTCCCCCTGCTCTGTGGCTGCAGGTCTGGTTGGAGGAGATGGTTCAGTACAGTGACTACCTCCTTGGTGGATATTGGCCACCTCAGACACTGCTCCTGGCTGAGGTGGAGGTATGAGGGACGAGTTGGCGAAGTTAGATTGCGAAACTACATTAAAAGATCTGATGGTAGACAAGCAATGACTAGCATTTAAAAAAATAATATATAATTTGCAACAAATATACATTCCTTTAAGATACAAAACACCACAGAAAACATGGTCCAACAAGAAGAGTTAAGATAGTATGAGATCAATGGAAGAGGCTTATAACTTTGCCAAAAAGAGTAATAAGCCTGAGGATTGGGAGGAGATTAGAATTCAGCAAAGGAGCTGCAAGAAATTGATAAGGAAAGAGAAAAGGGAATGATGAGAGTAGACTAGTAAGAGACATAAAAACAGATTGTAAACATTTCTATAGGTATGTAAATGGGAAGCAATGTGGGCCCATTAGAGGCAGAGACAGATGGAATTATAATGGGAAAGAAGGAAATGCCAGAGACATTAAACAAATACGTTGGGCTGGATTTTCTGGTGGATGCTGGAACCCCAATGTTGGGCCCATATGGTGATCAAGAGACTACCCAAGTTGTTAATGGCCCACTGGTGCAGCCTTCCGACAGGCAGCCTCCTAATTGGCCACCATCATGCTGTGAAGGAATCCAGCTATAATAAGGGGTTATAAGATTAAAAGAGTTATTTTCCTATGAATTAATGATTGAAAAATTAAAAGCACAATTGATCTGCCTGGAAAGTTAAAAAAATGTTTCCTAGGCATGCCTGTAGCATGCCCCTGTGGTCAAGAGTGTAGCATAATTGCCACTTCCTAAGAACACAATGGCCGGTTCTGAAAAACAGGAACGCGCTTCCACAAGTCATTAGCATCATCACCTCTGTAAAGCATTGCTAGTACAGGTTTCATAATCATTGTAAGTTACTACAGTTCAACAATGAATGACATGATTTTCTATGGATGGACTTAAATTACCTGTCAACTGAATCTGGGAAACTGAGTTATAATCTTGAAACACAATGGGGTAGCTAGGAAGTGTACCTCCATGTGCAACTTTCAGCATCCTGCTAGCCCTAGGGATATTGACCAGCATCTGTTCTCACAGCTTCCTGCTGGCTCAGCCTCTTTTTTTAGAAATTAAATAATGTGGACTTCAACTAGAAATTGCCTTATTTGGGAAATAAAAGGGGATGAACCTACTTGCAAAAGAGGTAACACCCCTACATGTAAAGAAAAACTAGGTATGCAGCTTCGAAACAATATGAATATTGGAACCACACAATGGATCTTTAGATTCATTCGATTCAGTCCAGCTTTTCTCATGGTAAAGTTACAAGCTACTGTGGTGCAGTAATGATAGCTCTCCCCTTAATTGGGATAGAGGTATCTCACTGAACTCTGTAGCTTTCTACTTAGAGATTTAAGGTATATGCTGCTTTAAATGTTAATGGTTATCTCAGATATTTTACTGTAACAATATTTAGACTTAAAACTTGGATTCTCTGCTAGAAACAAGATTATATTTTATTTCTTTTCCTAGAACTATTATAGTTGCAATTGATTTTCCCATCAAATGTGAATTGCATGTTCGGTTCTTTAATAAACTTTGATATAATTTAGAAAATAGGTTGTCTCGATAGTCTTCTGTATCGCAAACTCGAGAACCCATCTCCGTACATTCTTCGGTGGAGAGGTACATTATTGAGGAAAGCTGCCCGGACCCTTATAATATCCGGGTTGTGATAACCTGGCTAAAACTTGTTAAAAAGGTTATCTGGAAGATGGTAATATTCTCAGCTGGTTCCTTTCCTTTGAGGAGAGTTAGATCAGTTCTTCAGACCCATTGAAGTGTCTGTGAGATCTGTCTTTCTCAACCTTAAGTGAGAGTGATCATCTGGGGAGTATGCCTGATCTGGGATGATCCCAAAAAGGGAGCAGGATTATAATCCACTTCAGCGTTCGCCGCCCTACTAAGGACAGCAGGTATGCTTCCAAGGCTGCAGGGCCAATCACAGGGCCCACAGCTATGTCAGACTGGCAACCCAATGGGAGAGAGGTGGGCGCAGTCAAGGCAGGCAGGTGAAGGCGAGGGCGCCCCAACATGAAAGCATAGAATTCATGAAATAAAGAGGCCTAAAGCCTACAGGGATATCACAGTCGAGGAGAAACCCTTCCACAGGAATAGTGATGCACAATGCTGCGGCTTTTCACCCCTGCGGCCCCATCATTGGGGCATGGAGACTCCTGGCCTGTCACCAGGATGCCACCTTGATTGAGCTGGCAAACTTTGCATAGGGTGGAGGAGTTGCTCCGACATCAGTAAAATATTAACACTGACTTAAAATGGCTCCTAAGTGGGGCCTTAATTGGACTAATTGCCTGCCTGCGTCTGTGGAGCAGGCAACCTACCCATTTCCCAGCCCACCCTGGGAATGCCCCCTCAGGTGGGAATTCATTGTGGAACCATCCTAACGCGGTTCCCTCTTTATTCCCGGCCCCTCAAACCTCCACCCCATTTCCATGGGGCCAGGAAAATCCAGCCCATTGTATCTATCTTCATGGTAGAAGACACAAAAAGCATTTCAGAAATATTGGAGAACCAATGATCTCGTGAGAATGAGGAACTTAAAAGAAATCAGTATAAGTAAAGAAACAGAACTGGAGAAATCAATGGGCTAAGTGGCGACAAATCCTCTGCACCTGATGACCTGCATCCTAGGATTTTAAAAGAGGTAGCTGCAGAGATAGTGGATGCATTGGTTTTGATCTTCCAGAATTCCTTAAATTCTAGAAGAGTTCCCAAGAATTGTAAGTTAGAAAACATAACCCCGCTATTTAAGACAGGAGGAAGAGAGAAAACGAGGAACTGTAGGACAGTTGGTCCTAATATCAGTAGCAGGCAAAATCTATTATTAAGGATGTGGTAACATGTCATAGTAAGATGAATAAGTGGGAGCCAGTGGATGTATTAGATTTGGATTTTCAAAAAGCATTCAACAAGGTGCCACACTAGGGGTTATTACACAAAATTAGGACTCATGGAATTAGAGGTAATATATTAGAATGGATTGAGGATTAGTTAATGGACAGAAAACAGAGTAGGAATAAATGGGATTTTTAAAATTTTTATTTTAGAGATACAGCACTGAAACAGGCCCTTCGGCCCACCGAGTCTGTGCCAATCATCAACCACCCATTTATACTAATCCTACACTACCACATCCCCACCTGTCCCTATATTCCCCTACCACTACCTATACTAGGGGCAATTTATGATGGCCAATTTACCTATCAACTTGCAAGTCTTTGGCTGTGGGAGGAAACCGGAGCACCCGGCGAAAACTCACGCAGACACAGGGAGAACTTGCAAACTCCACACAGGCAGTACCCAGAATTGAACCCGGGTCGCTGGAGCTGTGAGGCTGCGGTGCTAATGTTTACAGATTGGAAGGATGAAACTAGCAAGGTACTGCAAGGATTAGTCCTTTTGCCTCAGCTATTTACAATCTACATTAATGACTTAGATGAGGGGACTGAGTGTAATGTATCCATGTTTACTGACAATACAAAGTTAGGTGGGAAAGTAAGCAGTGAGGAGGATGCAGAAAGGCTGCAGGGGGATATAGGCAAGTTGGATAAATGGGCAAGAACATAGCAGATGAAATACAATGTGGTGAATGTGAAGTTAACTACTTTGGCAGGAAAAATGAAAAAAGTAGAATATATTTTGAATGGCAAGTGACTGGGAAATGCTTGCATTCAGAGAGACCTGGGTGTCCTTGTAGATGAATCACAGAAAGTTAACATGCAGGTACAGCAAGCAATTAGGAAAGCAAATGGTATGTTAGCTTTTGTTACAAAGGGATTACAGCATAAGAATAACAAAGTCTTACTACAGTTTTTTATTCTTTCATGGGATGTGAAGCAAGGCCAGCTTTTGTTGCCCTTCCCTAATTGCCCTTGAGAAGGTGGTGGTGAGCTGCCTTCTTGAACCACTGCAGTCCATGTGGTGTAGGTACACCCAAATTGCTGTTAGGAAGGGAGTTCCAGGCTTTTGACCCAATGGCAATGAAGGAATGGCGATATAGTTCCAAGTCAGGTTGATGTGTGACTTGGAAAGGAACTTGCAAGTGGTGGTGTTCCCATGTATCTGCTGCCCTTGTCCTTCCAGGTGGTAGAGGTCACAGGTTTGGAAGGTACTGTCGAAGGAGGTTTGGAGAGTTGCAGTGGTGCATCTTATATATGGTACACACTGCTGCCACTGTGCGACAGTGGTGGAGGGAGTGAATGTTTAAGGTGGTGGATAGGGTGCCAATCATGTGGACTACTTTGTCCTGGATGGTGTTGAGCTTCTTGAATGTTGTTGGAGCTGCACTCATCCAGGCAAGTAGAGACTATTCCATCACCCTCCTGACTTGTGCCTTGTAGATGGTGGACAGGCTTTGGGGCATCAGGACGTGATGGTATGTCCTGTCCACAAAAAGCAAGACAAATCCAATCTGGTCAATTACCACCCAACAGTCTACTCTCAATCATCAGCAAAGTGATGGATGGTGCCATTGACAGTGCTGTCAAGTGGAACTTACACACCATAACCTGCAGAATTCCCAGCATCTGACCTGCCATTGTGGCCACAGAATTTATATGGCTGGTCCAGTTAAGTTTCTAATCAATAGTAACACCCAGGATGTTGATAGTGGGGGAATTCAGCGATGACAATGCCACTGAATGTCACATGAGATGGTTAGATTCTCTCTTCTTGGAGATCGTCATTGCCTGACATTTGTGTGATAGGAATATTACTTGCCACTTATCAGCCCAAGCCTGAATGTTGTCCAGGTCTTGCTGCATGTGAACATGAACTACTTCATTGTGTGAGGAGTCACAAATGGTACAGAACATTATGCAATCATCAGTGAACATCTCCACTTCTGACCTTAGGATGGAGGGAAGGTCATTGATGAAACAGTTGAAGATGGTTGGGCCTAGGACACTACCCTGAGGAACACCTGCAGTGATGTCCTGGGACTGAGATGATTGACCTCCAACAACCACAACCATCATCCTTTCTACTGGGTATGACTATAACCAGTGGAGAGTTTCCCTTGTTTCCCATTGGCTTCAATTTTGCTAGAGCTCCTTGATTCCATACTCAGTTAAATGCTGCCTTGATGTCAAGGAGAGTCACTCTCACCTCACCTCTTGAATTCAGATCTTTTGTCCATGTTTGGACCAAGGCTGTAATGAGGTCTGGAGCCGAGTGGCCCTGGTGGAACCCAAACTGAGCATTGGTGAGCAAGTTATGGTGTGTAAGTGCCACTTGATAGCAGTGTCAAATATCACCATCCATCACTTTGCCGATGATTGAGAGTAGACTGATGGGCGGTAATTGATCAGATTGGATTTGTCCTGCTTTTTGTGGATAGGACATACCTGGGCAGTTTTCCACATTTTCGGGGGGTAGATGCCAGTGTTGTAGCTGTACTGGAATAGCTTGGCTAGGGTTGCAGCTAGTTCTGGAGTACAAGTCTTCAGTACTACTGCCGGAATGTTGTCAGAGTCCATAGCCTTTGCAATATCCAATGCCTTCAGCCATTTCTTGATATCACATGGAGTGAATCAAATATCCTGAATTATACAGGAGATTGGTGAGGCCTCACCTTGGGTACTATGTACAGTTTTGATCTCCTTACCTAAGGAAAGACATACTTGCCTTAGAGGGGTTGCAACAAAGGTTCACTAGAAATGGGTTCCTGGGATGAGGGGATTGTCCTATGAAGAGAGATTGAGTAGAATATGCCTATTTTTCCTGGAGTTTAGAAGAATGTAATTGAAAGATATAAAATTCTTCAGGGGCTTGACAGGGTAGATGCTCTGAAAATGTTTCCCCTGGTTGGGGAATCTAGAACACAGGGTCACATTCTCAGAAGAAGGGGTCGTCCATTTAGGAGTGAGATGAGGAGAAATTTCTTCACTCAAAGAATTGTGAATCTTTGGAATTCTCTACCCTCAATAGCTGTGGAGGCTCAAACATTGAGTATATACAAGCTAAAGGTTGATAGATTTTTGGGCACAGAGTGAATTAAGGTATTTGGGGATAGTGCAGGAAGGTGGAGTGAGGTAGATGATCAGCCATGACTTGTTGAATGGTGGAGCAGGCTCGAAGGGCTGAATGGTCTACTCCAGCTCCTATTTATTATGTTCTTATGTTCACCGCTCCCTTCTGACTCCTAATTTGTGACAGCTCCTCCAACAACACAGCACACGGTACTTCCAATAACTCTGCAGCAGCAAAAGTCATAAGCACCTCACCTGAAATTCCCATGCTGATACCTTCAAATACTGAATTCCCCAAATGGAATGTATTCCATTTCCGTAATAAGCTTCCTCTGTGACACTTTGTTAAATGCCTTCTGAAAGTCCATTTGTTATTTGTTATTTGATTTTTTTAATGGAATTACATTGCTAAATGTTTTCTAGTTGCATGAGTCTCTAAAATCCACTGCACCACTTTATCAACCTTCTTTGTTACCTGATCAAAGAATTCAGTCAGGTTAGTTAGACATGATTTGCCTTTAACCAATCTGTGCTGGCCATCCTTGATTAACCCTTGCCTTTCCAAATGAATCATAGAATCACAGAATTGTTACAGCACTGAAGGAGGCCATTCGGCCCATCGTGTCTGCACAGGCACTCTGAAAGATTAATTTACCTGTTGCCACTCTCCTGCTTCCTCCTCGTAGCCCTGCACATTCTTCTTTTTCAGATAACAATCCAATTCCCTCTTGAATGCCTCAATTGAACCTGCCTCCTCTGTACTCTCAGGTACTGCATTCCAGATCCTAACCACTTGTGTGAAAAAGCTTTCCTCATGTCACTATTGCTTCTTTTGCCAACTCCCTTAAATCTGAGCCCTCTTGTTCTCGATCTTTTCACCAATGGGAACAGTTTTACCTTATCTACCCTGTCCAGACCCCTCATGCTTTTGAACACCTCTATTAAATATCCTCTCGGCATTCTCCTCTCCAAGGAAAACAGTCCCAACTTCTCCAATCTGTCCACGTAACTGAAGTTTCTCATCCCTGGAAACATTCTTGTGAATCTTTTCTGTACTCTCTCCAATACCCTTACTTCTTTCCTAAAGTGTGGCACCCAGAACTGGACACAATACTCCAGTTGAGGCCGAACCAGTGTTCTACACAAGTTTAACATAACTTCCCTGCTTTTGTACTCTATGCCTCTATTAATGAAGCCTTGGATGCTGTATGGTCTATTAACTGCACTCTCAACCTGTCCTGCCACCTTCAATGATTTATGCACATATGCACGCAGGTCCGTCTGCTTCTGCACCCCCTTTAGAATTGTACCCTTTATTTTATATTGTCTCTCCCTATTCTTCCTCACAAAATGAATTACTTCACACTTCTCTGCATTAAATTTCTTCTGCTACTTGTCTGTCCATTCCATTAACCTGTCTATGTCCTTTTGAAGTTCTACACTATCCTCCTCACAGTTCACAATGTTTCCAAGTTTTGTATCTTCTGTAAATTTTGAAATTGTGCCCTGTACACCAAGGTCTTGGTCATTAATATATATCAGGAAGAACAGGGGTCCTAACACCGATCTCTCAGGAACTCCACTATAAACCTTCCTCCAATCTGAAAAACATCCATTAACTACTAATCTCTGTTTCCTGTCACTTAGCTAATTTTGTATCCGTGTTGCTATTGTCCCTTTTATTCCATGAGCTATAACTTTGCTCACACGTCTGTTGTGTGGCACTTTATCAAATTCCTTTTGGAATGTACACCACTTCAACCTTCTCTGTTACCTCATCACAAATCTCCAGCAAGCTAGTTAAACATGATTTACCCTTCACAAATCTGTGCTGGCTTTCCCTAATTAACCTGCATTTGCCCAAGTGACTATTAATTTTGTCCAAAATTATCATTTCTAGAAGCTTCCCCACCACCGAGGTTAAACTGACCGGCCTGTAGTTGCTGGGCTTATCATTACAAACTTTTTTGAACAAGGATGTTACATTTCTCCAATCCTCTGGTACCATCACTGAATCTAAGAAAGATTGGAAAATTGTGGCCAGTGCCTCCGCAATTTCCACTCTCACTTTCCTCGGTATCTCCGATGCATCTCATTCAGTCCTGGTGCCTTACCAACTTTAAGTACAGCTAGCCTATCCAATGCTTCCTCCTTATCAATTTTAAACCCTTCAAGTGTCTGAATTACCTCCTCTTTCACCATTTATTTTGTCTCTGATGATGGTTTCCAATTACCCTACCGCTGTTGGTCGGCTAGCTGGCCAGTAGCTTCCTGATTTATCCCTCTTCCTTTCTTGAGTATAGTATAACATTAGCAACCATCTAGTCATCCTCCTGTATCCAATGAGGATTGAAAGATTGTGGCCAATGCCTCTGCTATTTCTAACTTTGCTTCTTTCTGCAACTTTGGATGCCTATCATCCAAACCAGGTGACTTACTAACTTTCAGTAATGCTAATCATTTCAGTACATCTTCTCAAACTGTTGCAATCCTGTTCATGACTTCTCTCTTCTCTTTCATTGTAACCTTCATATCACCCACTTCCTTTGTGAACACAGATACAAAGTGCTCATTTAATATTTTAGTCATGTCCTTTGCCTCTACAAGATTTCCCTTTGGGCCCCACATTTTCCCTAGCTAACTTATACTCTAGCAGCTATGTCCTTTAGGAATCAGCCAGCTCTGGTGCTACTAAGCCACTCTTGGTGATGGACATTGAAGTCCCCCACCCAGAGTACATTTTGTGCCCTTGCCGTCCTCAGTGCTTCCTCCAAGTGGTGTTCAACATGGAGGAGTACTGACTCATCAACTGAGGGGGGGGGGGTTGCAGTCGGAGGTTTCCTTGCCAATATTTGACCCGATGCCATGAGACTTCATGGGCTCCAGAGTCAATGTTGAGGACTCCAAGGGCAACTCCCTCCTGACTGTATAGCACTGTGCTGCCACCTCTGCTGGGTCTGTCCTGCTGGTGGGACAGGACATACCCAGGGATGGTGATGGTCGTGTCTGGGATATTGTCTGGAAGATATGATTCAGTGAGTATGACTATGTCAGGCTGTTGCTTGACTAGTCTGTGGAATAGCTCTCCCAACTTTAGCACAAGCCCTCAGATGTTAGTAAGGAGGACGTTGCAGGGTTTGCCGTTTCCAGTGCCTAGGTCGATGCCGGGTGGCCTGTCTGGTTTCATTCCTTATTGACTTTTAAGCCATTAGGTACAACTGAGTGGCTTGTTAGGCCATTTCAAAAGGCATTTAAGAGTCAATCATATTGCTGTGGATTTGGAGTGACATGTAGGCCAGTAGATTTCCTTCTGTAAAGGGCATTAGTGAAGCAGATGGGTTTTTTGCAACAATCATTTCATGGCCATCATTAGACAAGCTTTTTAATTCCAGATTTCTTTTAAATTAATTTAATTCAAATTCCACCTTCTGCCATGGTGGGAGACAAGTCCATGTCCCCAGGGGAATACCCTGGGTCTCTAGTTCAGTGACAATACCATTACGCCACCACCTCACCTGGTGGAGCTTAAAATTAATTAATGAACAAGAGTCTGGAATTAAAAGCTAGTATCAGTAATGGTGAAGCTATCATTGATTGTTGTAAAAACCCATTTGGTTCATGAATGTGCTTTAGGGAAGGCAATCTGCTGTCGTTACTTGGTCTGGCCTATGTGAGACTCCAGACCCACAGCAATCTTATCACTGCCCTCTGAAATGGCCTAGCAAACTATTCAGTGCCAAGGGCAATTAGGCATGGGCAACACATGCTGACCTTTGCCAGTGACGCCCACATCCCGTGAAAGAATAAAAAAAAGCTTTTTCAGTTCCCCACTGTACTTTCCACAAGCTTCCTGGTTATTAACTGAATCTTACTCCATGTCATGAGTCTCCTTTATCTGTTTTATTTTAACCTTTATTTCCTTTATCATCCTGCTTTAACTTTGGATGCTCCACCTTTTCCTTTCAAAGAAATATGCCTCGTCTGTACCTATACTATCTCTTCCCCAAATACCTTCCAGACCTCTGTTACTGCTTTATTTTGCAATTGCATTTTTACATTTATCTATAATATCTCCCTTCTTACATCACCAAAATTGGCTCTTCTCCAGTTGAGCATTTGTAACCCAATATTCTTTGGTCTCTTTCCATAATTACCTTAAACCTAATTATGTTGTGGTCACTATTAGCTATTAAATCATATACTGTTACACAATCCATTTGCCCTACTTCATTTTTCAGAACCAGATCCAATACTGCTTCCTTCCTTAAATAAAACAGAAAGTGCTGAAACATTCAGCAGGTCTGGCAGCATCTGTGAAGAGAGAAGCACAGTTAATGTTTCAGGTCCTTTCATCAGAATTTTCTATTTTAGATTTCCAGCTTCCACAGTATTTTGCTTTTATTTTACTGGTTTCTTCCTTGTTGGACTGGAGACATATTGTGGGGAGTTTACCCATCACCTTGGAAGTGTGCTTGGAGGAAGGGGGGGCGGGGTGCGGGTTTGGGAAAATATAAAAAATGCGTTAGGCTGGCTCCCTGACGTGTTCCTGCCTCCTCACACTTCTACTAGACGTAGCTTCAGAGTGGTAATGGCAACCTGCCCGGCAGTGGCAGAAAGCCAATTGAGGTCATTATTGAGGTCTGAGAAGCATGAGATTCATATGCAGTGGTCACTTTAAAGGACAAAATTGGCAATCCTCAGGAAATGCTTGCAAATATGTGCTTGTCACCTGCCGATGGATCCACTGGAAAATGCTGGGTGTGTGAAATTGGCTGCAGGTTCCATCAACAGTATGCGTCTCCATCTTGTGTCACCCTCTCCTCCATTCACCTCAGCAGCACACAACATTGGCAGTGGGCCTGCCAGCTCTGATTGGCTCTCCTGCATCCTCAGTGCGCCCACTGTTCCTAATTGGATAGCGGTCCCGGAGGCAACTTCTTAACGGGCCTCCTCCAGAACGATCGTACCCAATGTCCTGCCATGTGCACATCTGAGTTTGCAACCTGGAAATCATCCCGACACAGAGCTCGCGATCTGAATAGGAAAATTCAGACCATTGATGAAGAAAGTTCTCCTGTACATAGAAATTCCTCTTCTTCCCTGTCGTTTTTCCCGGTCTATAATAAGGTAATTAAATCCTACTATTACTACTCTATATTTGTTCACACCGTTGAAATTTGCTAATAAATTTTGCTTATCCATCTCCTTCTCACTTGTTGCAGTTCTATACAAAAACTCCCAACAATGTAAAGCTCCACCTCTGTTCCTTAACAAATATATTCGATGCTAGAACCATCTAGTATATCCTTTCTATTTAGAACAGTAAAATCATCCTTAATCAATATTGCCACACCTTTCCTTCTCTCATTCCAAAATTCTTGGTAACCATGCATTTTGAGAAGATAAAGGTGGGATACAATACACTAACAAAAGCTAATTTCTGCAGTCTCTGCCTCTGAGCAGCATCATGCATTATTCTGATGTCTTTTCTTTTAATATTAGCCAGATTTCTTGTTATGATTTTCATATATGATATGCAGAAGCTACTGTCTTTATCAAATGGCTGCCATCAGCATTTTTATAAATAACCAAAATAAATCTAAAAGAATGTGTAGAAGCATAGGCATCATTTAGAAGCCTATGAACATTGAAAACTCCATTTACGGAGCAGCTCTCTTTCTTCTTTCAGTCCTTATGTGAATAGTTAAAGCAGTTAAGCACAGACAGACTAAATTGGCCATGAAAGCAACTTGCACTATTAAGCAGGATGATTATGAAAACAATCTTTCTTGTGAATCCACTAATTACTGTCTGCTTCCATTCAGAATTAAAGCTGTCATTTTGCCAAAGCCTGGTGCATTGTTATTCTTCATTCTTAAATGATATTTCTGTGCACATAGAACATGATCAGGTTTTCCCCTTGCATTTCAAATTATGTTGAAGAATTAGTGGTGTAACTGAAATTAATATTATACCATGTATCTTGTTATAATTATAAGTTAGCTAAATGTTGCAAGGAATGTATATTTCTAAAATAAAAGCAAAATACTGCAAATGCTGAAAATATGACATAAAACCAGAACGTGCTGGAAACATTTAGCAGGTCAGGCAGCATCTGTGGAGAGGGGAGCAGAGTTAACGTTTCAGGTTTGTGACCTTTCATCAGAACTGATGCAGCCTGACCTGCAGAGTGTTTCCAGCACTTTCTGTTTTTATTATGTATATTTTTACATTAGTATATAAAGTATAAGATCATATAATGACAAAATGGATAAATAAGATATCTATGTTAATAAAAAGTAAAGTGCAGCTTTCTTCAGTTGAGGAAACAAAGGCCACAGTCAGTTAAGTATTGTAGAAATTGTGATATGTGAATAAGAAGCAACTGTGGACAGAGAGGTTTTGGAAAATGCATCAGGGCCCCTGCTATTTTGCAGTGGTTTCTGCCAAAGTTACAATGGGAGACCAGTGGAATTCCTGTTGACTTTTTGAGCCAACTCTTTATATGTAGTGCTTCTTTTCTTCTGGTATTTCTTATGATTGCAGGAGCTGTACTTCCTGAGGAGAGAATCGGCAACTGGAGTGGACCTGGAAGGAATCGGGAGCAGTGGGGAGAGGATAAATTGAGGTCCGAGGTCCAGGCTCCAGGCCTGTCAATTACCTGAGGAGAGAATCGGCAACTGGAGTGGACCTGGAAGGAATCGGGAGCAGTGGGGAGAGGATAAATTGAGGTCCGAGGTCCAGGCTCCAGGCCTGTCAATTACCTGAGGAGAGAATCGGCAACTGGAGTGGACCTGGAAGGAATCGGGAGCACTGGGGAGAGGATAAACTGAGGCCCAGTCTCAGGGCCTATCACTTACCTGAGGAGAGAGTCAGCAGATGGAGCAGAATAGGGTGAGCTTGAGTTTGGAAAAGTGAGAGAAAAAAAAAATCAAACTGTGACTTCACAGAAAGGCCATGTGGTGATTGGCCGGTGGGGATTGTCGCTTTGTTTTCCTTTCTCCATAGTTAGGGAGTTAGTCTAAGGAGCTGGGAAATTAAAAATTTCAATATTTTCTGTAAAGCATTCAATTAACTTCCCTATATTTAAATGACATCAACAGGAGGTAATTGAGTAGCTGGTGAATCTTTTTTTAAGTGGTAAGGTTAATTAGTAGTAGAAACAAGAATTGCTGGAACCACTCAGCAGGTCTGGCAGCATCTGTGGAAAGAGAAGCAGAGTTAACGTTTCGAGTCAGTGACCCTTCTTCAGAACACCGAAGTGGTAGTAAGGTTTATCATCTAATAGATACAGGAATGGAAGGGCAGCTATGACCTTTCGAGTGCACATCCTGTTCTATATGGGAACTCCGGGACATTTCCCATGTCCTGGATAACCATATGTGCAGGAAGTGTCATCCTTTGCAGCAGCTCGAGCTCCGGGTTTTGGAGCTTCACCAGCATCTGGCATCACTGCGGCGCATCTGTGTGGTTGAGAGCTCTATGGATAACACGTTTATGGATGTGGTCATCCCACAGCTTAAGAGTATGCAGGAAGAGAGGGAATGGGTGACCACCAGGCAGTCAAGAAGAAACAGGCACATAGTGCAGGAGTCCCCTGAGTGCATCTCTATGCAGTTCTAAATACTGATGAAAGTGATGGTTCATCTGGGGAGTGCAGCCAGAGCCAAGTTCATGGTACCATGGTTGGCTTGGTGGGGTGGGGGGGGGGGGGGGGGGGGGTGCATGAAGAAGCCTGGAAGAGCATTAGCGATAGGAGATTCGGTAGGGGAACAGACAGGCGTTTCTGCAGCTGCAGTTGCTTCCCTGGTGCCAGGGTCAAGGATGTCACTGAATAGCTGCAGAGTACCCTAAGGGGGAAGGGTGAACTGCCAGCAGTTATGGTCCACCACGGCACCAACAACATAGGTAGAAATAGGGATGTGGTCCTGCAGTCAGAATTTAGAGACCTAGGTAGTAAATTAGCAAGCAGGACCTCAAAAGTGGTAATCTCCAGATTACTCCTGGTACTACATGCAAGTGAGTATAGAAATAGAAGGATAACGCAGATTAATGCGTGGCTGGAACAATGGTGCAGAAGGGAGGGCTTTAGATTCCTGGGACATTAGGACCAGCTCTGGGGGAGATGTGACCTGTACAGGCCAGATGGGTTGCACCTAAACAGAGCTGGGATCAATTTTCTTGCAGCTTTGCCAGTGCTATTGGGGAGGGTTTAAAATAACTTGGCAGGGGTGTGGTAACCAGGAGGTAATACTGGAGAGGAATACCAAGGTGCACAGAATCCTGGGAGAGAAGGCACTCATGTAGGAAATAGTAAATTATTAGGTGGGATCAGAGTAAGGGGGAAAGTAATAAAGTCTAAGGCCAGAATTTTTCGTGTCCAGGCGGGGCTGCGGTCCGAGAAGCAGAAGCGGGTGCTGAAGGTGCTCCTGCTCCACGCTCAACTGCCACCCCGATGGAGTGCTAAGTGATCAATTCACGTCTTGGCGGAGGATTTTTGAATAGAAAAGCTGCACACGGGCGGGAAGGTCAGCATCGGCGGGGGCGGGGCAAGGGCCGGAAGTAAGTGCTGACAGCCATTTAAAAGGGCTGTCAGAACCTTTAGTGGCTCTGAGAAGGTTGCTTGCTTCTCAGAGGATGATGGGAGGAGCAAGAGTACAATAGCAGACAGATACCAGGCTGAGGGGAACAAGAGCTGTCCTGTCACTTAAAGGGGCGACCCACCGTCATTTGCAATAAATCTACCTGAGACCTTGGAGGACCAGAAACCGCTTGCGGCAATGTCATAGAGAGCCAACCGCATGGCCCCAGGGTTCACAGGTGACTCCCTGCAGGTTCTCCTCCAGGTGGCTGAGGCAAGGCGGGAAGTCTTCTCAAAAGACAGAGGAGGAGGCTTCCCCACATCATCAAGAAGACCTGGATGGAGGTTGCGGAGGAGGTCAGCAGCCGGGGTGTAGTCAGGAGGACATGGATCCAGTACCGCAAACAGGTCAATGACATTCTCTGCTTTGCCAGGGTAAGGGACATGTCTCAGTCCTCGATGCTTTGTACTCATATGGGTGGGAACCAGGTGTTGATGCTGCAAAGTGGAAGCCATCCGTCTGGAGTGAATGGCTGCATTCCTGTCATGGGGCATATGCCAGGCACATCTGAGCCGCACAACGGACCAGAAGTGTGCCAGCCATACACTTGAAAGGCAATGGTACCAGAGGCAGCATGCAGCACAAGGGATAAGCGGGTGCTCCTTCAAGTCAAGTAACTGAACTGATTGTCATGTGTCTCCACAGGACAAGAGGACCCAGAATGCCCAAGAGAGGGCATGGACCAGTGGCGGTGTTACAAATCTTGCATTTCTCACCAGTGTGGAGGAGGAGGCATTATTGCTTGCTGGGGAGGACGGAGGCCGCTCAGTTGCTAATGGTGAGGCCAGATCACCTGGCCAGGAGGGTGAGTTCCCCAGAGTGCGGGCAGGGGTAGGGTCTGGGGGGTGCTGACTCAATGAAGGTTGCTTGCGAGTTCAAACTCACAGACATGTGGCCACACTGCAGTCTATGATATGTCCTTCAGTCCGGAGTGTTTCTCACACCTGATCATTCTGTTTTCCCCTGCAGGTGAAGTGCAGCAGCAGCCAAATGACTTCTCTGGGGCAAATCTGTCCACCTCGGAGGAGGAGGAGGGGACTTCAGAGGGTGCAGCAATACATTCTTTCCCCACACCAAGCACCAGCTCTGATACAGTGACCTTGGTTGGGCTGGTTGCGTTTTTGGATTCGTGGTCGCAATCTGGTGCCAGCACTGCACACGTGCCGGACCAGCTGCCAAAGGCAGTATCGGCCGATGCCTCTGACACTCGGTGGACTGTGGGAGGCCAGGCCAGTGCTGAGCCCCATGCTGACAATGAGCCTCTGAGGGCATCCATTTGGTGGGAGATGCTGCAGTTGCAGCGTGAGGTGCATGGAGATCTGGCGGAGTTACCAGAGACAATGTGTGCTCAGGCTCGGACTTTGGAGGTTTCCTTCTAGGCCATGAGTTCAGTACAGTCCCTTTCATCTGCATGACTGGTTTCCTCCATTGACAAATCGGTAGCTGCAGAGGAGTGCCAGGTCTATCAGGCCATCCAAAGTCTGCCAGAGATGCTCAGAAACCTACACCCTCACAGAGACAGCGAGCTCTATGCAGAAGCGCCTTAGCGAGACATTGATGAGGCACCTGGGGTATCCTCCAGGTGCTCATCCTTCTGAGATCAGCTGGGAGTCCCAGTTGAGCCTTGTGAGGGCACAGGAGCAACAGCTGCATGCATCTGGGGGCTCCTCTCAGGGTGCTCCTGATGTGTACAGCAGCTCCTTGTCCCCTCTGCCAGTGACATTAGCACCTCAGAATCCCAGAATGACAGAGGGTGGTCCTGAGAATGCTCAGGGTCACCTCTACATGCCGGGGCCCTGATGGCCTCGGGCAGTCAGAGGACACCCGTCAAAGTCATCCCAAGCCACGGGGTACCTGCGTTTACCATGGCTGGCAGCGAGGGGTCTTTGACACACGTGAGCACTCGCAAATGTTTTAAGAAATCACATTAACTGCACTAGTGCAATTTGGAATTATGTTAATTTATGTTCTACGGTCCGCAAAATTTATTAAATTTCTCACTTGGCTTATTTATCTCTCTCAAGTCAATGATGATGTATTAGGTGATCTTTTTCTTCTGCACGAGTTGGAGATTTCGAAGAAGTGCCACATTGGGCCATGTTGTGTTTGAGGGAAAGGTGGACCATTGCAGCTGAGATTAGCGCCTGCAGGTGAGTGCTTTTGTGCTTTGAGCTGATGTGAATGCCTGAATTCAGATTGACATGTCAGTCACTGGCATACTACAGAATGGACAATGCCCATGGATGCAGAATCCCAAAGATGCATTGGGGACAACTATTTGCTATCTGCTGCAAGGATAGGCACGCACAGCCCCTCCCCTAGCCAGGGTAAATCAATTATGCTGTGGCCCTACCAGGAGTTTTACTCACTCCAGTGAGCCCTGGTGAGTAAAGGCCTGCTCGTGTCTGCAAATGAGACCCGACCCGAACCCAACAGTAACTCATCCAACCCCAAGCCCAGCCCGGCCCGAGTCCTTCCATTTTTTCCGCGCCTGACCCGACCCGACCTGACCATCAGCTAACTTACCTTCCATTTTTCACTTTGTTCCTTACCTGCACAAGCTTAAAATGACTGTAACAAAACCACCTTTAAAGTCCAAAAAGTAAATTAACATTAGAGTCACTTATCTGAGGTTGTGAGAGAGCGTGTCCGATCTGGCCCGACCTGACGCGAGCCCGAATGCCGGACCTGGAAGTGCGACCCAACCCAACCCGAACCTGACACATGTCGTCGGGTCCCGTCGAGTTCGGGCTGGGTAGCAGGCCTTTACAGGTGAGCCAGCAACATCAGCCTAACCTTGCAATTAACTCATACATGCAACATGTTTCAAATTCAATGAGAACGGAAGCATTGCTCAACTAATAGAATATTATCATTTATTACATGGAGAATTGAATACAGAAGTAGGGAGGTTATGGTTCAGCTATACGCGGTATTGGTGAGACCATATCCAGAGTACTGCATACAGTATTGGTCTCCTTATTTAAGGAAGGATGTAAGTGCATTGGAAGTAGTTCAGAGAAGGTTTACTAGGCTGATACCTAGAATGGGCGGGCTGTCTTATGAGGAAAGGTTGGACAGGCTAGGCTTGCATCCTCTGGAGTTCAGAAGAGTAAGCGACAACTTGATTGAAACATATAAGATTCTGAGGGATCTTTACAGGGTGGATGTGGAAAGGATGTTTCATCCTGTGGGAAAATCTAGAACTAGGTGTCACCCATTTAAGACAGAGATAAGGAGAAATTATTTCTCTGAGAGGGTCGTGAGTCTTTGAAACTCTCTTCCTCAAAAGGCGATGGAAACAGTCTTTGAATATTTTTAAGGCAGAGGTAAATAGATTCTTGATAAGCAAGGGGGTGAAAAGTTATCGGAGGTAGACGGGAATGTGGAGTTTAGGTTACAATCTGATCAGTCATGATCTTGTTGAATGGCGGAGCAGGCTCGAGGGGCTGAGTGGCCTACTCCTGCTTCTAATTCATATGTTCGATCTGATTCTTGGAAATGAGGTGGGCCAAGTGGATCAAGTGTCAGTGGAGGAACGTTTAAGGGACAGTGATCATTGTATCATAAGGTTTAGGTAGACTATGGAAAAGGATAAGGAGAAATCAAGAATAAGAATAATTAACTGGGGGAAAGCCAACTTCAGTTGGATAAGCAAAAGCAAAATACTGCAGATGCTGGAAATAAAAACAAAACAAAATGTGCTGTAAATACTCAGCAGGTCTGGCAGCATCTGTGGAGAGAGAAGCAAAGTTAATGTTTCAGGTCAGTGACCTTTTTTTCAGGTCAGTGACCTTTTATCAGAACGTATTTGGTTAAGAATGGAACTGACCCAGATAAATTGGAATCAAAGGTTGGCAGGCAAAACTGCAACTGAACAATGGACTGCCTTTAAAGAAGAGATTGTTTGGGCAGAGTTAAGGTATATTCCCACTGAGGGCCAAGGTAGGGCAAACAAATCCAGAGCTCCCTGGATGGCAAAAGAGATAGAGATTAAGATGAAGAAGAAAACGTGTGCTTATGACAGATGTCAGGTGGATAGTACAACTAAGAACCAGGTTGAATAGAGAAGGTTCAGAGAGGATTTGAAAAAGCAAATAAGAGAAGCAAATGAGAAGAGAGTGGCAGCTAACATAAAAGGAAATTCAAGAGTTTTCTATAGGCATAAAATAGTAAAAGAGTGGTAAAAGGAGGGTGGGGCTGATTAGGCTTCAAAAAGGAATTTATGCATGGAGACATGGGCATGGCTGAGGTATTAAATGAATACTTTGCATCTGTCTTTACCAAAGAAGAAGATGCTGTGCAGGTCATGGTGAAAGAGGAGGTAGTTGAGACACTTGAAGGGTTTAAAATTGATAAGGAAGGGGTACTGGATAGGCTGTCTGTACTTAAAGTTGATCAGGACTGGATGAGATTCATCCAAGGATACTGAGAGAAGTGAGAGTGAAAATTACGGAGAAACTAGCCATTGTTTTCCAATCTTCCTTAGATTCAGGGGTGGTGCCAGAGGACTGGAGAATTGCAAATGTAACACCATTGTTCAAAAAAGTGTGTAAAGATAAGCCCAGCAACTACAGACCAATCAGTTTAACCTCAGTGGTGGGGAAGCTTCCAGTTATGATAATTTGGGACAAAATGAAGAATCACTTGGACAAATGCACACTAATCAAGGAATGCCAGCACAGATTTGTGAAGGGCAAATCATGTGTAACTAACTTGCTGGAGTTTTTTTAATGAGGTAATGGAAGGGTTGATAAGGGTATTGCTGTTGATGTGGTGTCCATGGACTTCCAAAAGGCACCTGATAAAGTGCCACATAACAGGCTTATCAGAAAAGATAGAGCCCATGGAATGATAGGAGGGTTTGTAGTGGAGTTCCCCAAGGGTTGGTATTTGCACCCCGGCTCTTCCTGATATATACTAATGACCTTGACCTTGGCGCACAAGGGAAAATTTCAAAATTTGTGGACCAGACAAAACTTTTTTTTTATTCATTCATGAGATGTGGGCGTCGCTGGCCAGGCCAGCATTTATTGCCCATCCCTAATTGCCCTTGAGAAGGTGGTGGTGAGCTGCCTTCTTGAACTGCTGCAGTCATGTGGGGTAGGTACACCCACAGTGCTGTTAGGAAGGGAGTTCAAGGATTTTGACACAGCGACAGTGAAGGAACGGCGATATAGTTCCAAGTCAGGATGGTGTGTGACTTGGAGGAGAACTTGCAGGTGGTGGTGTTCCCATGTATTTGCTGCCCTTGTCCTTCTCGTTGGTAGAGGTCGCGGGTTTGGAAGGTGCTGTCGAAGGAGCCTTGGAGCATTGCTGCAGTGCATCTTGTAGATGGTACACACTGCTGCCACTGTGCGTCGGTGGTGGAGGGAGTGAATGTTTGTAGATGGGGTGCCAATCAAGCGGGCTGCTTTGTCCTGGATGGTGTCGAGCTTCTTGAGTATTGTTGGAGCTGCATCCATCCAGGCAAGTGGAGAGTATTCCATCACACTCCTGACTTGTGCCTTGTAGATGGTGGACAGGCTTTGGGGAGTCAGGAGGTGAGTTACTCGCATCAGGATTCCTAGCCTCTGACCTGCTCTTGTAGCCACGGTACTTATATGGCTACTCCAGTTCTGTTTCTGGTCAATGGTAGCCCCTAGGATGTTGATAGTGGGAGATTCAGCAAAGGTAATGCCGTTGAATGTCAAGGGGAGATGGTTAGATTCTCTCTTGTTGGAGATGGTCATTGCCTGGCACTTGTGTGGTGCGAATGTTACTTGCCACTTATTCGCCCAAGCCTGGATATTGTCCAGGTCTTGCTGCATTTCTACACGAATGGTGCTGAACATTGTGCAATCATCAGCGAACATCCCCACTTCTTACCTTATGATTGAAGGAAGGTCATTGATGAAGCAGCTGAAGGTGGTTGGGCCTAGGACACTACCCTGAGGAACTCCTGCAGTGATGTCCTGGAGCTCAGATGATTGACCTCCAACAACCACAACCATCTTCCTTTGTGCTAGGTATGACTCCAGCCAACGGAGGGTTTTCCCCCTGATTCCCATTGACCTCAGTTTTGCTAGGGCTCCTTGATTCCATACTCGATCAAATGCTGCCTTGATGTCAAGGGCAGTCACTCTCACCTCACCTCTTGAGTTCAGCTCTTTTGTCCATGTTTGAACCAAGGCTGTAATGAGGTCAGGAGCTGAGTGGCCCTGGCGGAACCCAAACTGAGCGTCACTGAGCAGGTTATTGCTAAGCAAGTGCCGGTTGATGGCACTGTTGATGACACCTTCCATCACTTTACTGATGATTGAGAGTAGACTGATGGGGTGGTAGTTGGCCGGGTTGGACTTGTCCTGCTTTTTGCGTACAGGACATACCTGGGCAATTTTCCACATTGCAGGGTAGATGCCAGTGTTGTAGCTATACTGGAACAGCTTGGCTAGGGACACAGCAAGTTCTGGAGCACAGGTCTTCAGTACTATTGCCGGAATATTGTCAGGACCCATAGCCTTTGCAGTATCCAGTGCCTTCAGTCGTTTGTTGATATCACGCAGAGTGAATCGATTTGGCTGAAGTCTGGCATCTGTGATGCTGGGGACTTCAGGAGGAGGCCGAGATGGATCATCAACTTGGCACTTCTGGCTGAAGATTGTTGCAAATGCTTCAGCCTTATCTTTCGCATTGATGTGCTGGGCTCCCCCATCATTGAGGATGGGGATATTTGTGGAGCCACCTCCTCCAGTTAGTTGTTTAATTGTCCACCACCATTCACGGCTGGATGTGGCAGGACTGCAGAGCTTCGATCTGATCCGTTGATTATGGGATCGCTTCGCTCTGTCTATTGCATGCTGCCTATGCAGCTTGGCATGCAAGTTGTCCTGAGTTGTAGCTTCACCAGGTTGACACCTCATTTTGCGGTATGCCTGGTGCTGCTCCTGGCATGCCCTCCTGCACTCTTCATTGAACCAGGGTTGGTCTCCTGGCTTGATGGTAATGTTAGAGTGGGGGATATGCCGGGCCATGAGGTTACAGATTGTGGTTGAGTACAATTCTGCTGCTGCTGATGGCCCACAGCGCCTCATGGATGCCCAGCTTTGCATTGCTAGATCTGTTCGAAATCTATCCCATTTAGCCCGGTGATAGTGCCACACAACACGATGGACGGTATCCTCAATGTAAAGGCGGGACTTTGTCTCCACAAGGACTGTGCGGTGGTCACTCCTACCAATACTGTCATGGACAGATGCATCTGCAGCAGGCAGATTGGTGAGGACGAGGTCAAGTCTGTTCTTCCCTCGTGTTGGTTCCCCAACCACCTGCCGCAGACCCAGTCTAGCAGCTATGTCCTTTTGGAGTCTGCCAGCTCGGTCAGTAGTGGTGCTACCGAGCCTCTCTTGGTGATGGACATTGAAGTCCCCCACCCAGAGTACATTTTGTGCCCTTGCCACCCTCAGTGCTTCCTCCAAGTGGTGTTCAACATGGGGGAGTACTGAGCCATTAGCTGAGACAGGGCGGTAGGTGGTATTCAGTAGGAGGTTACCTTGCCCAAGTTTAACCTGATGCCATGAGACTTCATGGGGTCCGGAGTCGATGTTGAGGACTCCCAGGGCAACTCGCTCCCTACTGTATACCACTGTGCCACCACCTCTGCTGGGTCTGTCCTGCCGGTGGGACAGGACATACCCGGGGATGGTGATGGCAGTGTCTGGGACATTGTCTGTAAGGTATGATTCCGTGAATATGACTATGTCAGGCTGTTGCTTGACTCGCTGTCCCACAGCTCTCCCAACTTTGGCACAAGCCCCCAGATGTTAGTAACTTTGCAGGGTCGACCGGGCAAGGTTTGCCGTTGTCGTTTCCGGTGCCTAGGTCGATGCCGGGTGGTGCGTCCGGTTTCATTCCTTTTTATTGACTTCGTAGCGGTTCGGTACAACTGAGTGGCTTGCTGGGCCATTTTAGAGGGCTTGTAAGAGTTAACCACATTGCTGTGGGTCTGGAGTCACATGTCGGCCAGACCAGGTAAGGACACAGATTTCCTTCCCTAAAGGACATTAGTGAACCAGATGGGTTTTTACAACAATCGACAATGGTTTCATGGCCCTCATTAGACTAGCTTTTAATTCCAGATTTATTAATTAAATTCAAATTCCACCTTCTGCTGTGGTGGGATTCAAACCCATGTCCCCAGAGGAATACCCTGGGTCTCTAGGTTACTAGTCCAGTGATAATACCACTACGCCACCGCCTACCTGGAAGTATTGTGAACAGTGAGGAGGATCATGTCAAACTTCAAAAGGACATAGTCAGGTTCGTGGAATTAGCAGACAAGTGGCAGATGAAATTCAATGCAGAGAAGTGTGAAGTGATTCATTTTGGCAGAAAGAATGCAGAGAGACAATATAAAATAAAGGGTGCAATTCTAAAGGGGGTGCAGGAGCAGAGGGACCTGGCTGCAGATGTGCATAGATCATTGAAGGTGGCAGGAGAAGTTGAGAGCACGGTTAATAAAACATACAGCGTTCTAGGATAAAATAAAAATAGAAAGTGCTGGAAATACTTAGCTGTTCAGGCAGCATCTGTGGAGAGAGAAGCAGAGTTAACGTTTCACGTCTGTGACCTTTCAGCATTCTCGGCTTTATCAATAGGGGCATAGAGTACAAAAGCAAGGAAGTTATTTTAAACTTGTATAAAACGCTGGTTCGACCTCAACTGGAGTATTGTGTCCAGTTCTGGGCACCACACTTTAGGAAAGATGTGAAGGCGTTATAAAGGGTGCATGAAAGATTCACAAGAATGGTTCCAGGGATGAAGAACTACAGTTTCAAATAGATTGGAGAAGTTGGGACTGTTTGCCTCGGAGAGGAGAAGATTGAGAGGAGCTTTGATTGATGTATTCAAAATCATGAGGGGTCTGGACAGAGTAGATCGGGAAAAACTGTTCCCATTAGTGGAGGGATCAAGAACCAAAGGGCACAGTTTTAAGGTAATTGGCAAAAGAAGTAATAGCAACAGTGAGTAGTTAGGATCTGGACCTGAGAGTGTGGTTGAGGCACGTTCAATCGAGACATTCAAGAGGGAATTGGATTGCTATCTAAAAAGGAAGAATGCGCAGGGCTACAGGGAGAAGGTGGGGGAGTGGCACTGCATGAATTGCTCCTTCAGAGAGCCAGCACAGACAAAACAGGCCAAATGGCCTCCCTCTGTGCTGTACGAATTCTATGATTCTATGCTAAAAATAAATAAATAAAGTTCCAAATAGAGTCTCAGATTTGAAGAACTAGAGCACCACGAACATCCCCAAAGACAATTACTGGGGGGAATATTGATCTAACCCACCAGGTGAGTTTTAAAACAAAGAGCTAGTCCCATCCTGTCAGTTTCCTTTCAGGAGCATTAGGTTAAAATTACCCCCATGGGGCTTTCAGTATTTTAATAACTGCTGATGATATTCAAAGGCTGCCATGCACATAACTGAACAATGACATGGTCTGTGTTTACTCAAAAGTAGCATGGCTCCTCCAGAGCCCTTAGAGACAACTAAGAAAATATGGGCTCATTTTTTTAAATGGTGGAATAGCATTGTTGTGGTCTGTTTGCTGACTTTGCCCTGCCCTATTTCCCTGCAATTAGGGTCATTTCCAATGCATGGTGGACTCGTGGCAGTACTCTCATTGCCAAGAGGAAGACCCCAGCAGCCTGTTGGGAAATGCCAGCGCCACAAGAGGCAGAAACAGCATTAAATGTGCAGAAGAGTCTCAAAGAATAGAAGAAATGTCCCACTGAAGACCTAGATCAAGGCGAATGATGGAGGTGAAGCGGAAGCAGATGAGCCATTCAAAGGCCTTCTCTTTCTTTTAGGGATTTTGGCAGGATTTCCATCTGCCTCCTATGGTCAACCGTGCGTTTCCCCATGGCGGCCCCAGGAAGTAGTGACAACAAGAACATATGGAAGGGAAATCCACTGGAGACCTAGGCCCCACTCCCTCTGCCTCAATTTGCATGTGATGGTTGGGGAAAGAACTGTCAGCAGTGATTTCCGCAAGGCTGATAGCAGGGAAATCCAGTTCAGACAGTGATGCAGCGGTCAAGATTTTATGATGGGAATTTACCCTCTCTCCGGTTTCAAATTTAATGGGCTCCAGGGGCACAATGGGCTAAATTTTATCAGCTGGTGAAAGCAGCGGCCTTCCAACACGCAGGTGCCGCCGCATAGCCTCCGCAATATTATGCGCAAGAGCTGATTTAAATAGAGGGGACGGAGCGGCCGTCCCCGATGACATCATCCGGGGGGCGGCTGCCGTGTCCTTGGCAATGGAGCCCAGAGCCACTGCGCAAGCTCCGGCGCCATTTTTAAAGGGCTTCAAGCAAAAATTTACATTTTTAAAGGGATATTAGATTTCATTAGCTTTTAATAAATAATTAGAAGATGGAGGCCCTTTCCCAACCGCCTCCCCCCCCCACCAACCGTCTTTTCATGATCCTATATTCAGAAAACTTATTTTATTCCCGACCCAAACTTCCCACCCTCCAACCTTATCACATATGCCCTTCAACCCCTTCTCACCTTCCCCACTGCCACTAAAAAAGGTTTTCCCTGCCCCCCCCCCCCCCCCCCCACCCACTCCCTGGCCTGGATAATTTTATTCCTCCCCCCTCCCCACCAGTGTCTCGAAACAGAGTTTCGAAGGTGCGGGAGTCGCGACCAGTTGGCTGTAAAAGCTGCGTAGGACGGCCGCTGTTGGCAATAGATTAATTTGAATGTTAATAATGCTCATTTAGATATTTTAATGAAGGCCCCACCAATTTGGCCACACCGAGGCCTTGCCGCCACCGCTAATATCCAGCAGGGCCTTCTCGGCGTCATGGGTCGTGGCGGGCCACGCCGCTAGCACTTTATGGGCCTCCCTGCCACGATCCACAGCGTCGAGGGTCTGGTAAAATTCAGCCCAATATCTTATTTCTTTCTTTTGTTGGCCCAGCTCTTAAAACTTTAAGGAATAGTCTTTCTGAATGCTAGTTATCTAGTAATTACCAACTGGAATTTATTGTCCTGACGAAAGACACAGGGGCAATTTGGGAAATAAAAGAGGACCTACTTGCATGTAAAAAAAACTAGTTATGCAGCTTTAAAATGGTCTAAATATTGGAACCACACAGTGGATCTTTAGATTCATTCAATTCAGTCCAGCATTTCTCATGGTATGAGCGACTGTGGTGCAGTGATGATAGTTCTCTCTTAATTGGGATAGAGGTATTTTGCTAAACTCTGTAGCTTTCTACTTGGGGATTTAAGGTAAATGCTGCTTTTAATTTTGATGGACTTCTCAAATATTTTACAATATTTAGACTTAAAACTTGGATTCTCTACTCGAAACAAGATTAGACTTTATTTATTTTCCTAGGACTATTAATGTTGCAATTGATTTTCCCATCAAATGTGAATTGCATGTTTGGTTCTTTAATAAACTTTGATATAATTTAGAAAATACATTGTCTCATATAGTCTTCTGCATCGCAAACTCGAGAACCCATCCCCGTACACTCTTCAGTGGGGAGGTACATTATTGAGGAGCGATGTCCAGGTCCTTATAATATCCGGGTTGTTATAATCTGGCTAAAACATGTTAAAAAGGCTGTCTGGAAGATGGTAATATTCTCAGTTGGTTTCTTTCCTTTGGGGAGCGTTAGATCAGTTCTTCAGACCCATTCAAGTGTCTGTGAGATCTGTCTTTCTCAACCTTAAGTGAGAGTGATCATCTGGGGAGTATGCCTGATCCAGGGTGATCCCAAAAAGGGACTAGGATTATAGTCCACTTCATGACCTCATTACCATAATTGTAGCCTGGGGCCGAGGGGGTTCCTCACTGCTGGCTTCCTGTTTGCACTGCTGGCTGCATCTGCACTCAACAGAGGGCCAGTCAGTGTTGTACTGAGAGCTCATGGGTGCAGCCAGCCTGCTCTTCTTAAAGGCAGGCTGTCCATCTTAAAGGGAAGCTGCACAGAATAATGTTGCTGGAAAGTAAAACATGGAAACTGAAACACCAGGGCAGAGAGAGCATTATGGATGCAGCACTGAAGGCATTAGTGGTGGAGGTGAGCAGGACGTGTGATGCCATGGTTGTGCAGGGGGCCAGGAGGCCCTCAGGGACAACACTCAGAAAGGATAGGGAGCAGGTGGCCAGGGAGGTCAGCTCCCGGCGTCTAGGCCCAAGGACTTGGCAACAGTGCCACATGGTCTAATGGCCTCATGTGGACGCTCAAGGTCAGTGAATGCATCTTCACATGACATCTCCTACACCCCCATCACTCACCCGCCAGCACTCCCTGGCACTGAGGACTCACGCCTAACATACTTCACCTCACCCTCACACACCTACCAATGCTGCTAGCCTCACATCCACCTCTCACTGCCTTTACATACCTCGAGATTTTCAGCTGTGCAGGTACATTACACAAACGCAGCCTTACACAAGCACTGACATTCTTCCCTCTCTCTTGCAGGACAAGGTGGCACACAATAGAAGGAAGCAGAGCAGAGCCATTGGGGGACATGGATGCCTGCATCTTCTGAGCCCTATGGAGGAGATGGCTCTCAACATCATGGGGCCAGCAGCAACAGAGCCCATCTGTCATCTGGCATCGCTGAGAATATTGAGGATGATTGTGTGTACGTGTCTTCTACCCCTTCTCGACACTCAGCGCACCCTCATTCTGCTATCTGACATGATGTGCAAGTTGCTGATGGTGTGATCATGGACCTCTTGCTTCTCACCCTCCACCCCTTCCGTCACATCAAACTTTCCCTTCTGAGTTCCTACTTTCAGACACCAAGAACTGCCACTTGCCCAGCAGCAGCTGAAGGAAGAAGAGGGACAACAGCAGCACAGCACCGATGAAGAGGCCCTGCCACTTGATCTGACACTTGCAGCCATCAGCTCAGATACTGGCACTGCACATACCTTGGAGTCTAGTACAAGTACAAGTTGGGATCAGCACACAATGAGTCATCCAGGCATAAGTGGGCTGCAGCCAGGCGATGGACGAATGATGGTTCATTTGCCAGCTCACCAAAGGATGAGGTCACAGATGAGTTTTGCTGCAGAGGACTCAGATGAGAACTTCAATAGGGCAGTACAAGGAGAGCACTGATGGGAATGTACATAAAGATGCCTGATGTATTGGCTGGCCTGCCAGACAGACTCCTGAAATTGCCAACCAGGATGGAGGAGTCTGGCTCCAAGATAGCAGAGGGCATCACACAGACTTCTCCGTAATCTCTGCTCCATCTCCCTGTCATATTGCAGACCCAGAGGCATTGCCGCTGATCCCCATACCTGTTGCAGCCTTGGTGTGGGCAGGTTACCTAATCCTATGCCCTCCCAGTAAGGATGCAGCAATACTCTCTAGCAAATCCAGGATCTTGCCTTAATGTTCTGCGCTGTCCTCCTGCAACGGGGGAAAGAAAAGTCTATGAGTGACTGTAATGGCATATGTTCACCCAGTGGATGCAGTTCATTTGATGATGCTGACTATCAGGAGAGGCATGAAATTGCATAAGGATGAGGGTGAGTGGCAGTGTTGGATGGATAGATTGAGATGTGAGTAACTGCATAGAAAGAGAAGATAGGTGCACTTGCAAGATAAGTGATGTGAGGAGTGATGCAATGGAGTAGGCTTCAGATGGCACAGTGAGGAGGTTGGTGATGCGCACCTTTCCTGGCGTGGTTATGTCATTTAAGTGCTTCATGCATTGCATCCAGGAGCGTGGCACAATGCTCCTACTGCTGACCTCCTGGACCACCACCAGCCATGCCTTCGATTTAGGAAGAATATCCCCAGCTCTTCACAATAGTACATCAACGGAGGTGTCATTTTAATGGGTTGCAGCCTTTGAGTGTCCTGAATCAATTGTCACACCTTGGCTTCTCTTGCTTCCAACTCCAAACTCTTCTAAATTCCATCCTTTAAATTCCATCCTTTAAACAGATTGTTGAGATTGTGTCATGCAGGTGCTCATCATACCCAGTGCCATGCAATTGATGCCAAACCTGGATATAAAATAATAATGAAACTGGCTGTGTTAAAATGCCAAAGGCAGTCATGCTGAACTTACTTCCAGGTTTCCCACGTGATATCAGCCCTTCACAATGTACCTCCAAGTTAATATTGGGTCATCATGTCAAAGTTTATGTAATTCAAGTGAGAAGTACTGTGATTTATTTAGTTGTTCTTTTTACCTTTCTTTCTGCAAGTTTTATTTCTTAATAACCCTGATTCAGAATTGTAGCCTAAGATATACATACTAATGGTAAACAGGGTTTGCAAGGTTACTTTGTGCAGCAGTCTGGGCTGCTTGGAAGCATGGGCTTGAATATGGAAACAGAATTTTGGGCTGGAGGCAAGAAAAGGTATCTGGAGAAGATTGGAACTGTGCAACGTACCCACAAAATGGGCAAACAAATACAATTCCAAATAAGGGTGAAGAAAGGGCAGTTGAACCTCAGGAGGCAGCTCAGGAATTACAAAGTGAGTGAGACAAAACAATAGCAGATGATGCTTAATATGAACAATAGTAAAGTATTGCACACGGGAGTAAAAATATGGCACGCATAAGTACACCATAAATGTTATCAAAATAGTACACGATGAAGCTTCAGCAAATCTAGGAATTTTAGGGGACTCAATACTCAATGATAATCATTGCCAGCAAAGCAAATGGAAAGCAGAGTGATACAACCAAAACACCAAGGCAGTTCAGGGAAGAGCCATTCCTAGCATCAGAAGACTGAGCTATGAGGAAGCATTCGAGATATTTGGGGGGTAATTTTCGTCTTTGGTCAGGTATAAAACTGGTGGTTGTGGATTGGTCACCCATTATATCTCCCACCCGATTTTCATCCGCTGAGGTGTGTAATGGGTGGCTGATCCACAAGTGCAAGTTCTCCACCCATGCTAAAAGTAAAAATTACCTCCTTGAACGTTTCAGCCTTGAAAGGAGATGATTGGGAAATTACTTTATAGAGGTAGATAAGAGAATAAATGTTATGTAGAATTTGGATCCAAGATACTATCATGGTTCAGCTTGAAATAGCAGAATTAGGGAACACAAGATCAAACTAATAAAAATGGAGAATTAGATTGGATACCAATAAATTCTTCACACAAAGAATGATTCACACATGGAATGGACTTCTAGGTAGGGTAGTGTTGTATGTTTGGGTTATTCTGGTTTGCAGGGATTTCTGTGACGTCAATAAGGTTGAACCATAACTGTTTATTACATTTCAGGAACTGTGTAAACGTGTCTAACTCCTCTGTTGGTCATGATGCTTCTTCTTCTTCCCAAGTCTCCCTCTCATGTGACCTCTTACAGCATCATCGTGCGAGGTGTGTTACACTGTTCCAAACATTAACCCTTTCAAACCCTTATACTACATCTCCCCCAAGTCTTTGTCCCTATATATTTACATTCATTTTTACATTTACATGCTACCCCATCTCCTACCAAGTTTCTGACATCACAGATTCAATCAGTCAGGAGGCTTCACAGCTCTACATGATTATGTTCTTGTCAGACTCAGAAGATCAGTAATCTTTCTCTAAACTCTTGTTTCTTGGCTTGGATGGCCTTCATTGAGGTTCGTATTATCTGGTGTCTTTTGAATTTCAGGATCAACATCTGGTTCATTCAAATGTGTGACTGATTGACGTCTTTGATGAATAGAAATAAGCTTTCTCCTATTTCTTATTATAGGACCTTCTGAAGTATGTACTAAATAAGATCTCTGTTGATTTTCATCTCTCTGGACGATTACTCCTTCTCTGCTTTGGTCTTGTACTCATACCTTTTCTCCTTCCATCAACTTGGGAAGGCTCCTGGTACGATATCGTCTGTTATAGTTAAAAGCTTGTTACTTTCGATAAGGCAGTTCTCTGTCTTGAACTGTCTGATAATCCTGGATTTCTAGCTCTGGAAGTAATTTTTTGGGTAGGATAGGAAGTTATGTTTTGAGCTTCCTTTCCATCAATAGTTCTGATGGTGCTCATCCACACTGCAGTTCAGGAGTGCTGTTTGAAAATCTTTATTCTTCTTTAACATTGCTTTTATAGTTCTGCCTCCTCTTTCAGCTTCACCATTGAAGATGGAGGATATCTAGGGGAACTTGTAAAATGTATAAATCTGCAGTTTTCCGTGAAGTGATCATTTACAAATTGAGGACCATTATCTGACACAATCTCGTCAGGAATGCCATGTGTTGCAAAAGTCTCCTGTAAAACTTGAATGACTGTCTCAGTTGTCATTGTGTACAAATGTTTGATCCACCTTGAAAAATAATCAATAACAATCAGGTAGGATTGAACTCTAGAGAGTTCCTTTTCATCAAGGAAGGAAACTAGGGGTTTGTGATCTGTCTCTATGACAACCTTTAAGCCGATGATATCATCTGAAAACTTTTCACAAGCCCACGTGACTGAGAGAGCTTCTTTCTGTATGATGGCGTTTCTCATCTCAGTCTCTGACAATGCTCAAGATGCATAATAAAGCGGTCTGGGACATCCATCTGGCTGTTCTTGAAATAGGACTGCCCTCAGCCCTGTAGATGAGGTGTCTGTTGCAATTGTGGTCAGTGAGGGGTTATAATGCACTAAGGTATCTGGCAAAATCAGCATTTCCTTGGTCGTTTGAAATGCCTGCTCCTGATGTGCATTCCAACACAATGCTTGAGCTTTCTTTAATAGCTGTTCAGTAACTTGCAATAGATTGGACAGAAATTTTGCCAACTGATTAACCATTCCAAGGAAACATTGAAGATCTTGGACAGAAGTAGGAATTGGGAATTCACTAATAGCTGTGATCTTTTGCGGGTCTGCCATTATTCCCTTACGACGAACAATCTGCCCTAGGAAATGAATAGACGTTTTCGAGAATTCACACTTCTCGTTAAGTGTCAAGCCTTCTTCTTGTAGATGATTTAAAACTGCTCTAACCCTCAGGTCATGTTCTTTGACAGATTCACCATGGACTAAGATGGCATATTACTTTTTTAAGGCCCTATAGAATGTTTGACATAATTCTTTGGAATATTTCAGAAGTTGCTGTTATACCAAATGGTAAGCGATTAAAACAAAATCTTCCAAATGGAGTGATGAATGTTGTCTGTAACCTTGACTTCTTATCCAAAAGGACTTGCCAAAAGCCACTATTCACATCAAGCTTTGTGAACATAATACTTTTAGATAACTTTGCCAAGCTTTCGTCTACTAAGGACATCGGATGAATTTCTCATGTGACAGCCTTATTAAGTTGGGTTAAGTCTACTCAAATGTGAAGAGTACCGTTAGGTTTAGGAACTGGAACCATTCCCGAACACCACTCTGTTAGCTTCATGACGAGAGAAATGACTCCCATCCTGGTCATCTCTTCTAGCTGAAGTTGGACTTGCTTCATTAGTGGATGTGGTATCTTCCTAGGTGTGAAAGGACATACAGGTTTAGCATCTTTTTGCAATGTAATGCAATAACAGTAAATAATTTCAGAAAGTCCTTTTGGAAGTGACTCCTGGATGCTTGCTGCTTAATTTCTTCCACTTTCCTAATAAGGTGAAGGTCTATACAAGCTCTTCTACTTAGAAGAGAAAATTCTTGATTCTGTACAACATACAGGTATGAATTTTACAAAGCCCGATATCGGGGTTCATGGTGGGGGTGGGCGGAAAATACCTCCGGGAGAGGACCGCCACACACCCCAACGCTGGGAGGGCCCGGCCCGATATTGCTGGCAGTGGCAAGGCCTCGTGGCAGCCCCCGCCGCTCGGCGATGGGACTGCTATTTACATATTTAAATAAATTAAAATCATTGAATTAATTATATTCACGTTCCCACAGTCTGTCCCAGTGTGATCTTCGTGCCGCTGGCCAGCATTTCTGCGCCTTCGGATCCCCGTCTAGGATCCGAAGCAGAAGACTGGTGGGGAGGAGGAGGAGGTAAGTTTCTCAGTGCGGGAGCGGGGGAGCGGGGTCAAAGTAGGGGATGGTGGGAAGGGTTTTAGTTTAACATTTATGCACTGTGTGGGGGGTGAGGGTGGTGGGGGGGGTAGGTCAGGTGGACTAGGCAAGTGCTTTGTGGGGGAGAGGGCAAGTAATTAATTCTATGGTTATTATTGCTGGGGGGGGTGGGTGGAGGTGGGAGAGATGCAAAATAAATGATTTTAATTTTCTTTATTCAATGTCTCTAAAAATTTAAATTGCACGGTAGGGCTCGAAGCCCTTTAAAAATGGTGTCAGCGCCTGCACACAGGCAGCTGGTGCCATTGCTAATGACAGACAGAGCACCCCCTCCACGTCGTCAGGGGAGGCGGCCCACCCCAGCTATTTAAAAGAGCCGCCACGCTTGGAATCGCAGTGGCTCTTTGGCATGCAGCCTGCCCGTGCGGGCCGCCATTGTTTTCGCCCACCGCCGATTTCAGCAGTGGGAGTGTAAATTTCAGCCCACAGTGTTTCCAATATCTGCTTTCCCTTGTATTGCAGCATTGCCTGTAGCTTCCCCTTTAATTTCAGTTCAATCCCTCCTGGACCGTGTAACTGAAGGCTGGATTTTAAGAGCTTGCCACCATCCTCGGCAGCAAGCTCAGAAAATGACAGCCCGCCTGTGTGGGCTGCAAGCCAAATAACCACCGCAATCTCCCGCATGGCAGCTTATTTAAATGGCCGACGCAGTCGCCCCACCCAATCACGTAGAAGGGGTGGGCTGTCCGTCGCCGGCAATGGTGTCAGCTGCCTGAGCTCAGGGCGGGCGCCCTTTTTAAAGGGCAGCCAGCCCTGCCGGGAATTTACATTTTTAAAGAAGTAATCCCCAAATTTAAATTAAAAAAATTCTAACGCCCCTTTCCCATTCCCCAATACCAATTACTGTGACTATTTGCCCTCCCCCCACCAAAAGCACTTACCTTTTACATCTGACTTTCCCCCCTCACAACCTGCACAAAGTTTAAAGGTCAACCCTTCCCACCATCCCCCATACCCATTATGTTTATTTGACCCCATTTCCCCCAGCCCGGCACAGAAAATCTTACCTGCTCCCCCCTCCCCACCAGTGTGGCGCTGAGTTTCCCCAGATAGGGATTTGAAGGCGCGGGAGTGCCAGCCGCCATGCCGAAAATTGGGGCAGGCCCTCAAGATCACAGGTAAGTCTATTTAAAAGTATTCATTTATTGATTTGAATATTTTAATTGAGGCTCCATCGCCCAGCGGTGGTAGAGGGGCCGCCACGGAGACTCGCTGCCATTGGGAGGATCGGGCCGGGCCCTCAAGGCGTCGAGGTCCATGATGGACCTCATCTGGAGCCATCTTCGGGCCCCACATACCACAGATACTGATGCTTGGGGGAGAACAAATCTAGTCCTGAGTGTTTGTTGGTTGCAGGCATTGATAATGACGGTTCGTTGTCTGATCAAACCGCTCCAGTGTCTAGTTTAAAGTTGCTGATATGTCCATTGACATATATATCTGCAGTCCAAAATGCATGATCAGGGTCATTGATCTCACCAAGGAAGTTTTCTGATTTCTCTTTTGATGGAGATTGTTCAACTTCATTAATAGCTCTATGGCTTGAAGACCTTTTCTTTAGAAGCTTTGAAAATAGGCGTTTTACTTTGGCACATCTTCCCAAAATGGCCAACTTTCTTGCAGTGAAAGCATTCTGCTTTGTTTGCGGGACACTGTTCGCGCCTGTGGGTCTTTTTGGTGCCATAGCGCTGGCAGGGTTTAATGGTGTCTTGCACCTTCCCTCCCAAGTATACAGGCACAAGAGAGACCATTGCAGGAGTTGTATTGTCTTTACTGGGATAGGTAGAAATAGAACCATGAGTGGATATTACAATGAAAATTGACAACAGAATAGAGCCACAGAAGGAAGATGGTGTGATCAATTGTGTCAACCTATGTAGAGAAGTCAACTGGGATAAAGAGGGATAATGTCATAGCAACACAGAATGTATTCGATAACTTTGACCATTGTATGCTTAACAATGACCAATTGGAGCCTCTATTTAGTGTTCACATGAATCTCATGAACCAATCAAATCTTAAAAACTGTAGACAAAGACTGGTCAGAGACAAATAGAGGACTAATGCCATTTTTATTTACCAATATAGACAAATGTATTTGTGTGACAGACCACAGACCTGAAACATCTGACATACCTGAAACAGTATCTCTAACTTTGTCTCTCTACAGGTGTTGTCTGACCTGCTGAATATTTCCAGCATTTTCTGTTTTTATTTCAGATGTCCAGTATCTGCAATATTTTGTTTTTTGTGTCTGTGCTGCTGAAGCAGGCTATAAACCTTAGGAGTGTATTAGAAGTTTTAGACAGGCACCCTTTGGCTTGGAAAAAATCATTAGCTTCTCTTTGTGTAGACTAATAACACTGTTGGACGCTGCCAAATGAAAACCAGATGGAAATGATTTCCTCCTGGCTACTAGTGACCCCAACTGGCAGAAGCTGGACTTGCTTCATCAGATGCCCATCTGTAATCTCAGTTCATAATACCCAGTACTAAAATTATATTAGAAAGTGACAAACTAGTTAAAGATCTTCAACGTTTAATTTAAAGTGAGTACACATTATCAAAGATGTTTAATATAGGTCTTTTGCTATTTTGCCAACATATTAGTATCGGAAAATGCCAGGAAGGTTCAACTCAGTTTACAACACAGGTCGGGGAGGGAAGAGTTTCATTGTTTACTTTTTAATGAAATTGGAAACAAGTGTATACAAAATGATTTTCCACAAAATCTTTCAGTCATACCACATGTTTAGAAAAGTAGCACTGCTATGAATGCTAAGAAAGGGCTGTGTAGTATAACTAGAGCTGGATGTCTTCTTTCCACAACACCATTAATATTCTGACGTGAATGGAGCTGGAGAGGAATGTACTGGGAAGAATGGGCCTGTGGAATGTCATTTTGAAATACCCTCCTTGCTCTCAGGTCTTCTGAATTCCTACCATGGTAATCTATTTCTGACAGAAGAAATTTAAGAGAATGAAGATTGCACATATAAATAGGGTACTGACTGTAACTCCAATGGTACACATCAACTGTAAGCACTTCCATTCTCTCATGCAGATGGCATCTGATGCTTATAAAATGGACTTCCTGTGCACTAGAATATGCAGTGTTAATATATGACTCTCATCCTGAGGTAGTCATGTGTGACATCATTGTGAGGAGAAGTAGGATGAAGACAGCTGCACTGAAAGGTCATCTTAGGTTACATCCTCAAGTAAGGGTTTGAGACCACAATCTTTTGAGTGAGAAATAAGAGTGCTACTAACTGAGCCAAGCTGACATTTCTCCTGCCCTTTTCCAACTATTTGCACTTCTTCAGATAGTTCCTGCTGCCTAGCTCAACAACCTCCATTGTTCCCAGGCACAAGACTTGCCTGGGACAGCTCAGCTAAATGTTTATAGGTAACATACTTTGATTTACTAACACAAATCTGTGATTGTGACTTTCCTTGTCCCTTCCTGTCCAGGGTGCATTTATATTGCCACTGTTGCTCAGTGTGATGTGATATATTGATGCTACATTTACTGTGTAAATGCAGCATGAATCAAGTGTCAGGTTCCAAACTGACAGCAGAACAAAGTGAAGTGAGAATTCCTGCAGGAAAGAACCTTACTCTGCTTCATTTTAAAGTTTGTTTGGTCTTTTGCACCCGATCTACCCTATGACTTTAGCATTGGTGTGAAGCATTTCATCTTTGCACAAATGCCAATCTTGTGCAGTATGAATGTACTGTCAATTTGTTAGGTGTGGCAACAACTCCTGCTTTCTCTGCTTTCTGAATTCCTTCATTTTCCTTCTACACCACAGATCAGTCTCATCCTTTCAGAAGTTGGCTGTGCAAAGTTGGCTGCTGTCCTCCAGTTTTCTCTGTTCTTATGAGCTCTGTTATTCTGGATTGCATGCTGTTGTTTTGTTGACAATACTTGAACCCTCTCACTTTGGTATAATTTTTTGGGTAGCGGTTCCCATCAGCATGAACATCTTTTTAATTCCTCATTAATTAATTATACCCAATAATGCGGTCCTGCATAAATACGTTCAATTGCTTGATATTATATATAAAGTCGGGGGTTTGACAAACCTCCAGAGCATGTCAGTGGAATGAACAGATAGGTGGCAGCTACAATTTAATGTAGAAAAGTGTGAAGTATTGGATTTTGAGAGGAAAAACAAGATATGGGAGTATAAATCCAGTGGAAAGACTGAAGAACGTGGATGAATAGAGAGACTTATGGATGTGAATACATAATGAAAATAGATAAAAGGCTATAATAATTTTGGAATTTATAAGTAGAGACATAGAGTACAGTAGCAAATATGTAATGATAAATTTTTACAAAGCAATGATTAAGCCAAAGTTAAAGTATTGTATGCATTTTTAACACCCCATTATAGAAGGGACACTAAATCTATAGAGAGTGTACAGCATCAATTCACCTGGATAACAGGGATGGTGAAGTAGAGTTTTGAGGATGGAATTTAGATACTGAGGCTATTTCCACTTAAGCAGAGAAAGATCAGAGGAGACTTAGTGGAGTTTTTTTTAAATGATGTAAGTCTTTGATAGGGTGAACAGGGAAAGATTATTTCCTCTGGTTGAAGAGTCAGTAACAAGGTGTCATCAATTTAAAAGTGCCACTACAATAGTGAGGGAGGTTAGGAGAAGTTTCTGTGTGCAGAAAGTTGTTGGAATATAAATAATTTGTCACAGAGAATGGATGAACATTTACGTACAAACATACGAGCGGCACAGTGGTGCAATGGTTAGCACCGCAGCCTCACAACTCCAGTGACCCGGGTTCAATTCTGGGTACTGCCTGTGTGGAGTTTGCAAGTTCTCCCTGTGACCGTGTGGGGTTTTCACTGGGTGCTCTGGTTTCCTCCCACAGCCAAAGACTTGCAGGTTGATAGGTAAATTGACCATTATAAATTGCCCCTAGTGTAGCTGGTGGGGATGTAGTAGGAATATGGGATTAATGTAGGATTAGTATAAATGGGTGGTTGATGGTTGGCATGGACTCAGTGGGCCGAAGGGCCTGTTTCAGTGCTGTATCTCTAAATAAATAAATACTGTCATGCAGGCCCCCACCTGCCAAGAATGAGGCACGTTAATTTCGCCACATAGACATTAAATTTCAAATTGTTGCTGGGAAGAACAGAAGGCCTGTTACAAGAGGTTGCCAGTCCCTTGGCTGGAAAGACATTTATGCATATTAGCAGACAGTGTTTGTAGACAAAGGACCATTTCCTGACACACACAATACACAAAGGCAGAAGTGGTTATACCAGTCAGTCACATGACAACTCTGCTGGCCAACTTGGGGAGTTTAAATTGTAGAGACAGTGTTTGAACGGGAAGAAAGCTCTTTTCTCCTGGATTGAAAAGACCTTTCCTGGCTGGCTCACCACAGCCTTTCCTGTCTGCTCCCATCTCTTCCTCACGGAACTCCAAAAACCGATTGAAGACACATGAACCCCAAGAGAGAAAAGTCTCCGACAGTGAAGAAGGTTTAAGAAGAATACTGGGCCCTAACGAAAAGCAAGATCCACCTACACATAAGGACTCTACAGTGAGCTTAAAGACCTGTAACAAAAACTCTTCAGATATTGCCTCAAACCTTTCCACTTTTGCTCCTTCTGCTCTTTTCTGTCTCTATTTGCATGTGTGTATCGCGTATGCATGCTAGCATGGGCGCGTTTTGTATCCATAGACATCAACGGAATTAGAGATTAAGTTTAATAAAATTTCAGCTTTCTTCTTTAAACCTAAGAAAAGCTGTTTGCGCTTATTTCTTTACTATATAATTGGAAAGTGGTGAACAAGAATTCATCAAGGGGGAGCTAAAAACACAGTGTGTTTAAAAAATAAAACCCTGTTACAGTAAGACCAGGTGAAGGCTGACAGGGAAGCCAAGAGCTCTTTCTCACCTGGTTGTAACAGAAATTTGGGTGCTAGCATCCGGAATTGACCCACAGACAAATAAGAGAAATTGGAAGTGGGAAGCCAAATTGTTCCCAATCAAAAAAGAGCAAGATTAATACAGGTTTTCTTGTGGTTGTGTGTGATTGAATACTAACATGTCTGCAACTAAAGCTAGTAGCTCTCCAAGCCAGGGTGAAGTAACTTGGGATAAATTAAAAGCACTGTCTATGGAGGAGTTGAGGAAAATGGCTGAGCAGTGTGGGATCACTGTACGTGGCAAGGCTAGGAAGTCTGAACTCCTAAGACTAATGGCCAACCATTTTTCCTTTGAATCTGAAGAAGCAGAAACAGGGTTAGAAGCAGACTCCGACAGGGTATTGTTAGCAAAAATGCAATTGGAATAGAGGTACCTTGAATTTGAGGAAAGGGAAAGAGAGAAAGAGAGAGCCTTCCAGATGGAACATGAAGAAAAACAAAAACAGGAGAAGGAAAGAGAGAGAGAGGATAGAGAGAAACAAAGACAGGAGAATGAACGAGAGAGAGGAGAGAGGGAGAGAGAAAGAATATGCCAGAAAGAATGCGAAGAAAGAGAGTTGAAGTGGCTTGAGTTAACTAAGGGGTGACAGAGTAACCCCACTGAAAAAATGGCCAATATGGAGCAGCATAATTCAGGGCCGGGTACAAAATTGCTAAAACTCACTCAACTAATTACAAAATTCAATGAGGAAGATGTGGATACATTTTTTGCTTCTTTTGAGAAACTGGCAAGGCAGCCAAAATGGCCAGCTGAGACCTGATGTCTCTTACGACAAAGCAAACTAACTGGAAAAGCCCATGAGATTTATTCCCTGTTGCCAGATGAGAATTCCTCAAATTATGAACTAATCAAAAATGCTATCTTCAGGACATATGAATCAGTACCCGAAGCCTATCATCAAAAGTTTAGAACCCTCGAAAAGCAAGCTAATCAAACAACTGGAGTTTGAGAATAGTAAGCAGCTAGCTTTTGACCAGCAGCTGAGGGCTCTTAAAGTACAGCTCAGCTATGAGAATCTTAGGGAAGTAGTTCTGTTAGAGGAATTTATAAACTCTCTCCTACTCTCCATAAATACCCATGTAGAGGAGCAGCGGGTTCAGAGAGCCAGGCAAGCGGCCGTTCTGGCCGATGAGTTTGCTTTAATTTTTAAATCGGTCTCCCAAAGGACAACATTTCCTAATCTCCCCACAAATCCGAAAAGGACAAAGGGCGGGAAGGTGATCTCCTCCCAGGCAGTCCTGGGAGAGAAAGGAAAGCAGGAGACACAGGGGACCCTCCTTCAGCCAAAAAGGAAAGTGCTGTGAACTAGAGTGAGATCCGGAGACCTGTGTGCTTCCATTGCAATAAAGCAGGGCATTTAAAAGTTGACTGCTGGAAACGAAAGGGAAAACAGGTAGGGTTAATCAGGGCCCACCCATTCAGTGAAGAAGAGACCCTGTTGGAAGGCACAGCAGAATATTGCTGTGGCTTTAACTGCAGTAAGAGCGAGACCCCGGAAAATTACGGCTGCAAGTGCAGGAAAATGTAATAGGATTCTTGAGGGTTATCAAGGTTTTGTGTTTGAAGGGAAAGTAACCCATAGCCCTCGAGTGGGGCAAGCAAGCCCATAGTAATTCTCAGGGACACAGGGGGGCCACTAGATCCCTTTTACTGGGAAAAGGCCTGACCTTTCCCCCTGAGAGTGCAGTGAACACCAAAATGGTGGTGGATGGTATTGGAGGGCAGTGTATGCCTGTACCTGTACACTGGGTGCTCCTGGAGTGTGACCTAGTTTGCCGACGGATGGGGTTGACCTGCTCCTAGGTAAGACCTGGCGGGGCTGAGGGTGGTAGCCCCCTGCAGTAGTGAAAGAAAGACTGCAGGAGGTCAGAGAGACAGGGCCATGGCAGGAGATGGACCCCAGCAGTTTCCCTGAATGTGTAGTGGATCAGGCCATGATCAAACCAGCTTCCACAGAGGAGGCTGAATTAGAACTGCAGGGAGATGACCAGGTCTGTCTGTCTGAGACTTTCTTTGGAAAGTTAGGAGCCCCAGGGAGTGAATTAGATGGATTTTCCCTAGCTGAGGCTCAGCGAGCTGACCCAGTATTGCAAAAGTTAGCACAGGCTGCCCAGTCTGAAAGTGAAGCAGAGGGAGTCCCTGATTGCTACTATTTAAAGAATGAGCTACTGATGAGGAAATGGAGTTCTCCTCACAGAGAGCAAGGAGTGGACAGTAGTTCACCAGTTAGTGGTGCCGCAGAGGTACCGGAGAGAAATATGAAGAAGGGCCCATAGACTACAGTGGCTGTACATGTTGGTATACGAAAGACCAAAGCCAGCATCAGACAACAGTTTGACTGGCCAAAACTCCACAAAGATGTGGTGGAGTACTGCAGGAGTTGCCACATGTGCCAAATTGAAAGGAAACCCCAATCTACAGTGAAGCCTGCACCCCTAAGTCCTGTACCCATGTTAGAAGGATCCTCCAGCAGAGGGCTGGTGAAATGTAAGGGACCCCCGCCGAGAACTAAATGGGACAGGCAGGCACAAGGCTGGCAAAAGATTAGAAAGGGAAGGGGAAAAATTGACCAAGAGGGAAGGTTAAAGGGAATCGGGAGGAATCCCAGATGAAAACCCCTACTGTCCAGTCAGCCAACCCCGTAAAATGTGAAAAGTTAGACCCGACATCCTCCTATGTAAATGCAGACACTAGAAGTATCCCACCAGAGTTGCTAACAGCATTTACAGGAACCTGCAGAGATAAAGAAAGACCTCTAGGGGGCCAAGAAACTGTGAGGGTGATGCCTCACCTAGTCAAAGTGCCACAGGGGAGTGCAGTAGAGTCTGCACAAATACCTGCAGACAGGAGTGTCCCAGGGAACAAAGGGGAGATTAACAAAGAATCCTCCCCCACAATCAGAGAAAAAGGGAACCACCCATCCCCTGAAGTCAAAAGACTTTGAATGACTCAGCAAAGCACTGAAAGTGCAAGATAGACCCGCCCACTACTAACTACTAACTCTTCTGAAAAAAATTACCTCAGCAGGAACAAAAACCCAAGGCAGTCATGGCAATGGGCAAACTGAAGAAAGACTTCCCCGAAAACCCACATGTTTACTCGGATGCCAAAAAGGGGATGATTAAAGCAGAACTGGCACCAAGAGAAAACAGGCAATTTTAATAATCTTTAGGATTTCTGAATGAATGGAAATGAATGAGAGAAATACATTGTTTTCTGTATCTTATATATTTTCTCTCAACCCTTTTTATGAAATATGCCTTTTCTCAAATTGCATTTCATTCCCCTGGGTGTGGAGATGTCATGCAGGCCCCCACCTGCCAAGAATGAAGCACGTTAATTTCACCACATGGACATTAAATTTCAAATTGTTGCTGAGAAGAAGAGAAAGAGTGTTACAAGGGGTTGCCAGGCCCCTGGCTGGAAAGACATTTTTGCATATTAGCAGACAGTGTTTGTAAAGAAAGGACCATTCCCTGACCCACACAAAACCAGAAGTGATTATACCAGTCAGTCACATGACTACCCTGCTGGCCAACTTGGGGAGTTTTAAATTGTAGAGACAGTGTTTGAACTGGCAGAAAGCTCTTTGCTCCTGGATTGAAAAGGCCTCTCCTGGCTGGCTCGCCACAGCCTCTCCTGTCTGTTCCCATCTCTTTCTCATGGAACTGCAAAAACTGACTGAAGACACATGAATCCCAAGCGAGATGATTCTCCTACAGTGAAGAAAGTTTAAGAAGAATACTGGGCCCCAACAAAAAGCAAGATCCACCTACAAACAAGGACTCTACAGTGAGCTCGAAGACCCATATCAAAAACTTTTCAGATAATGCCTCAAACCATTCCACTTTATTTTTCTTCTGCTCTTTTCTGTCTCTATTTGCATGTGTGTTTTACATATGCGTGCTAGCGTGGGTGCGTCATGTATCCGTAGGTGTCAACCAAATAACCGAATTAGAGTTTAAGTTTAATAAAATTTCACCTTCTTTAAACCTAAGAAAGTCTGTTTGTGCTTATTTCTTTACCTTATAATTGGAAAGCGGTGAACAAGGATTCACCAAGGGGGAGCAAAAAACACAGTGTGTTTAAAAAATAAAGCCCCGTTGCAGCAAGACCAGGTGAAGGCTGAAAAGGAGCCCTAGACCTCTTTCTCACCTCGTCATAACAATAGAAACATACGAATTAGGAGCAGGAGTAGGCCAGTCGGCCACTCGGCCCCTCGAGCCTGCTCCGCCATTCAATAAGTTCATGGCTGAACTGATTACTCCACATTTCTACCTACCCCAGATAACCTTCCACCCCCTTACTGATCAAGAATCTATCTACCTCTGCCTTAAAAATATTCAAAGATTCTGCTTCCACCGCCTTTTGAGGAAGGGAATTCCAAAGACTCACGACCCTCTGAGAGAAAAAATTTCTCCTCATCTCGGTTTTAAATGGGCAACCCCTTATTTTTAAACAGTGATCCCTAGTTCTAGATGCTCCCACAAGGGGAAACATCCTTTCCACATCCATTCTGACAATACCCATCAGGATCTTATATGTTTCAATCAAGTCGCCTCTTACTCTTCGAAATTCCAGTGGATACAAGCCTAGCCTGTCCAATCTTTCCTCCTACGACAACCCGCCCATTCCAGGTATTAATCTAGTAAACCTTCTCTGTACTGCCTCCAAAGCATTTACAACCTTCCTTAAATAAGAAGACCAGTACTGTACACAGTTCTCCAGATGTGGTCTCACCAATGCCCTGTATAGCTGAAGCATAACCTCCCTACTTTTGTATTCAATTCCCCTCATGCTAAACGATAACATTCTATTCGCTTTCCTAATTACTTGCTGTATCTGGATACTAACCTTTTGCAATTCTTGCACGAGGACACCCAGATCCCTCTGCATCTCAGAGCTCTGCAATCTCTCAGCATTTAGATAATATGCTTCTTTTTTATTCTTCCTGCCAAAGTGGACAATTTCACACTTCCCCACATTATACTCCATTTGCCAGGTCTTTGCCTACTCATTTAATCTATCGATATCCCTTTGTAGCCCCCTTATGTCCTCTTCACAAGTTACTTTCCTACTTATCTTTGTGTAATCAGCAAATTTAGCAACCATATCTTGGTCCCTTCATTTAAGTCATTTATATGAATTGTTAAAAAGTTGAGGCCCCAGCACAGATCCCTGTGGCACATCACTCGTTACATCTTGCCAAACAGAAAATGACCCATTTATGCCTACTCTATGTTTCCTGTTAGCTAGCCAATCTGCTATCCATGCCAATATGTTACCCCCTACACCATGGGCTTTTATTTTCTGCAATAACCTTTGATATAGCATCTTATCAAATGCCTTCTGGAAATCTAAATATAATACATCCACCGGTTCCCCTTTATCCACAGCACATGTAACTCCCTCAAAGAACTCCAATAAATTGGTTAAATATGATTTCCCTTTCACAAAACCATGTTGACTCTGCCTGATTACCTTGAATTTTTCTTAATGCCCTGCTATAATGTCTTTGATAATAGCTTCTAACATTTTCCTTGAGATAGACGTTAAGCTAACTGGCCTGTAGTTTTCTGCTTTCTGTTTCCCTCCCTTTTTGAATAAAGGAGTTACATTCGCTATTTTCCAACCTACTGAAACCTTCCCCGAATCTAGGGAATTTTGGAAAATTAAAACTAATGCATCAACTATCTCACTAGACACTCTGTTAACAGCCTAGGATGAAGTCCATCAGGACCCAGGGCTTTGTCAGCCCACAGCTCCAACAATTTGTTCAGTACTACTTCCTGGTGATTGTAATTTTCTTGACTTCTTCCCTCCCTTTCATTTCCTGACTTATAGCTAATTATTTAAGTTTAAAATACTAATCTTGGACCCACTCTTCTCTCCCTCAAACTGAATGTAAAATTCAAACATATTATGATCGCTGCTACCTAGGGGTGCCTTAACTATGAGGTCATTAATTAATCCTATCTCATTGCACAATACCAGGTCTACTCTCTCGCTGTATGGCTCCAGAATGTATTGTTCCAAGAAATTATCCCAAAAACATTCTATGTACTCCTCATCTAGGCTACCTCTGCCTGTCTGATTTTTCCAGTCTATATGTAGGTTAAATCCCCCATAATTATCACTGTACCTTTCTGACAAGCTGCCATTTTTCTTCCTTTATACCACATCCTACAGTTGGTTAATGTTAGGTGGCCTGTACACCACTTTCACAAGTGATTTCTTGTCTTTATTATTTCTCAGGTTGACCCAAACTGCTTCTACATCCTGGTCTCCTGAACTTAGGTCACTCCTCTCTTTTGCACGAATACCATCATTAATTCACAGAACTACCCCTCCACATTTTCCTAGCTTTCTGTCCTTCCTAAATGCCATGCACCCTTCAATATTCAGGTCCCAATCTATATCATCCTGCAGCCATGTCTGTGTAATGACTATCAGATCATACTTATTTATTTCTATTTGTGCTCTCAGTTCATCTGTTCTGGTTTGAATGCCACCTGCATTCAGATACAGAGCCTTTAGTTTTGTCCTTTTATTATTTTTGTAACCTCTAGCCTTATCTGTTGATTTACTCTTAGATTTGTATGCTCTGTCCCTTCCTGTCACAGGCTGTTTATCATTTCCTATATTAATACCTTTCTCTCTTGCCTTTTCGCTACTCCTTAATTTGCCATATCTTCCCAAATTTGATCCCTTGCCCCCACTATTCAGTTTAAAACCCTCTCAACTTCCTTAGTTATGCGGCTAGCTAGAACACTGGCCCCAGCACGGTTCAGTTGAAGTGGAGAATCATGCAGGGATATCAAGAGAGAGAGCAGGGCAGCGAGATTAGTTTCAAATCAATCTCGCAAGGACTCAGCACAGATAGAAATGGCCGAATGGCCATCTTCTGTGCTGTAAACCTCTAAGGTTTTATGGTTCTTAGCAAACAAGAATGAAAAGTAGTAGATTCCGTTCATACTGGAGGCACATTAGAGGGGCATAAAACACCCAAGAACAGAAAGAGTTGTGAGAACAGTTCAGTTGCAGAATCCTTCTCCAGGGTGCGCACAAAAGGATGAGATTATCCCCCATTATACTTGAAAAATAGTAACTATGAGGGCTAAGAATTGTAGGAGACAGACTGCTCATTGAAAATGTTTCAATGCTGTACACCCTCGACCATTAGTAGCTACAATACATATATTATTAAAATTCCGTACATTAAAAAAGTGCTATGTGACAGAAGATTTGAGATTTTGTTGTCCCACCATGCAGAAAATGGCAGCCGCCCAGCACTGGATCTGCGCCACCGTGATTACATGGTGGATGGCCACTTAACAGATTGATGACAGCAGCCACCCCCACCTGTTCACAGCATCACCTGATGCAGGAGTAAGTGCTGGCACCATTTTTAAAAGGCTGCCAGCCCTGCAAACAGTTCAACTTAATGAAGAGTTGACCCGATCCTCTCCTTCCCTATAAAAATACTGCAGAGTTGACCCTTTTCCCATACAAATCATGTAGTGTTCACCCCTATCCCACCTCGGTGGCGCCAGAACGTGAAGGCACGTGACTGTCGCACGACAAGCTCAAGATTGGGAACTGAAGGTAAGATCGCAAGGAATTAAATTTAAATTTATATAGAGAGGTATTTTAAATACATAAAGTAGGGTCCTGTCGCAGAGCGGCAGAGGGGCCGTCACGGAGCCTTGCCGCCACCAGGAAGATCAGGCCCGGCAATCCTGAACTTATGAAACAAACCAAAACCAGACACTTTTCCTACAAAATAAAATGGAGTCGAGAGGTCAGGTGGCCTTATCCTGTACTGCTAATACACTTGGAAACTGCAAGAACCCTGAGCCAATTTTCATGTCTGAACAAGCCCTGGTGAAGGCACTTAAATGTAAATGACTCATTCTATGTTAATGGCTACTTCTCTCTGACAAATTGGGTTAACAATGGCATTGCAGACTTGATGACTTCAAACTCAAACTCAAGAGAATGGGTGTGAAAAGCTCCACTTTATCAAGATGGAATGAAGATGAGTGAAACTCATACCCCATTGTCTAACAATGGCCTCACCATCAGACATCGGCCCACAAGTTATTTCTTTGCAAATCTATTTCATTGAAAGTTTCGTTGGGTTGCTTCCCTTTTCTCCAGTATCCTTCTGAAGACTGTACACTTACAGTTCCACAAGTGATACTGACTTCCTTGAAGTTGCCACTCGGTATAATCACTAAAAGCTATTGCACAGGTACAAAAAGTAATTAAAAAGATTAATATAATGTTAGCATTTATCTCAAGGGCATTGGAATTCAAAAGTGAGGAAGTGATGCTTCAGTTTTACAGAGTCTTGGACAGCCCCCCATCTGGAGTACTGCATTCAATTTTGAGCATCGAACCTCAGGAAACATATACTGACCTTTGAAGAGGTACAGAGCAAATTCAGCAGAATGAAACCAAAACTTGAAGGGTTAAATTATGAGGACAGGTTGTATAAACATGGCTTGCATTCCCTTGAATTTAGAAGGTTGAGGGATAATTTAATCAAGGTATTTAAAATTATTAAGGGATTTGATGAGATAGGTACTGAGGAACTATTCCCTCTAGTGAGGGAATCCAGAACAAGTGGGCATAAACGTAAAATTAGAGCTAGGTCATTTAGGAGTGAAATCAGAAACTCAAAGACAAAGAGTTGTGTCACGAGAAACTTGCTCCCTCATAAGGCAGTGGATGCTGGGTGTTACGGACAGGTGGGAAATGATAGGGATGGTTTCCCCGTTTTCACCTCTCAACTGAGCGAAGACAACGGTCGGGATTTTACGCCCACCAAAAGTGTGAAGTGGTGGTGGTGGGGGAGGGGGGTGGAGGGTGCATAAAATGGAGTGAGAGGCTGGGGGACCCTTCCCGACCCACCCTTCCCGACCCACACCCGCCTCTCCTGCCAATTTACGTAAGTGGCGGTGGTGGCAAAAAATGGCCCATCTGCCCCAGGCCAACCAAGGCCATTAAATGGCCAATTAATTGACGCTTAAGTGCCTCTGCCTGCCGCCACAGGCATTTTACATTTGGCTGGCAGGCGGCTGAGGCCTCAGAAAACCCACCTGATAAAACTAGGCGGTCTTCTGGCGGGCTGGGGGCTGGGCCTTCTTGATCGGGCACTCTGTGCCCCATGGAGGGCAGCCCCTGAAGCCCCAGCCACCCCTAAGGCACAACATGCACCCCCCCACACCTAACCAATCCCGCTTGCCTTGCCGGGGCCCGATGGATTGTCCCTGGCGAGGCCCTAAAAAAGTACCTTTTCTCGGGGCCGTTCCATCATCTTCCTCCTGCAGCTGGATGTAGTCCCGGCAGTGACATTCGCTCCCGGTGGTGCTGCTGGGACTAAGAGCTGTCAGCCCGCTGATTGGCTGGCAGCTCCATTAGGTGGGACGTCCTGCCTCAATGAGATGGAAGTCCCAACCAAGCCCAATTAAGGGCCTGTGGACCATAAAATCCCCAGGCGCGATGAAGGCGGGCTTTCCACCGACATTTTGGCCAGTGGATGGGTCCCCCCCCCACCCCACCCACTGTAAAATTCAGCCCAGCGTGTTTTAAAAGAAGCATTTTAACCCCTGAGCATTTTAGTGGTCAACAAATAGACAAATGACAGATTTTCTCGTAAATTTAAAAGAAAGATAAATGTTTATTCTACAACACCAGTAAATGTATGCAACTTCACCCATTCTCACACGTATACAGATACACACACACAAGAAAAGATAGAGATTGAAAGATAACATGCATTAGGTCTGCTGATTTAAAAGAGTCCTCTGTTGAACCTGCATTTCCCTGGGGTAAAGACTTGGAACGGGGGAGGCCTGTATTCCTTTCCCTTGTTCACTGAAGAAAGACTTGAGAGGTTTAGGAAGATGGATGCACTGCTACTGACTGCCTTTGTTATATTCCAGCCAAAGGTCACTGGTGAAGTCCTGGTATGACTTCTCAGGTAGTCAGTTCAAAGCTAAACTCCAGTCGCTGCCTACATATAGTGCAAAGCTGGTCATCTTCGGCAGGGTCTGGTCTCTTCAATGGCATAGATGGATTGTTCTCTCTTCTCTGGCTTTGTCGGCCGAGTGTATACTTTTATTAAGCTCATTATCAGAAGACTGTTTTCTGTCATGTGACCAGAGTTTCTCTCTCGGTCTTATAAATGATGCCTGATGGTGAGACCATTGTTAGACAATGGGGTATGGGTTTCACTCATCTTCACTCCATCTTGATAAAGTGGAGCTTTTTCACACCCGTTCTCTTGAGTTTGAGTTTGGAGTCATCAAGTCTGCAATGCCATTGTTAACCCAATTTGTCGGAGAGAAGTAGCCATTAACATAGAATGGATCATTTACATTTAAATGCCTTCACCAAGGCTTGTTCAGACATGAAGATTGGCTCAGGGTTCTTGCAGTTTCCAAGTGTATTAGCAGTACAGGATAAGGTCTCCTGACCTCTCGACTCCCTTTTGTTTTGTATGAAAAGTGTCTGGTGGTTTTGGTTTGTTTCATAAGTTCATTATATAGTTCATTATTTCTCCTTGTGTGAGTGTGACATGGGTCAATTGGAGCTTTCAAGAATGAGGCAGATTTTTCTTAATTAAGGGTATTAAGAGATGTGGAATAAAGGCAGGTAATGGAGTTGAGGTACGGATCACCTATGATCTAATTGAATGAGAGAATAGACTTGAGGGGCTGAACAGCCTACTTCCATTCTTACATTCTTATGTAGTCTAGACAATCTCCTTTGGGTTCTCCAGATCTTTCGTACTTTGCAGGCATGTGTCAGAAGATCAGCTGCCTGTCCTCGCATACTGAATTCACGGTATGCCTGATTTTCCACAGGATGCAGATTGGATTAAAATAACAAGAACAAAGAGATGATGCCTTGGTCTGCACCCAATGTGCCAGAAAGAACATACATCTGGGTTTTCTGTCCATTTGATTTAAATGGACAGAAAATTGATGGTATTGTTCACAGGTGTGTTCTCAGACCAGCCTAATTTTACTATATTAATTGCAGCCAGGCAATCTAGTGCAACCAGACAGAGATTCAGGAAAATCCATTCCCCCCCACCGCCAACTACACCCCCACCCCCCACCAGCCCCAACCCATCACCATCCTGGCACTGAAGCCTTGTTGTAATATTTAAATCCCATCTAATATTTTGTGGCCCCAAATTCCATGGCTTTAAGCATTGCACTGCCCACAGTAAAAGCTTCACCCATTAAAAACTGAACCCATCAGAGGCCTTATGGCCTTGCCTACTCATATTGGGCTCTAAAGAGGAGGCATTAAGTTTTTCAACTTAACTTTTTTCCCCTCATTTTGCATTTTACTGTATTCTTGACCTCATTTTGCTCCACAGATTCATGGTTTTGCAGGGTTTTATTCAAATTTTTGGTTTCTTTCTACACCGTTACTTTTCTTCATTATTCTTGGTTTCAGCTGGTTTTGACATCACCATTTATTAGTGGTAAAGAGGTCACAAATGTATAATTGAGATGAGGGAGAGTATTTTGGAAGACGTCAACAAATGCTGATACACCAACACCTCAAGCTTTTTAGCTGCACCACTCATTACCTTCTGGTCTGTACTTCATTGTCTCAGAAAAGATTGAAGTTGAATGCCGCCACTTCACAAGACAGATGTGACGGAAACCGCACCTGCCAAAATGAGATATATTAATTTTGTCATATGGAACGTTATTATTTTAACATTTACTGGACATTGAAATAACTTGTTTTAAAAGACCACAGAACAGTGGATGAAAATATGGCTGCACATTTGCATTCCAAAGGACAGTTGCATGGAGAGACAATGGGAGCACGCCCTGATCCAACTAGCCAGATGGGTTTTGTCAATAGTGATGATCAAGAGACATGTAAGAGCCAGCATTCCACCCCCCACTGAGAGTGTCTGGTAAGCTGTGAGGAATCCACAAACCTCGCAAGTGAGGCTGTCTCAAGAAAAAAGCTGGTCACATGACTAACCTGCTAGCCAACCTGGAGTTAATTGAATTGTGCTCACAGAAGTTTTTTTTTTAAAGAGACTGCAATTGACTTCAAGAAGAGAGCACTCCCTCTCTCTGTCTCTTTCTGTCCAACACACAAAGTTTCAGGGACCGACGGAAGTAACTTATGCCTCAAGACAGAAGACTCCTGCAGCCTTCTGGTACCATCTTAAACAGGTTTGAAAGTGTACAATGGGCCCCAATGAGATCTGCATGACTTAACTTCAATCAAAGACTTTACAGCCAACCCAGAACCAGTAACTGATTCCATCTATTACTTAAAACCTTTCCCCCTTAAGTCTTTCTCTTCTATTTGTATGTGTGTTTATTGCGTATGCATGCTGCTGTGGTCGCATCTCATAGTTTTAGTAGTTTTAACTGAGTTAGAGTTTTAAGGATGTCATGCCCCCACCTGCCAAGATTGAGGCATATTCATTTCGCCATATGGACATTAAATTTCAAACTATTGCTGAAGTGAAGAAAAGACCCATTAAAAAAAAGCACCAGGCCCTTGGCTGCAAAAACATTGTTGCATACCAGCAGCCAGTGCTTGGAAGGACAAAGGGGCTATACCCTGCTCCAATTTAACCCACAATGGACTTTGAGCACTGGGTATTGTGTGTAAGAAGAGACATTCCAGGGTTGGCTAAGACCAGAGAATCCACAAACAGACATGGTCAGACCAGCTGGTCACATGACTAACCTGCTTGGCAACCGGGGTTTTTCTGAATCATGCAAACAGTTTGAACTCAAAGTATCTGTTTGCTCCTGGACTGAAAAGACTCTTCTGGCTGGCTCACCACAGCCTCTCCTGTCTGCTCTCATCTCTTTTTCATGGAACTCCAAATCCACTGAAGACATATGAACCCAAAGAGAGAAAAGTCTCCTACAGCGAAAAAGGTTTAAGAAGAATACTGTGCCCCAATGAAAACAAGATCTATCTACAATCAAGGACTCTACAGTGAGCTCAAAGGTCCAGAACAAAAAGCACTCTTCAGAGATTGCCTCAAACTTTTCCACTTTATTTCTTCTGCTCTGTTCTGTCTCTATCTGCATGTGTGCATCGCGTATGCATGCTAGCGTGGGTGCATTGTGTATCCGTAGACGTTAACCGACTTAGAATTCAAGTTTAAGTTTAACAAATTTCAACCTTTCTTCTTTAAACCTAAGAAAACATGTTTGTGCTGGTTTATTTGCCTTATAATTGGTTTATTTGCCTTATAATTGGAAAGTGTTGAACAAGGATTCACTAAGGGGGAGTTAAAAATAAAACCCTGTTATGGTAAAACCAGGTGAAGGCTGAGAGGGAATCCTAGACATCTTTCTCACCTGGTCGTAACAAGGTTAATAAACTTACACCTTCCTTGTTTAAATCTGAGAAAACCTGTCTGGTTGATTTCTTTGCAATGACAATTAGAGACCAGTGAGCAAGGAGTCACTGAGGGGAAGCTAAAAACACTGTGTTTTAAAAGTTAAACCCTGTTACTGCCAAACCAGGAAACTGTGAGGGGAGCCCAAGACCACTTCTTCACCTGGCCTTAGCACAGACTACAACAACATTGTGACATCTGGTGCACAACTAGCTGTACACCACATCTGGATTAGAAATGGCTGTTCATGCAGAAGTGAAAGTTACCACAGCATAATTTTTTCATGCTACCGCATCCTTTAAGGCACTTAGGCAGTCTGCAGTACACACATTTAGTAGTGAAGTAACACCCATGTTGCGACCAGGTGAGAAAGAGGTCTAGGGTTCCCTTTCAGCCTTCACCTGGTCTTACTGCCAAGCAGGTTAGTCATGAGATTGGTTTGACCACATCTGTTTGTGGATTGTATTGGAGCAGGGGATAGCTCCTTTGTTCCAAGCTCTGTCTGTTAATATGCACAAAGTGACTCCTGGCAACGCAGCCCTCCCTGCCAACATCATCAGAGCGCTCCCACATTTGCACATGCGCAGATTGGACACTTGCTGCCAGTCTGGTGCTGTGCATGCGCAGCCAACGTTAACACCTGGATTGCCAGGTTTTCAGGAGTTTAACAAAGAAAGTTATTAGCTTTATTGTACCTAAACAGATCTAAGTAAAATAATAAACTACACTCCAACATTCACACACACTTGAGGTTCACACACACACACACAAATAGGTTACAGAATAGGGAAGGAGAGCTTGGTTGGATTAGAGTCCGGAGCAATTAAAAAGGGTATACAGTCTCTGGAATAAAAGCAAAATACTGCGGATGCTGGAAATCTGAAACAAAAACAAGAAATGCTGGATTCACTCAGCAGGTCTGGCAGCATCTGTGGAAAGAGAAGCAGAGTTAACGTTTCGGGTCAGTGACCCTTCTTCGGAACTGACAAATATTAGAAAAGTCACAGATTATAAACAAGTGAGGTGGGGGTTGGGCAAGAGATAACAAAGGAGAAGGTGCAGATTGGACCAGGCCACATAGCTGACCAAAAGGTCACGGAGCAAAGGCAAACAATATGTTAATGGTGTTTTGAAAGACAAAGCATTAGTACAGATTAGGTGTGAATATACTGAATATAGAACATCAGCAAGTGCAAACCTGAAGAAAAACAACCTGAAAAAAACAGTGGGTAAGCAAACTGAACAAACTAAGATGAAATGAAATAAATGCAAAAAATGTAAAAAGGAATGCAAAAAAAAGGAAGAAAAAATAACTAAAAATGACTAAAAATGAAAGTAAAGTGGGGGGCTGTCATGCTCTGAAATTATTGAACTCAATGTTCAGTCCGGCAGGCTGTAGTGTGCCTAATCGGTAGATGAGATGCTGTTCCTCGAGCTTGCGTTGATGTTCACTGGAACACTGCAGCAATCCCAGGACAGAGATGTGAGCATGAGAGCAGGGGGGAGTGTTGAAATGGCAAGCAACCGGAAGCTCAGGGTCCTGCTTGCGGACTGAGCGGAGATGTTCCGCAAAGCGGTCACCCAGTCTGCGCTTGGTCTCCCCAATGTAGAGGAGACCACACTGTGAGCAGCGAATACAGTATACTACATTGAAAGAAGTACAAGTAAATCGCTGCTTCACCTGAAAGGAGTGTTTGGGGCCTGGGATAGTGAGGAGAGAGGAGGTAAATGGGCAGGTATTACACCTCCTGCGATTGCAAGGGAAGGTGCCCTGGGACGGGGACGAGGTGGTGGGGGTAATGGAGGAGTGGACCAGGGTGTCGCGGAGGGAACGATCCCTTCGGAATGCTGACAGGGGAAGGGAGGGGAAGATGCGACTGGTAGTGGCATCACGCTGGAGGTGGCGAAAATGGCGGAGGATGATCCTTTGGATATGGAGGCTGGTGGGATGAAAAGTGAGGACAAGGGGAACCCTGTCACGGTTCTGGGAGGGAGGGGAAGGGGTGAGGGTAGAGGTGCGGGGAATGGGTCGGACACGGTTGAGGGCCCTGTCAACCACAGTGGGGGGAAATCCTCGGTTGAGGAAAAAGGAGGTCATATCAGAAGCACCGTCATGGAAGGTAGCATCATCAGAGCAGATGCGTCGGAGACGGAGAAACTGGGAGAATGGAATGGAGTCCTTACAGGAGGTAGGGTGTGAAGAAGTGTAGTCGAGGTAGCTGTGGGAGTCAGTGGGCTTATAATGGATATTGGTAGACAACCTATCCCCAGAGATGGAGACAGAGAAGTCGAGGAAGGGAAGGGAAGTGTCAGAGATGGACCATGTAAAGGTGAGAGAAGGGTGGAAATTGGAAGCAAAGTTGATAAAGTTTTCGAGTTCGGGGCGGGAGCAGGAAACGGCACCGATACAGTCATCAATGTACCGGAAAAAGAGTTGGGGGAGGGGGCCTGAGTGGGACTGGAACAAAGAATGCTCGACATATCCCACAAAAAGACAGGCATAACTAGGACCCATGCGGGTACCCATAGCGACACCTTTTACTTGAAGGAAGTGCGTGGAGTTGAAGGAGAAGTTGTTCAATGTGAGAACAAGTTCAGCCAGGCGGAGGAGGGTGGTGGTGGATGGGGACTGGTTGGGCCTCTGTTCCAGGAAGAAGCGGAGAGCCCTCAAACCATCCTGGTGGGGGATGGAGGTGTAGAGCGATTGGACGTCCATAGTGAAGAGGAGGCGGTTGGGACCAGGAAACTGGAAATTGTCAAAATGACGTAGGGCGTCAGAAGAGTCACGGATGTAGGTGGGAAGAGACTGGACCAGCGGAGAAAAGATAGAGTCTAGATAGGAAGAAATAAGTTCAGTTGGGCAGGAGCAGGCTGACACAATGGGTCTGCCGGGACAGTCCCGTTTGTGGATTTTGGGAAGGAGATAGAAGCGGGCTGTCCGGGGTTGCGGGACTATGAGGTTGGAAGCTGTAGAGGGAAGATCTCCAGAGGAGATGAGGTCAGTGACAGTCCTTTGGACGGTGGCTTGATGTTCGGTGGTGGGGTCATGGTCCAGAGGGAGGTAGGAAGAGGTGTCTGTGAGTTGGCGTTGAGCTTCTGCAAGGTAGAGGTCGGTACGCCATACAACAACAGCACCACCCTTGTCTGCAGGTTTGATGACCATGTCGGGGTTAGACCTGAGAGAACGGAGTGCCTCAAGTTCAGAGGGGGACAGGTTAGAGTGAGTGAGGGGGGCAGAGAAATTGAGACGACCAATGTCTCGCCGACAGTTTTCAATGAAGAGATCAAGAGCGGGTAAGAGGCCAGGGTGAGGGGTCCAGTTAGAGGGAGAATGCTGGAGGCGGGTGAATGGGTCTGCTGGTCGGGGGGAGGACTCCTGGTCAAAGAAGTGAGCCCGGAGGCGGAGGCGACGGAAGAAGAGCTCAACGTCATGCCGAGCGCGAAATTCATTGAGGTGGGGGCGTAAGGGGATAAAACTGAGTCCTTTGCTGAGTACAGAACGCTCAGCATCAGAGAGGGGGAGGTCAGAGGGTATAGTGAATACACGGCAAGGGGTCAGATCAGAAGGGTTCCCCTTGTCCTCACTTTTCATCCCACCAGCCTCCATATCCAAAGGATCATCCTCCGCCATTTTCGCCACCTCCAGCGTGATGCCACTACCAGTCGCATCTTCCCCTCCCTTCCCCTGTCAGCATTCCGAAGGGATCGTTCCCTCCGCGACACCCTGGTCCACTCCTCCATTACCCCCACCACCTCGTCCCCGTCCCAGGGCACCTTCCCTTGCAATCGCAGGAGGTGTAATACCTGCCCATTTACCTCCTCTCTCCTCACTATCCCAGGCCCCAAACACTCCTTTCAGGTGAAGCAGCGATTTACTTGTACTTCTTTCAATGTAGTATACTGTATTCGCTGCTCACAGTGTGGTCTCCTCTACATTGGGGAGACCAAGCGCAGACTGGGTGACCGCTTTGCGGAACATCTCCGCTCAGTCCGCAAGCAGGACCCTGAGCTTCCGGTTGCTTGCCATTTCAACACTCCCCCCTGCTCTCATGCTCACATCTCTGTCCTGGGATTGCTGCAGTGTTCCAGTGAACATCAACGCAAGCTCGAGGAACAGCATCTCATCTACCGATTAGGCACACTACAGCCTGCCGGACTGAACATTGAGTTCAATAATTTCAGAGCATGACAGCCCCCCACTTTACTTTCATTTTTAGTCATTTTTAGTTATTTTTTCTTCCTTTTTTTTGCATTCCTTTTTACATTTTTTGCATTTATTTCATTTCATCTTAGTTTGTTCAGTTTGCTTACCCACTGTTTTTTTCAGGTTGTTTTTCTTCAGGTTTGCACTTGCTGATGTTCTATATTCAGTATATTCACACCTAATCTGTACTAATGCTTTGTCTTTCAAAACACCATTAACATATTGTTTGCCTTTGCTCCGTGACCTTTTGGTCAGCTATGTGGCCTGGTCCAATCTGCACCTTCTCCTTTGTTATCTCTTGCCCAACCCCCACCTCACTTGTTTATAATCTGTGACTTTTCTAATATTTGTCAGTTCCGAAGAAGGGTCACTGACCCGAAACGTTAACTCTGCTTCTCTTTCCACAGATGCTGCCAGACCTGCTGAGTGAATCCAGCATTTCTTGTTTTTGTATACAGTCTCTGGAGTTTGGTGACTCAGCTGGCTTCCAGCTGAACTCAGTGGTCCTAAGGCTTCTGACTTGCAGATGTGAACTGCAGATTTAGGTGGTTCTCCTGGAAACAGTGATGCAGAGAGAGAGAGTAAAACCAGCTTAAACACACAGATGGTGGGCCTGTCACATATCCCCTCTTACAACTTAATCTGTTCATGTCTAGGATTTCCCTTCTCTCAACCAGGGTCCCATTGTTCAGTGATTAGGTTTGATTAGCTCATCTCCACCAGTTTACTGTCCCAAGTTGATTGCTTTAATGTCTTGTTAATGGGGACAGGACAGGTAGTTCACTCAAAATTCCCAGGTCATTGTTCTTGCTGGGGACTAAGCAGACATTATGTCTCCACCTTGATGCATTGGAATGTATGATATAGTGGTGCAAATTGCAGTGGCCATTTTAACTGCTAGCAGTCACCTTTAATCTGTTCCTTTTTTACCTTTTTTAAAATTTAATTCAGGTTGCCAGCTGGTGGAATAAAAAAATCATCATTCAGCATAGCATGACTTTCTGACAGCGCGTTATCCAGGAAGAAAATATTATGCATTCATTTTTTGGACATCACTGGCAAGGCCACCATTTATTGCCCATCCTTAATTACCCTTGAGAAGATGGTGGTGAGCTTCCTTCTTGATGCTGCAGTCCTGGTGGTGTAGGTACACCCACAGTGCTGTTAAGGAGGGTGTTCCAGTATTTTGACCCAGTGACAAAGGGCCTGTGTGTAATCAGGCCTGTAGGAGCACCCTAGGTTGTCATGTATTACCCGAGAGTTAGCCCTTATATAACAAGTGGGTACTAAAGCTAAGAATAATTATTTATTTGTCTGTAATTTGGTGCCGTTCCTCCTCAATCAAGCCCAAACTGAGCTTCATGCTGTTGTCCAAACTTCAGTTTGTGCTAACCTTCCTCTTTGCATTTGTATTCTACAGTCTTTGCATTATTTTAAGAAGAAGAAACAGTGGGAGAACGGCTCTTAGGAAAAAAAGGGTATGCTCTGCATTAAAGGTTGCTGACCCCACTGAGAAATCCCCTAACATCAGTGGGGCATATTTACCTGAATGCCTCAGTATCTGTCTACTGTTTCTCATCTGCCACCGCTGCCTTTAAGTAAAGTGTGACATAAAGCTTAGGCAGAATGAATGAATCCACAGTCACATAAGAGGGAGTTGGATAACTGCAATGATTTAGTTGGTGACCTTCTCTCATTTAACTGACACCAATGCTCTACTGCAGTGTGATCGTTTGCACACTTTATACTGCAAGCCATCAAATACTTCAGCTTCAAGAGGAGCAGTGTTGTGCACAGTGTGATGCTTACACTGACAGAGACCGAAACAGACACCAAGATGCAAACGAAAGCACATAACATTGAATTGCTTGTCTATTCCGTTCTTCAATTTCTATAAAAACCAAAAGAACTTTAACAGATCTGCCAAATATCTCATGCAAGCACACAAAAATAGATACAGCAGTGTAAAGCCCAATAAGGATGTGGTCAGCTATTGCTTAGGGTCAGTAGTAACCACAACATTTACACTTATTTTCTTCATGCACACAATGGCAGCTTGAAGGCTTGTTTTTTTTTTCAGACAGTTGTTCCGACCCCAGTTAAATAATCCCACTTCAGAGGACTCAGCATTTTATTTTCTAACAAAGAACTTGCTTCATTTTTCTGAGAGGACAAGAATCACAAAGGGGAAATGCTGCCTCAGTGTGCTAAGTGCAATTAAATCTTAAACTCATTCTCTATAAATGGGTTTGCAATTTTGCAATATGTACACGGGATCAATTTTCATCCTGACAGGTTGTTGTAGGGTTTAACCACATATCAAAAAAGTGGCACATGCTGCCCATGATTTTTCTTCCATTCGTTTAATGGATGGAAAGATTCGGCCAGTTTGTACCAAATTTTCCAATATTTGCTCATGGAACAGAGTTGGAAAATGTAGTCATAATATAGAGAAGAGATCTTTCTCCATTGAATGTAAAGCACAAATATCCAAATAGTTGTGAATAGCAGTATTGTCAGAAAGATAATAGAAACATGAAAGCAATCAAATTTCTTGTGCAAAACTGCAGCTTTGTGATAAAGTTCTGTATTTGTTTTCCCCTTTTACTGTTTCCCCGGTTGGGCCTTCTCATGCCACACATCATCCATGCCTGAGAGGGTAGACAGCCTGCTGTCAGTATCTCTGCCAATCTCACTCTGAAAACAGGCACAGCATGTGAATTCTTCTTCTTCAGAGTTTTTCTTGCTCCCTATGAAGAACATCTGTCACCAGTTAGCACTTCTCCACAGGCTTTGATAAAGAACTCAGCAACGTAGAGTGATCAGCTTTCAAGGTTTTGTTTTCAGAAGACAAAATGCTTGGATATTTACAAAGCTATAGCCAATCCAATATGCTGACAAATAAGGCAGTGTATATAAACCTCTCTAGATTGCTAAGGAGCACTGACACAAAAAGTGCCAGATTTTCCAGATTGGCAAAATCTGTGCCAGAATGGCTCATTGCCGAGTCCAAGCTAGTCCAAGGGCCTGTGAGGGGAATGTTCCCAATATTACAGGGTTGGCTCATTTGAATAGTTAGCAAGGTGATTCCTGTGCTCTCATACCCACCAGAGGTGAATAGCCCTTTGTAGAGAGCACATCATGATAAATCATTGGCTATGTACCCATTATTTTCCACAATATGATTCCTCCAAGTGCTGCTCCCCACTTGGAATGTGGAGTTCATTCTAGTATATTTTCCTTGTACAGTTTTGGCTTTGTGCCAGAAAATAGCTGAATAATAATTGCATACAATTAGGAGCAGTACAAATTTAAAGGGATGAACATAGTTAAGGGTAAAATAACTGCATGTGAATGCAAATAAAGCCTGAAAAGGCAGAGGCCCAACACCCCAGTATAAGTACTCAGGTCTGCTTGCCTGTGCCTCGATGCTGACATTGACTAAGTTTGTGAGGGCCAAGAGGAATCATGTAATTTGCATAACCCAGATGAACACACATGCCGCTAGGTCTATCATGAATGGCAAAAATGCCTAAATCCAATTGTGTAATTTTTGTGTTTAAATAATTCAACAAAATTGGGAAGATTTCAATTGACCCACACGGCCCTACGTGTAACAGCAATTTGGTGCTGTTCCTCCTCAACCAGGCCTGAATTCAGCTTCATGCTGTTGTCCAAACTTCAGTCTCTGCAAACCTGCCTCTTTGCATCAGTAAAATTTCTTGGATTGATGTTTGGGAAAATGTTTCTTGATGCTTGTGTAATAGGACTTATCATCAGCTCCCAGTCATATACCCATAGCCTCCTGTAAGAGAGGTTTAAATAATTTTAAGTGAGGAGGAAATGAGTTACTATAGTCAATGTTCGCCTCTCCCTATGCTGAAGTCTTCAGTTTACTAGGCTCACTAATACAAGGTTTATAGGAACATATGCTTCTCGTGTAGGACTTGAAAAGACCAGTGCTGTCTATCTGGTCGGTCCCAGTGTGAACATACTCATTTTTCAATCTCATAGGGCAGTGAAGGTAAATAGCTTTAGCACCTCATGAATGTCCTTACCAAGCAAAAATCAGCTTTTTTTCTCACTTTTTCAAAAAAGTTTAATTATCCATTTTGGATGAGTAGGAATCTTCAGATTAATGCTAAATGTGAAAAGGTAGCCTGTTAACTTTCTTTACTGAAATTAGTGGAGAATGAAAAATAATCATCTATAGGGCTAGAAATTAGTATGTGTTGCACTCTTTTTTTCAGGTGTAAAATGGGTGCAAATCATAGCAATTTAGCAGTTGGATGGTTTGTGCCTAGTCTGGCGAGCTGGCAGCTGTGGCATCCTATTGTTCTGCCTTAGCCACTGCACACTGTAATGAAAGTGCTTCCACTTTTAAATTTTTTTGAGGACTTATGTTTAAAATGGAAAAGATTCCATGGATGTGTTTTTTTACAAGGGTCACAGAGAGGTATTATTTGAAAACAACCTTTACTGGAAATCACATGCCTTAAGCTCAATAAACAACAGAAACCTTGTTGACTTGGGGAAGATGTTCACAAGAGAAGTGACATGTCAAGATTTATGATGGTCAGGAGGTCACTTTTGGGATATTGTTTTGACTTTCTGGTTGGGTTGTGGACTGTTTTGAGTTAGTTGGAGGTCAGCCTGACAAGAGAGAAACACTGAGCTCATCTCTTTATTCACTTCGCTGAAAAGCCCTGAGAGTTCAGTGTGTGTAAGAGCTGCAATCCTAATGCCGCATTTCTTCTGTGAAGCTGGAAAAACCTGCTGGAGTAATCCACGACGCTGCCTGAAAAGAACTGCTCCAGAAAAGATCCCAGTGAGCCATCTCCATATACCTGGACACCAGACTGGATGCCATTTTGAGACACAACATATCTCATTCATTTTCTTCAAGAATTAACAAGTATTTGGCCACAGTATTTTTTTTTTGGATTTTTTCCGTAAAAAAGGTCTGCAGAGAAAATTAATTTATTTTTTCTTTAAACAATGTGTTTGTGAGTGTGTGTTTGTGGGGAGGGGGTATTTAAAAAGGGAAATTTCATATTTCAATATGTTTTAATGTTTTGCTTTGTTACTGGATAAGTCTTGTTTTATAACAAACTGATAATTTTGTTGTTTATTAAAGGAACCTGGTTGGTATATTTTATTCTGGGATAAAGAGTCGAATAAATGATTAACTGTATCAGTAACTGCGTAAACATTTAAATATAAGTTGTGACCTGTAGAGAAGTGGAACTAGAAAAGACAGTGCACTCCTCCCGCCTTGGTCGTAACATATACTTGGGGGCTCGTCCAGGATAACCCAAAGCCAATGCCATGCAAGTAAGTGGGTTAAGAATAGTTGAAAAGAGGAAAAGGAAAAACTAGGTTCCTTGTGCATTAGAGTAAAGTTTACATTACCAGAATGTCTTTGTCAGTTGCTACAATCTTTCTGGGGAAGGAGGATTTAGCCCTGAGTGATTTGAAAAACTTAACCAAGGTTAGGCTAATAGCATTAGCAGCAAAATTGGGATTAGAGTTAAAACCAGGAGTTAAGAAAGCAGACATAGGCTGGAATTTTACGGTGGGCAGACGGGAGCCAGCCTCTGACGTAAAAGTCGGCGGAAAACCCGCTTCCATCTCACCTGGGGATCCGTTCCGTATTTTATGGGTCCCCAGGCTTTAATTGTTCTGAAACGGGACTTCCACCCGCTTAAGGGAGGAAGTCCCACCTCATTTAGCTGCTGGCCAATCAGTGGGCTGGCAGCTCTTAATCCCAGCAGTGCCAGGGGGTGCGGTGGCTGCTGCTGGGACTGCAGCCCAGCCGAATATAGAAGAAGACATGGAGCAGGGAGGAAAGGTAAGTTCTGGTTGTCTCGCCAGGGGTAATCGATCGGGTCCCGGCGAGGCAAGGGTGGTCGGTTTGGAGGAAGTGGGGCGTGATGAGTGCTGGGGGTGGTTGGGGTAGCGGGAGCGGCCCTCCATCGGGCACCTGGCTTTTCCCGGCTCTAGGACACCTGCTTGGCACACGTAAAATCCGTGTGGGGTCGGGCTAAGGACCTTAAGTGGCCACTTCAGGGCTTTGATTGGCCTGGGGCGGGCGGACCGCTTTTCGACCCTCACCACCCCATGTAAAGGGCGGCTGAGTCAGGAGCAGGTCGGGAAAGCCTCCCGGAGCCTCCCGCTCCATTTTATGGCACACCCCTACCCCCCACCCCCACCACCATCGCACTCCTTGGGATGGCGTAAAATTCCGGCCATAATTGAAGTAATAGCACAGCAGTTGCAATTGAAAGAATAAGAAGGCAATCCAAATGGTAGTTCAGCTAAATTAGCTTAGGATTCAGTTACAGATGAAGCAGCTTGAGCTTGAACAGGAAAAAGAGGTGAAAAAAACTTGAGCTTCAACAGGAAAGAGAATTGAACTTGAAAAAGAGGAAAGGGAAAAAGAAAGAGAAAGAGAAGGAAGGGAATTTGAATTTAAAAAGCTGGAACTAAGACAAAGGTGTGGCCTTGACTCCAGCGAAAATTCTGGTGAGGCAAGAACTGACCCCAGCCCAGGAACCAGCGGAGAGCTGTTTAAATTTGTGCAAGCCCTCCTGAAGTTTGAGGAAAGAGACGTGGAGGCATTTTTCAATTCTTTTGAAAAGATAGCCAGATAGATGAAGTGGCCAAAGAAAAGCTGGGCACTGCTATGTTTCCTGAGGAGGCGTCTGCAGATTATGACATGGCAAAAAAGGATATTCTCACTACTTATGGGTTCGTCCCTGAAGCTTACCGGCAGAAATTTCAGAACCTCCAGAGACAACCTGGGCAGAATATACAGAATTTGAGAGGGTAAAGCAAATTAATTTTGATCGTTGGATGCGGGCACTAAAGGCAGAGGCCACATATGAGAACCTTAGGGAAATAATTCTCCTGAAAGAATTTAAAAATTCACTCCCTCCGTTAGTAAGAACACATGGTAGAGAACCAGAAGGTTTCAACAGCCAGACAGGCAGCTGAGTTCGCTGATGATTACGAGCTTGTTTACAAGCTGAAACCCCTTGTCCGTCACCCCCACAAACCCAAGGATAGAAGGTGGGAGGGTGAATGGAAGGAAAATAGCCGGAAACAAGAGGGACACCTGGGCACGCCCCAGAATCTCCTCCTCAGGCCAGAAATCAAGATGCTGAGGGTGGAAGTGAGGTCCAAAAGCCTAAGTGTTACCATTACCACAAGGTGGGACACCTTCATGCAGAATGCTGGAAGTTGCGGGATAAACCCATGGGACCTACTGGGTACACAAAGCCAATGTAGAGAAAGGGTCCCTGACTGAGAGTACGACAGATCAGGCTGTAGCTCTAACTGCAGCTGTAAGGCCAAGTACAAAAACTGCTGTGAGTGCGGGCGACGTGAACAAGATACCTGAGAGTTACAGGGAATTCTTGTCAAAAGGCAAAGTAACTCCTTATCTCTTAAGTGAGGCAGGTAAACCGATAATAAAAACAAGAAATGCTGGAAATACTCAGCAGGTCTGGCAACATCTGTGGAGAGAGAAGCACAGTTAACGTTTCAGGTCAGTGACCCTTCTTCAGACCTGAAACGTTAACACTGCTTCTCTCTCCACAGATGCTGCCAGACCTGCTGAGTATTTACAGCATTTCTTGTTTTTATTTCAGATTTCCAGCATCCGCAGTATTTTGCTTTTATTTCAGGTAAACCTATAGTTATACTTCGGGATACAGGAGTCATGCAAAGTCTTTTACTGGGGAAAGGCATGACTTTTCCACCAGAGAGCACAGTGAATGCCAAGGTTTTAGTGAATGGTATTGGCGGGGAGTATATACCCATATTGGGTGCACCTGGAGTGGGACCTAATGTCTGGAATGGTAACCATAGGGGTTAGCCATAGTTTGCCTGTAGACAGAGTTGACCTACTCCTGGGGAATGATTTGGCCGGAGCAAAGGTAGTAGCTTCTCCATTGGTCAAGGAAAGACCAAGTGATGTCAAAGAGACACAAGCGTTGCAGGAAAATGTTCCAGGAATTTTTCCTTCATTTGTAGTATCCCGAGCAATGGCTAAACAAATTGCATTGTCGGAGGTAAAATTGGCACCTCAGACAGATAGCTGGATATCTTTGGTCGGAGCAAAGGTTCTTTCTTTTCTTTTGGGCCTCCTTATCTCGAGAGACAATGGATACGCGCCTGGAGGTGGTCAGTGGTTTGTGAAGCAGCGCCTGGAGTGGCTATAAAGGCCAATTCTGGAGTAACAGGCTCTTCCACAGGTGCTGCAGAGAAATTTGTTTGTCGGGGCTGTTGCACAGTTGGCTCTCCCCTTGCGCCTCTGTCTTTTTTCCTGCCAACTACTAAGTCTCTTCGACTCGCCACAATTTAGCCCTGTCTTTATGGCTGCCCGCCAGCTCTGGCGAATGCTGGCAACTGACTCCCACGACTTGTGATCAATGTCACACGATTTCATGTCGCGTTTGCAGACGTCTTTATAACGGAGACATGGACGGCCGGTGGGTCTGATACCAGTGGCGAGCTCGCTGTACAATGTGTCTTTGGGGATCCTGCCATCTTCCATGCGGCTCACATGGCCAAGCCATCTCAAGCGCCGCTGACTCAGTAGTGTGTATAAGCTGGGGATGTTGGCCGCTTCAAGGACTTCTGTGTTGGAGATATAGTCCTGCCACCTGATGCCAAGTATTCTCCGAAGGCAGCGAAGATGGAATGAATTGAGACGTCGCTCTTGGCTGGCATACGTTGTCCAGGCCTCGCTGCCGTAGAGCAAGGTACTGAGGACACAGGCCTGATACACTCGGACTTTTGTGTTCCGTGTCAGTGCGCCATTTTCCCACACTCTCTTGGCCAGTCTGAACATAGCAGTGGAAGCCTTACCCATGCGCTTGTTGATTTCTGCATCTAGAGACAGGTTACTGGTGATAGTTGAGCCTAGGTAGGTGAACTCTTGAACCACTTCCAGAGCGTGGTCGCCAATATTGATGGATGGAGCATTTCTGACATCCTGCCCCATGATGTTCGTTTTCTTGAGGCTGATGGTTAGGCCAAATTCATTGCAGGCAGACGCAAACCTGTCGATGAGACTCTGCAGGCATTCTTCAGTGTGAGATGTTAAAGCAGCATCGTCAGCAAAGAGGAGTTCTCTGATGAGGACTTTCCGTACTTTGGACTTCGCTCTTAGACGGGCAAGGTTGAACAACCTGCCCCCTGATCTTGTGTGGAGGAAAATTCCTTCTTCAGAGGATTTGAACGCATGTGAAAGCAGCAGGGAGAAGAAAATCCCAAAAAGTGTGGGTGCGAGAACACAGCCCTGTTTCACACCACTCAGGATAGGAAAGGGCTCTGATGAGGAGCCACCATGTTGAATTGTGCCTTTCATATTGTCATGGAATGAGGTGATGATACTTAGTAGCTTTGGTGGACATCCGATCTTTTCTAGTAGTCTGAAGAGACCACGTCTGCTGACGAGGTCAAAGGCTTTGGTGAGATCAATGAAAGCAATGTAGAGGGGCATCTGTTGTTCACGGCATTTCTCCTGTATCTGACGAAGGGAGAACAGCATGTCAATAGTCGATCTCTCTGCACGAAAGCCACACTGTGCCTCAGGGTAGACGCGCTCGGCCAGCTTCTGGAGCCTGTTCAGAGCGACTCGAGCAAAGACTTTCCCCACTATGCTGAGCAGGGAGATTCCACGGTAGTTGTTGCAGTCACCGCGGTCACCTTTGTTTTTATAGAGGGTGATGATGTTGGCATCGCGCATGTCCTGGGGTACTGCTCCCTCGTCCCAGCACAGGCATAGCAGTTCATGTAGTGCTGAGAGTATAGCAGGCTTGGCACTCTTGATTATTTCAGGGGTAATGCTGTCCTTCCCAGGGGCTTTTCCGCTGGCTAGGGAATCAATGGCATCACTGAGTTCCGATTTGGTTGGCTGTATGTCCAGCTCATCCATGACTGGTAGAGGCTGGGCTGCATTGAGGGCAGTCTCAGTGACAGCATTCTCCCTGGAGTACAGTTCTAGGTAGTGCTCAACCCAGCGGTCCATCTGTTTGCGTTGGTCAGTGATTATGTCCCCCGATTTAGATTTGAGGGGGGTGATCTTCTTGATGGTTGGCCCAAGAGCTCTCTTCATGCCATCATACATTCCTCTGATGTTTCCGGTGTCTGAGGCCAGCTGAATATGACTGCATAGGTGTTGCCAGTAGTCGTTTGCGCAACGCCTAGCTGTTCTTTGTGCAGTACTTCTGGCTGCTTTAAGTGCTGCGGATGTTAAATCGCTGGGGGCTTTCTTGTAGTTCAAAAGTGCAATGCGCTTAGCGGCTATGACAGGTTCCAGCTCTTCATTATGAGATTGAAACCAGTCTGCATTTCTCTTCGCACTTTTGCCGTAGGTGGTCAAAGCTGACTCATAGATGGCGTCTCTGATGTGGGCCCACTTGGTCTCAGCATCCCCTGTGGGAGTGTTTTGAAGGGCTGTTACAAGTGAATTTAGAAATTTTTGTAACAGCTGTGGGTGAGAAATTCTGCTCGTGTTGATGCGCGGGTGGCCCTTCTGCTTGGAATGATGCAACTTCTTTGGTCTGAGTCTAACCTTGCTGCACACCAGGGAGTGGTCGGTGTCGCAGTCCGCACTGTGGAAGCTGCGTGTGATTTGAGCAAAGGTAGTAGCTTCTCCATTGGTCAAGGAAAGACCAAGTGATGTCAAAGAGACACAAGCGTTGCAGGAAAATGTTCCAGGAATTTTTCCTTCATTTGTAGTATCCCGAGCAATGGCTAAACAAATTGCATTGTCGGAGGTAAAATTGGCACCTCAGACAGATAGCCGGATATCTTTGGTCGGAGCAAAGGTAGTACAAAGGTAATACAGTGACACTTGGAAGGACCACTTGGAACAACAAGAAGTTCTGTTTAGAAAATTACAATCAGCTGATTTAGTGCTAAACTTGCCAAAAGTGGATTGGCAAAAGTGAGAGTAACCTACCTCAGGCATATAGTAGGGCAAGGACAAGTGTTGCCAAGAACAGCAAAAGTACAAGCATTGGTGGAGTTCCCTACCTCTACGACTAAGCGAGAAATCATGAGATTTTTGGGAATGTGTTGTTTCTACTGCAAGTTTGTACCAAATTTTAGTACTATAGCTGCTCCACTGACGGATTTGTTTAAAAAAAAAACCAAGGTAATGTAGTCAGGGGAGTGCCAAACATCTTTTGAGAGGCTTGAAAGCAATTTTGGTTAATGAAACAGTGTTGGCTGCCCCAAATTTTACTAAGCCCTTCAAGGTCGCAGTTGATGCTCGTGACCTGGGGGTGGGTGCAGTCCTGTTACAAAACAATGAATTGGGCACAGGAAGACCAGTGGGATACTTTTCCAAAAAGCTAAATCGATACCTTAAGAGATACCCAACAGTGGAAAAAGAAACCCTGGGCTTATTACTAGCTCTTGAGCATTTTAAGGTCTATGTCCACCACGACTACAGGGAGACACTGGTATATACCAATCATAACCCCTTAGCCCTTGTGAAAAAATTCAAAAACCAGAATGCCAGACTATTCGAATGGAGTTTACTATTGCAACTTTATCACTTAAAGATCATCCACATTCTGCGGCAACATAATGTAATTGCAGATGCTTTGTCTAGGATTTAAATCTGCTGTTATGATCAGGTGAGAAAGGGGTCTAGGGATTCCTTTCAGCCTTCAACTGATCTTACTGTAACAGGGTTTTGATTTAAACACACATTGTATTAGCCCTCCCTTGGTGAATCCTTGTTCACCGCTTTCCAATTATAAGACAAAGAAATTAGCACAAACAGGCTTTCTTAGGTTTAAAGAAGAAAAGTCAAATTTATTAAAACTTAAACTCTAATTTGGTTAACGCCCACGGATACACTCCACGCCCCCTGCTAGTCCTTGCTTGTAGGTAGATCTTGCTTTTCGTTGGGGCCCAGTATTCTTCTTACATCTTGTTCACTGTAGGAGACTCTTCTCTCTTGGGGTTCATATGTCTTCAATGGATTCCACAGCTGGTGAGAGAGATGAGAGCAGAGAGGAGAGGCTGTGGCAAGCTAGCCATGAGAGGTCTTTTTAGTCCAGGAGCAAACAGTTTTCTGAGTTCAAATTTTCTGTGACAAGTTCAAAAAAAAACCTGCAACAGTAAGTTAGTCATGTGGCTAAACTGGTCTGACCACATCTGTTTGTGTATTTGGCCATCTTAGCAGTCAACCTGGAATGCTAGCTCCCCCACCTTCAACGTCTGGTAATCAAAAGTCTATTATAGATTGAATATATCAGTGAATGGTGTTTTGTCCCTTTTAAGCACTGTAGTCAAGGGTCTAATGTTGCTTTCTTTTAAAAAGCAAGTTCTTTCTTTACTCCAGTAACAGTTTAAAAATCAATGCTCACGTGGCAAAATTAACGTGCCTCATTCTTGGTGGGTGGGGCACTGCATTACACCTCCACACCCAGGGGAAAGAAATGCAATTTGAAAAAAAGGTGCTTTTTATTAAAATGTTTGAGAGAAATATAAGATACAGAAAGAAAAACCATGCATTTCTCTCATTTATTTCCATTCATTCATAACTCTTAAAGCTTATTAAAATTGTTTTTCCTGGGTGTCAGTGCTGCTTTAATTTCCCCTTTTTTGGCATCTCAGTAGCCATGTGGTTCTTTGGGGAAGCTTTTCTTCAGTTTGCCCATTGCCACAACTGCCTAGGGTTTTGTTCCTGCTGAAATAATGCTTTTTTTCAGGAGAGTTAGTAGTGGGCAGGTCGATCCTGAACTCTTTTTCAGTGCTTCACTGAGTCATGCAAAGGCTTTTGACTTCCGGGGATGGGTGGTTCCCTTTTCCTCCGACTGTGGGGGAGGATTCTTTGCTACTCTCCCCTTTGTTCTCTGGACATTCCTGCCTGCAGATATGTGCGCAGAGTTAACTGCGTTCCCCTGTGGCACTTCAACTAGGTGAAGCATCACCCTCACGGTTTCTGTGCCCGGTAGAGGTCTCTTTGTCTCTGCAGGTTCCTGTTAATGCTGTTAGCAACTCGGGTGGGGTGTTTCTAGAGTCTGCATTTACATAGGAGGATGTGGGGTCTAACTTTTCACATTTTTTAGGGTTGTCTGACCGGACAGTAGGGGTTTTCATCCGGGATTCCTCCCGGACTTCCTTTAACTTGCCCTCTTGGTCACTTTTTCACCTTCTCTTTCTAAACTTTTGCCAGCCGTGTGCCTGCCTGTCCCCTTTTGGTCTTGGCAGGAGTCCCTTACAGTTCACCAGCCCTCTGCTGGAGGGTCCTCTTAACACCGGTACAGGACTTAGGGGTGCAGGTTTCACTGTAGGTTGGGGATTCCCCTCAAGCTGGCACATGTGGCAACTCCTGAAGTACTCCACCACATCTTTGTGGAGTTTTCGCCTGTCAAACTGCTGTGTTATGCTGGCTCTGGTCTTTCGTATACTGGCATGTACAGCCACTGTAGTCTCGTGGGCCCTTCTTAATATTTCTCCCCGGTACCTCTGCGGCACCACCAACTGGTGAACTACTGTCCACTCCATGCTCTCAGGTCTGTAAGGAGAACTCAATTTCCTCCTCAGTACCTCATTCTTTAAGTGGCGGCAATCTGGGACTCCCCCTGCTTCACTTTCAGACTGGGCAGCCTGTGCTAACTTTCACAATACTGGGTCCGCTCGCTGAGCCTCAGCTGGGGAAAATTCATTTAATTCATTCCCTGGGTCTCCTAACTTTACAAAGAAAGTCTCGGACAGGCAGACCTCATGGCCATCTGCCTGCAGTGCCAATGCGGTCTCCTCTGGGAGAGCTGGTTTGATCATGGCCTGGCTCACTATACATTCAGGGATACATTCAAGCAGCGGTCCATCTCTCGTCACTACCCTGTCTCTCTGACCTCCTGCGGTCTCTCTTTCACTACTTGGGGAGCTACCACCTTCACCCCCATCAGATCATTACCTAGGAGCAGGTCAACCCCATCCACAGGCAAACTAGGGACAATCCCTACGGTCACCTGTCCTGAAACTAGGTCGCACTCCAGGTGCAGCCGGTGTACAGGTACAGGCATACACTGCCCTCCAATACCATTCACCACCATTTTGGTGTTCACTGCACTCTCTCAGGGAAAGGCCAGGCCTTTTCCCAGTAAAAGGGATCTAGTGGCCCCTGTGTCCCTGAGAATCACTATGGGCTTGCTTGCCCCACTCATGGGGTATGGGGTTACTTTCCCTTCAGACACAAAACCCTGATAACCTTCAGGAATCCTAGTACATTTTCCTGCACTTGCAGCCGTAGTAAGCTTCCTGGGTTGCACTCTTACTGCAGTTAAAGCCACAGCTTGTTGTTCTGTGCTTCCCATCAGGGCCCCATCTTCACTGAGCAGGTGTGCCCTGATTAATCCTACCGGCTTTCCCTTTAGTTTCCAGCAGTCAGCTTTTAAATGCCCTGCCTTATTACAATGGAAGCGCACAGATCTCCAAGTCTCACTCTTGCTCACAGCACCTTCCTTTTTGGCTGGAGGAGGGCCCCCTGTGTCTCCTGCTTTCTGTTCCCTCCCAGGATTGTCTGGCAGAGATCACCTTCCCACCGTTTGTCCTTTTCGGGTTTGTGGGGGTGATTAGGAAAGGTTCTCCCCTGGGAAACCGACTTATAAATTCAAGCAAACACATCAGCCAGAACTGTCACTTGCCAGGCTCTCTGGACCCACTGCTCCACTACATGGGTCTTTATGGAGAGTTGGAGAGAGTTTTTAAATTCCTCTAACAGAACCACCTCCCTGAGATTCTCATAGCTGAGCTGTACTTCAAGAGCCGTCATCCACTGGTAAAAAGCCAGCTGCTTACTTCTTTCAAATTCCAGATAGGTTTGATGAGCTTGCTTTTTGAGGGTTCTAAACTTTTGGCAATAGGCTTCGGGTACTAATTCATATGCCCCGAGGATAGCATTTTTGGCCAGTTCATAATTTGACGAACTCTCATCTGCCAGCAAGGAATAAACCTCATGGGCTTTTCCAGTTAGCTTGCTTTGTAGTGAAAGAGACCCGGTCTCAGCTGGCCATTTTAGCTGCCTTGCCAGCTTCTCAAAAGACACAAAAAACACTTCCACATCTTCCTCATTGAATTTTGGGATTAAATGAGCTAGTTTTAACAATTCTGTACCCAGCCCTGAATTACGCTCCTCCATATTGACCATGCTTTCAAGCCACTTCAGCTCTCTTTCTTCGGATTCTTTCTGGAATATTCTTTCTCTCTCTCTCTCCTACCTTACATTCTCTGCCAATTCCTTCTGGAAGGCTCTCGCTTTCTCTTTACATTCCTTTTGGAAGGCTCTCCCTTTCTCCCTCTCCTGCCTCTCTCTCTTTCCTGTGTTCCTTTCCCTTTCCTCTAATTCAAGTTTCCTCTGTTCCAATTGTATTTTTGCTAACAGTACGCTGTCTGAGTCTACTTCTAACACTGCTTCTGCTTCTTCAGATTCAAGGGGAAAATGGGTGACCACTAGCCTTAGGAGCTTAGACTTCCTAGCCTTGCCACATACAGTGATCACACACTGCTCAGCCATTTTTCTCAGCTCCTCCATAGACAGTGCTTTTAACTTATCCCAAGTTACTTCACCCCGGCTTGGAGAGCTACTCGCTTCAGTTGCAGACATGATAGTATTCAATCAGACACAACCACAAGAAAACCTATATTAATCTTGCTCTTTTTTTTTGATTGGGAACAATTTGTCCTCCCACTTCCAATTTCACTTGTTTGTCTGTGGGTCAATTCCGGACACTAGCACCCAAATTTCTATTACGACCAGGTGAGAAAAAGGTCTAGGGTCCCTTTCAACCTTCACCTGGTCTTACTGTAAAAGGGTTTTGTTTTAAGCACACTGTGTTGTAGCTTTTACTTGGTGAATCCTTGTTCACTGCTTTCCAATTATAAGGCAAAGAAATGAGCACAAACAGGCTTTCTTAGGTTTAAAGAAGAAAAGTGAAAATTATTAAAACTTAAGCTCTAATTTGGTTAATGTCCACGGATACACGCTGTGCCCCACACGAGCATGCATATGCGATATGCACATGCAAATAGAGACAGAAAAGAGCAGAAGAAAAATAAAGTGGAGAGATTTGTGGCAATCTCTGAAGAAGGGTTTTTGTTTCTGTGCTTCGAGCTCACTGTAGTCCTTGCCTGTAGGTAGATCTTGCTTTTCATTCGGGCCCATTATTCTTCTTAAACCTTGTTCACTGTAGGAGACTCTTCTCTCTTGGGGTTCATATGTCTTCAATGGATTCCAAAGCTGGTGAGAAAGATGAGAACAGAGAGGAGAGGCTGCAGCAAGCCAGCCACGAGAGGCCTCTTCAGTCCAGGAGTAAACATTTTTCTGCGTTCAAATTCTCTGTGGCAAGTTCATAAAAAAGCCTGCAACAGTAAGTTATTCATGTGACTGAACTGGTCTGACCATGTCTGTTATGTATTCGGCCATCTTAGCAGTCAGCCAGGAATGCTAGCTGCCCCACCTTTAATGTCTGGTAATCAAAAGTCGAATGAATGTATCAGTGAATGGTCTTTTGTCCCTTTTAAGCACTGTCTGTAAATATGCAAACGTATTTCCAGTCAAGGGTCTGGTGTTGCTTTCTTTTAAAAAGCAAGTTCTTTCTTTACTCCAGTAACAGTTTAAAAATCAATGTTCATATAGTGAAATTACGGTGCCTCATTCTGAACAAAGAACAAAGAAAATTACAGCACAGGAACAGGCCCTTCGGCCCGCCAAGCCTGCGCCGATCCAGATCCTCTTTCTAAACATGACGCCTATTTTCTAAGGGTCTGTATCTCTTTACTTCCTGCCCATTCATGTATCTGTCTATATACATCTTAAAAGACGCTTTCGTGCCCGCGTCTACCACCTCCGCTGGCAACGCGTTCCAGGCACCCACCACCCTCTGCGTAAAGAACTTTCCACGCATATCCCCCCTAAACTTTTCCCCTTTCACTTTGAACTCGTGACCCCTAGTAATTGAATCCCCCACTCTGGGAAAAAGCTTCTTGCTATCCAACCTGTCTATACCTCTCATGATTTTGTACACCTCAATCAGGTCCCCCCTCAACCTCCGTCTTTCTAATGAAAATAATCCTAATCTACTCAACCTCTCTTCATAGCTAGCGCCCTCCATACCAGGCAACATCCTGGTGAACCTCCTCTGCACCCTCTCCAAAGCATCCACATCCTTTTGGTAATGTGGCGACCAGAACTGCACGCAGTATTCCAAATGTGGCCGAACCAAAGTCCTATACAACTGTAACATGACCTGCCAACTCTTGTACTCAATACCCCGTCCGATGAAGGAAAGCATGCCGTATGCCTTCTTGACCACTCTATTGACCTGTGTTGCCACCTTCAGGGAACAATGGACCTGAACACCCAAATCTCTCTGTACATCAATTTTCCCCAGGACATTTCCATTTACTGTATACTTCACTCTTGAATTGAACCTTCCAAAATGCATCACCTCGCATTTGCCCTGATTGAACTCCATCTGCCATTTCTCTGCCCAACTCTCCAGTCTATCTATATTCTGCTGTATTCTCTGACAGTCCCCTTCACTATCTGCTACTCCACCAATCTTAGTGTCATCTGCAAACTTGCTAATCAGACCACCTCTGCTTTCCTCCAAATCATTTATGTATATCACAAACAACAGTGGTCCCAGCACAGATCCCTGTGGAACACCACTGGTCACACGTCTCCATTTTGAGAAACTCCCTTCCACTGCTACTCTCTGTTGCCCAGCCAGTTCTTTATCCATCTAGCTAGTACACCTTGGACCCCATGCGCCTTCACTTTCTCCATCAGCCTACCATGGGGAACCTTATCAAACGCCTTACTGAAGTCCATGTATATGACATCTACAGCCCTTCCCTCATCAATCAACTTTGTCACTTCCTCAAAGAATTCTATTAAGTTGGTAAGACATGACCTTCCCTGCACAAAACCATGTTGCCTATCACTGATAAGCCCATTTTCTTCCAAATGGGAATAGATCCTATCCCTCAGTAACTTCTCCAGCAGCTTCCCTACCACTGACGTTTGGCTCACCGGTCTATAATTACCTGGATTATCCCTGCTACCCTTCTTAAACAAGGGGACAACATTAGCAATTCTCCAGTCCTCCGGGACCTCACCCGTGTTTAAGGATGCTGCAAAGATATCTGTTAAGGCCCCAGCTATTTCCTCTCTCGCTTCCCACAGTAACCTGGGATAGATCCCATCCGGACCTGGGGACTTGTCCACCTTAATGCCTTTTAGAATACCCAACACTTCCTCCCTCCTTATGCCGACTTGACCTAGAGTAATCAAACATCTGTTCCTAACCTCAACATCCTTCATGTCCCTCTCCTCGGTGAATACCGATGCAAAGTACTCGTTTAGAATCTCACCCATTTTCTCTGACTCCATGCATAACTTTCCTCCTTTGTCCTTGAGTGGGCCAATCCTTTCTCTAGTTACCCTCTTGCTCCTTATATATGAATAAAAGGCTTTGGGATTTTCTTTAACCCTGTTTACTAAAGATATTTCATGACCCCTTTTAGCCCTCTTAATTCCTCATTTCAGATTGGTCCTACATTGCCGATATTCTTTCAAAGCTTCGTCTTTCTTCAGCCACCTAGACCTTACGTATACTTCCTTTTTCCTCTTAGCTAGTCTCACAATTTCACCTGTCATCCATGGTTCCCTAATCTCGCCATTTCTATCCCTCATTTTCACAGGAACATGTCTCTCCTGCACGCTAATCAACCTCTCTTTAAAAGCCTCCCACATATCACATGTGGATTTACCTTCAAACAGCTGCTCCCAATCTACATTCCCCAGCTCCTGCCGAATTTTGGTATAGTTGGCCTTCCCCCAATTTAGCACTCTTCCTTTAGGACCATTCTCGTCTTTGTCCATGAGTATTTTAAAGCTTATGGAATTGTGATCACTATTTCCAAAGTAGTCCCCTACTGAAACTTCAACCACCTGGCCGGGCTCATTCCCCAACACCAGGTCCAGTATGGCCCCTTCCCGAGTTGGACTGTTTACATACTGCTCTAGAAAACCCTCCTGGATGCTCCTGACAAATTCTGCTCCATCTAGACCTCTAACACTAAGTGAATCCCAGTCAATGTTGGGAAAATTAAAATCTCCTATCACCACCACCCTGTTGCTCCTACATCTTTCCATAATCTGTTTACATATTTGTACCTCTATCTCACGCTCGCTGTTGGGAGGCCTGTAGTACAGCCCCAACATTGTTACCGCACCCTTCCTATTTCTGAGTTCTGCCCATATTGCCTCACTGCTCGAGTCCTCCATAGTGCCCTCCTTCAGCACAGCACAGCTGGATTAATCCTCCAAGCCGCCTGAAAAGAACAGCTCCAGAAAAGATTGCAGTGACCCATCTCCATATACCTGGACGCCAGACTGTATGCCATTTTGGGACGCAACATATCTCAACTGCTTTCTTCAAGAATTAACAAGTGTTTGGCCAAAGTATTCCTTTCTTGTTTGTTTTATTGTAAAACAGCGCTGTAGAGAAAATGTCTTTATTTTTCTTTAACCCGTGTATGTGTGTGTATATGTGCATGCATGTGTGGGGGGCGGTATTTAAAAAGGGATCTTTCATATTTCAATCTGTATGTTAATGCTTTGCTTCATTACTGGATAAGTCTTGCTTTATAATAAATTGATTCTTGTGTTTATTAAAGAAACCAGGTGTATTTTATTCTGGGATAAAGAGTAGAGTATATGATTGACCGTATTGGTAACAGGGTAAACATTTAAATATATATTGTGACCTGTGGAGAAGTGGAACTAGAAAAGACAGTGCACTCCTCCCACCTCAGTCATAACAACACTTATAGCCAAGCCTCTAAAGGACATGTATACCAACCTCTGAGTAGGTCAGACTGAGTGACACTCAATCCGCAGAAGGTTGGCCTCCTCTTCCTGAAGTGGCAGATTGGTATCCACATTATCAGCTTCTGAATTAAAAGACAGGGATAAGGGTTAACTTTAAATGTGAGGTGAGGCAGTAGGTGGCTGCTGAAAGCAACTGAAGTTTGTCATGCAATGACTGTAGGATGAGATAGAAATTAAAATGGAAAAAGAGGATAAGGTGTGAAGAAACCCTGTGGGATGTTTCCTCTCATGCTGTCATTTGTTACAACCAGGTGAGAAAGAGGTCTAGGGTTCCCTTTCAGCCTTCATCTGGTCTTACTGTAACAGGGTTTTATTTTTAGCTCCGCCTTGGTGAATCCTTGTTCACCGCTTTCCAATTATAAGGCAAAGAAACGAGCACAAACAGGCTTTCTTAGGGTTAAAGAAGAAAAGTGAAATTTTATGAAACGTAAACTCTAATTCAGTTGATGCCTACGGATACAGGATGCGCACACGTTAGCATGCATGCGCGATACACGCAAGCAAGTAGAGACAGAAAAGAGCAGAAGAAAAATTAAAGAGGAGAGGTTTGAGGCAATATCTGAAGAGTTGTTGTTACCGTTCTTTGAGCTCACTGTAGTCCTTGATTGTCGGTAGTTCTTGCTTTTCGTTGGGGCCCAATATTCTTCTTAAACCTTGTTCACTGTAGGAGACTTTTCTCTCTTGGAGTTCATGTGTCTTCAGTCGGTTTTTGCAGTTGAGTTCCGTGAGAAAGAGATGGGAGCAAACAGACAGACAGGAAGTCTTCTTCAGTTAAGGAGTATTCTGCTTTCTGCCAGTTCAAACACTGTCTCTACAATTTAAAACTCCCCAAGTTGGCCAGCAGGGTTGTCACGTGACTGATATAACCATTTCTGGCTTTGTGTATTGGGTGGTCAATTGTCTACAAATACTGTCTGTTAATATGCAAAAATGTCTTTCCAGCCAGGGGCCTGGCAACCCCTTGTATCAGGCCTTCTCTTCTTCCCAGCAACAATTTGAAATTTAATGTCCATGTGGTGAAATCAATATGCCTTATTCGTGGCAGGTGGGGGCCTGCATGACACATTATACTCTCCCTGCACATGATGGCAAGCACATTTTCTACCACAAGGGGCAGGGTGTGCAGGCAGCCTCAGCCTCCTCCAATCATGGCCTCCTGCGACAAAATGTGTACAATCTTATCCTGCAAAAACAAAGGGAGAAGGTGTAGGATGTGTAAGTGCGAGGAGAAGGAGGTAGAATGAAGTGTGGTGCAGTAATTGTAGTAGAGTGAAGGAATGTGGCAGAGGTGAGTATTGTGAATAGTGAGGCTTCAGGCGATGGAGGTGTGAGAAGAGAGTAAGAGAGCTGAGAGTTAGGATTCTTGCATTGTCAAGTCTGGCGAAGTTATTGAATTGATTTTGACATTACAGCCCTGTCCTTTGAGCTAAGGTCCTGCAATAAAGGTCCTTTGAAACATCTTCCCACTGGTGATAGAAGTGAATTTTGGAGGAGTTTCTGCCCCTAACATGAGGAAAAACACAAGCTCCCTTCTTTTTCTCCACAGCCTGGATCAGGGCCTCTAATGCAGCATTGGAAAACCGGGGAACATCTTCAGATATTGCAGCCATTTACTTCTTAAGAAACTTTCTTCCTATCTTCAACCCCTTTAAAGGGTGCTGATTGCTTTCAAATAGCAGCAATGAAGTCTGGTTTCCTGCCTGCCGCAAACAAGTGCGCAGCCATTGATTAGTGCAGGTAGTGCTAGCTACATGCCTGATCATTACAAAGAGGTGGCAGTACCAATTTCACCACAAATTTCTAGGCCACATATTCACATTGTATCACATTGTCTGTCATTTTCTGAAAAGATATTCAAATGTGAAGTGTTTCAAATTGATTTACAGTTATGTGTAGACACATAAAGTAATCCAATTTGGTTCATTTAAAGTTCTCTGTTTGGTTTGGCCACAAATCCACAAAATAATTCCAGACAACATATACACTGCAGTCTCTGAAGGTTGCTTATGACCACAGAAACAATAATAGCAAACTTGTAATATTATGCTCTGCTGAAAGCAAAGAAAGTAAATGTAGAGCAAAGAAACCACACAGCAAACAGATGGCATAACTTTCACATGTGCAGTGGAACTCATATTGTTTACAAAAAGAAAGCAACATATCGTCGGTGACAAAATACCTGAACATTCAAATGTAAAATCCTAGTACAAAGCTCCAGAATTGTAAAATAAATAAATTAATTAATTAAACATTTCTTCATCATGAAAACACCTTTCCCTTTATTCCTTTGGCTACATGAGCATCAGGTCCTTCATCAATAATACTATTTTTCTTGTCCACTCTGCCTTAACACTTGTTCGGCTCAGTGCTTCTAAAATAACCTTCACCTGTTAAGATTACTAGGTACAATATTGGTAGTTTGGATCCATTATCATGTCCTTGATCCACTATTGGCAAAGGTCTGCCCCCAGCTGGCAGGCCTGCAGCTTCAGGCCTGGCTGCTGGCCTTTGAGTCTTCTAGAGAACAGCAGGTTGAGATCCTGAAGAAAAGGGAAGCCACTTCAGTTGTTAATTTTTGCCTATTTGTTACCTACTTCCCTCAGACCCTCTGACCTGGAAATGGGTGGCCCATGGATGTTACTACATGATATTGAGGCAAAATGTGCATTGGATTGCCATAATGCAATATAAATCCTATCAAAATGTATCATTGTGTCATAAGCTTGAACATCACCAAACAGTTTGTGAATCATTTCTTTTTTCATGAAGACACAGCCCTTCCAAGTCTCAGTTAACAGTTATTTTGCTGTTCTTCTAACTACCAAATAAATGCGTTTATTTCTTTCAAGGCACCGAAAAGTGAATTTAATAGGTTTGGGAAGTACAAGATATTTACCTAGGGAATGGTTTCCTCTATGCTATCATTCAAGCACTGCCCTTGATGTCAGAAGTAAACGAGCAATGACTCAGTTACCATGGTGAATATAAATGATGAGTGGGGCAACCCTGTCCGGTATCTTTGTTGAAGATTGAAACGGAGCACTTAATGTCATGAGTGAAGTAACACACCTGGAGAAGAGTGCCAAATGTCAGTCCATTTATTGAATATTTCCCAAGACAGCATCTGTTAAGAATGGCCTATTGCACCCTGTCAAGCACTGTTGCATTATTAAGAAAATGATATATTACGTTTTGGGGTTGTTCCTACTCTCCAGTTGGTTCAAGCATTGCTTTGCTTTAGCTAGATTTCACAAAGAAGTTGCTTAAGTTATCCTTAATTATGGCATTTATTAATTTTCCCCTTGCTCACCTGCAGTGTGCCCAGATCTTGTGTCATTCTCAGTTGAAGGGCAGATAGGTAATTTGTGCTTAAGCATTTTGTGCTGAGGGTCAACATAGAAAAAATTGTCTGCATGCCAATTGTTGCTGATAAATATAAAAACTTCCCATGTTGTCTTTGCTTTACTGTGCATGTGTGGAGCTTATGTACATGTGGATTCCGCTGTTGTACACGATCAGACAGGCACCTTGTTGCAGGTGAGAAAAATCAAAAATAATTGCTTGTTCTGTACGTCCACAGAAACCGTCAACATTTCACGCTGAGCATCAATATTTGCATATTTATGTCCATATGTCATTGTTTGATGACAAAAAAAATCAATATTTCCCACACCTCCTGTGAGGTCAACCCAGACGTAATTCTCTTCTGCGAATTGCATGCAGTTCCCACGCTGGCTTTCGATAAAATGGCATCAATTGGTTTCCAAGTATTTCAAATCTTTGGAGGTGGAGTGGACTACAGAGACTGATCAATTGTAGCAAATGTATCTGGAGGAAATATGTGGCACAGACTGATATAAAAAATAGTGAAGAGAGTCATACAAAATTACAATTAGCGAGATGATGAATAGGCGACAACTATTAGCGTTTCATTACTGTTTCATTGAGGTGTGGGAAATGGCAATGATTTTACAGAACAGTGCCAGGAACAATCAACTCACCTTGCAGCTGTCATTCTAACTCAATAGTGAAGTGAACTGCTAGCTTACTTCTGACATCAAGGGCACTGCCTGAACGATAGCATTGAGGATACCATTCCTTGGGTAAATATCTTGTACTTCACAAACCTATTAAATCCACTTTTCACTGCCATGAAAGAAATAAACACATTTATTTGGTAGTTAGAAGAACAACAAAATAAATTTTTACTGAGTCTTGGAAGCGCTGTGACTTCGTGAAAAAAATGATTCACAATGATTCACATCACCATTTTGGTGATGTTTCAAGCATATGACACAATGATGCATTTTCATAGGATTTATACGCTTGAGGTCTGCAATGGTTCATAGAGCAATTGTGTTTCTATCCGCAAGAAAAGGAATCCCAGTGATCTGGCAAGGCATCTTGCTGATATCAGTAACTGCGAAGGTGGTGCTTCAGGCTACTGTAGCACTGATAGCGGATGTTGTGGAAGTCTACAGTGTAATTAGAAATGCATTTTGTTTTCCTGATTAATGCAGTTAAACCTTTTATACAAGATCATGGAGCATCATAAGGCACAAGGGAAATCCACTGACATTGATTTCATCAATGCTTGTGAAGCTTTAGACCATGTGTTTCATATGGTCCTCATGAAGATATTGGAAACTCGAAGTACACAGCAAAATCTTGGATTTTATCCATGCAGTGTATTCCACTTCCAAGATTCATGTAAGCATAGATCAGAGACTCACTGAAACTAATTCTCTTGAAAGGGAAGTAAGACCATCCTAGTCCACGCTTTTAGGTGACACAGGGGCTTAAGCAAAACTTTAATGAAAGCATTAAAAGGCAAAGAACATAAATTAGTGTACTGATCAAGTGTCTGATTTAGTGGATAAAATTAAGTTTGATTGTGAAATATAAATTTTATTTTGTTTAAAACCATATTTTGGATATAAAATTTTCAGTTACTATGAAAATAATAGCAATGGAAATGTTTCAGAAAGCAGTGAGTGGTGTGATTGGTTCACCTCCCTTCTTTGTTAGCATCCCCTACTGGTCATTCAAAATTTATTGTATTTAAAAGTCCATAGAAGTTTGTCATTGGCAGTTTTCTACTTTACTTTTGATTCATACATACAGTTCTTATTTGCTGCTGTTTTACATTAAGCCAATCAATAATCATTGTTAGCATAATATTGACATTGATAGTTAACACGTACAGTATAACCGTATATGCAAAGGAGCAATACATGTTCAAAGGGGAAAAAGAACAATGCAAGCAAGAAAAGTGTACAAAAGTATAGCAGGAAAAAGAATGCTGCCAGCTGGAAGAGAATGCAAAAATAGGATGGGGTCAAGCCATCAACGCAAGCTCGAGGAGCAGCACCTGATCTTTCGATTAGGCACTCTATAGCCTTACGGTCTCAACCTAGAGTTTAACAATTTGAGAGCATAACTGGCCTTTTTTCTATTCTTTGGATTATTTTATTTTTTAACCATGTGCCTGGTTTTCATGTGGACAGCGCTGCTCATTATTCAGCCATTAACACTCTGTGGACTAATGCCTTGTCCGGCGGTGGGTGGAGGCCCTTAAGTGCTAGTTAATTGGCCAGTTAAGGGTCTTGATTGGCCTGGAGCAGGCAGGCCATTCCTCACCACCACCCCACATAAAATTGCAGTGGGGTCGGGAGGGAGGTCAGGAAAGCATTCCACCCCCCCCCCACACTCAATTTTAGGCCCCCATCAGCACCAGCCTGCTCATTTAGGGGGGGGGGCGCGTAAAATTCCGGCCGTTAACTCTTTCTCTCTCTCCACAGATGCTGCCTGAACTGCTGAGCATTTCCAGCACTTTCTGTTTTTATTTCAGATTTCCAGCTTCTGCAGTATTTTGCTTTAAGTACATGTCTGAAATGTTTCTGCAAACTTGGCTGATTTAGTCGTTTGTCTATCGTCAGGGAGAGATATAGGAGCAGCTAAGTAGGCAAATCTCAGAAAGCAAAAATAATAGGGTAATAATAGTAGGGGATTTCAACTTCCCCAATATTAAATGGGATAGTTTTAGTGTAAAAGGCTTAAAGGGGGCGGAATTCTTAAAGTGCATACAGGAAAGCTTTTTGAGCCAGCGCGTAGAAAGTCCTACAAGAGAAGGGGCAGTACTGGACCTAATCCTAGGGAATGAAGCCAGACAAGTGGTAGAAGTGTCAGTGGGGGAGTATTTCGGGGATAGTGACCATAGGGATAACCCTGGGAATTATAGACCAGTCAGTCTTACGTCGGTAGTGGGCAAATTATTGGAGAGGATTCTGAGAGACAGGATTTATGATTATTTGGAAAAGCATGGTTTGATTAGAGACAGTCAGCATGGCTCTGTAAGGGGCAGGTCATGCCTCACAAGCCTTATTGAATTTTTTGAAGATGTGACAAAACACATTGATGAAGGAAGAGCAGTGGATGTGGTGTATATGGATTTTAGCAAGGTGTTTGATAAGGTTCCCCATGGTAGGCTCATTCAGAAAGTAAGGAGGCATGGGATACAGGGAAAGTTGGCTGTCTGGATACAAAATTGGCTGGCCCATAGAAGTGGTAGTAGATGGAAAGTATTCAGCATGGAGCTCGGTGACCAGTGGTGTTCCGCAGGGATCTGTTCTGGGACCTCTGCTCTTTGTGATTTTTATAAACGACTTGGATGAGGAAGTGGAAGGCTGAGTTAGCAAGTTTGCTGATGACACGAAGGTTGCTGGAGTTGTGGATAGTGTGGAAGGCTGTTGTAGGTTGCAACGGGGACATTGACAGGATGCAGAGCTGGGCTGAGAAGTGGCAGATGGAGTTCAACCTGGAAAGGTGTGAAGTGATTCATTTTGGAAGGTTGAATTTGAATGCGGAATACAGGCTGAAAGACAGGATTCTTGGTAGTGTGGAGGAACAGAGGGATCTTGGGGTCCATGTCTATAGATCGCTCAAAGTTGCCACCCAAGTTGATAGTGTTGTTAAGAAGGTGTATGGTGTGTTGGCTTTCATTAACAGGGCGATTGAGTTTAAGAGCCGCGAGGTTATGCTGCAGCTCTATAAGGCCCTGGTTCGACCACACTTGGAATATTGTGTTCAGTTCTGGTCGCCTCATTATAGGAAGGATGTGGAAACTTTAGAGAGGGTGCAGTAGATTTACCAGGATGCTGCCTGGACTGGAGGGCATGTCCTCCGAAGAAAGATTGAGGGAGCTAGGGCTTTTCTCATTGGAGCGAAGAAGGATGAGAGGTGACTTGATAGAGGGGTACAAGATGATGAGAGGCATAGATAGAGTGGATAGTCAGAGACTTTTTCCCAGGGTGGAAAGGGCTATCACCAGGGGACATAATTTTAAGGTGATTGGAGGAAGGTTTCGGGGAGATGTCAGAGGTAGGTTCTTTACACAGAGAGTGGTGGGTGTGTGGAATGCGCTGCCAGCGGTGGTAGTAGAAGCAGATATATTAGGGGCATTTAAGCGACTCTTGGATAGGTACATGGATGATAGTAGAATGAAGAGTAGGTAGTTAGTTTGATCTTAGAGCAGGTTAAAGGTTCGGCACAACATCGTGGGCCGAAGGGCCTGTACTGTGCTGTACTGTTCTATGTTCTATGTTTTATAACTCTGTAAGATTTAAGGTCGTTATGGAAAAGGACAAGGATGGACTGGAAATAAAGGTACTGAATTGGGAGAAAGCCGATTTCAATATGATAAAACAGGATCTGGCCAAAGTGGACTGGGAGCAGCTACTTGTAGGAAAACCTACATCAGACCAGTGGGAGTCATTCAAAAAGGAAATAGTGAGAGTTCAGGGCCAACATGTTCCCGTAAAGGTGAAGGGTAGGACCAGCAAATCCAGGGAACCCTGGATGCCAAGGGATATCGATGATTGGATAAGGAAACAAAAAGGAGGCTTATGGCAGATTCAGAGGGCTGAAAACAGCAGAGGCCCTAGAGAAGTATAGAAAGTGTAGAGCTGTACTTAAAAAAGTAATTAGGAGAGCGAAGGGGGGCATGAGAAAACACTGGCGGGCATGATAAAGGAAAATCCCAAGGCGTTTTAGAAGTATATTAACGGCAAGAGGATAACCAGGGAAAGAGTAGGGCCCATTAGGGACCAAAGTGGCAATCTGTGCGGGGAGCCGGAGGACGTAGGTGAGATTTTAAATGATTATTTTTCATCTATATTCACTATGGAGAAGGAAGATGTAGGTGTAGAGATCAGAGAGGGGGATTGTGATATACAAATTAGCATTGAAAGGGAGGAGGTATTAGCGGTTTTAGCGGGCTTAAAAGTGGAAAAATCCACAGGCCCAGATGAGATGTATCCCAGGCTGTTATGTGAAGCAAGGGAGGAGATAGCAGGGACTCAGACACAAATTTTCAAATCCACTCTGGCCACAGGAGAAGTGCCAGAGGACTGGAGGACAGCGAATGTGGTACAATTATTCAAGAAGGGTAGCAGGGAAAAACCAGGTAATTACAGGCTGGTGAGTCTAACATCAGTGGTAGGGAAACTATTGGAAAAAATTCTGAGGGACAGGATTAATCTCCACTTGGAGCAGCAGGGATTAATCAAGGATAGTCAGCATGGCTTTGTCAGGGGGAGATCATGTCAAACAAACTTGATGGAATTTTTCGAGGAGGTGACTAGATGTACTAGATATGTAGATGAGGATAATGCAGTTGATGTAGTCTACATGGACTTCGGTAAGGCTTTTGATAAGGTCCCACATGGAAGATTGGTTAAGAAGCTAAGAGCCCATGGGATCCAGGGCAATTTAGCAAATTGGATCCAAAATTGGCTTAGTGGTGGGAGGCAGAGTTATAGAGATACAGCACTGAAACAGGCCCTTCGGCCCACAAAGTCCATGCCAACCATCAACCACCCACTTGTACTAAACCTACATTAATCCCATGTCCCCTACCACATCCCCACCTTCCCTCAATTCTCCTACCACCTACTTACACTCGGGGCAATTTACAATGGCCAATTTACCTATCAACCTGCAAGTCTTTGGCTGTGGGAGAAAACCAGAGCACCTGGCGGAAACCCACGCGGCCAAAGGGAGAACTTACAAACACCGCACAGGCAGTACCCAGAGCCAAACCTGGGTCGCTGGAGCTGTGAGGCTGCGGTGCTAACCACTGCACCACTGTGCCGCCCTGGGTGATGGTTGAGGGTTGTTTTTGCGATTGGAAGACTGTGATCAGTGGTGTACCGCAGGGATCGGTGCTGGGACTCTCGTTGTTTGTAGTGTACACTAATGATTTAGACGTGAATATAGGAGGTATGATCAGTAAGTTCGCAGATGACACGAAAATTGGCAGTGTCGTAAATAGTGAGAAGGAAAGCCTTAGGTTACAGGACAATATCGGTGGGCTGGTAAGGTGGGCAGAGCAGTGGTAAATGGAATTTAATCCTGAGAAGTGTGAGGTGATGCATTTTGGGAGGACTAACAAGTCAAGGGAATATACAATGGATGGTAGGATCCTAGGATGTACAGAGGGCCAGAGGGACCTTGGTGTTTTTTAGTTTAGTTTAGTTTAGTTTAGAGATACAGCACTGAAACAGGCCCTTCGGCCCACCGAGTCTGTGCCGACCATCAACCACCCAGTTATACTAATCCTGCACTAATTCCATATTCCTACCTCATCCCCACCTGTCCCTATATTTCCCTACCACCTACCTATACTAGGGGCAATTACTAATGGCCAATTTACCTATCAACCTGCAAGTCTTTGGCATGTGGGAGGAAACCAGAGCACCCGGAGGAAACCCACGCAGACACAGGGAGAACTTGCAAACTCCACACAGGCAGTACCCAGAATTGAACCCGGGTCGCTGGAGCTGTGAGGCTGCGGTGCTAACCACTGCGCCACTGTGCCGCCCTGTGTACTTGTCCATAGATCACTGAAGGCAGCAGCACAGGTAGATAAGGTGGTTAGGAAGGCATATGGGATATTTGCCTTTATTAGCCGAGGCATAGAATATAAGAACAGGGAGGTTATGATGGAGCTGTATAAAACGCTAGTTAGGCCACAGCTGGAGTACTGTGTACAGTTCTGGTCACCACACAATAGGAAGGATGTGATTGCACTGGAGAAGGTGCAGAGGAGATTCACCAGGATGTTGCCTGGGCTGGAGCATTTCAGCTATGAACAGAGACTGGATAGGCTAGGGTTGTTTTCCTTAGAGCAGAGAAGGTGGGGAGGGGACCTGATTGAGGTATACAAAATTATGAGGTGCATTGATAGGTTAGATAGGAAGAAACTTTTTCCCTTAGTGCAGGTATCAATAACCAGGGGGCATAGATTTAAGTGACTGGAGGTTTGGAGGATATTTTATGAAACATTTTTCACCCAGAGGGTGACTGGAATCTGGAATACACTGCCTGAGGTGGTGGTAGAGGCAGAAACCCTCACAACATGGGCGGCACAATGGCGCAGTGGTTCAATTCTGGGTACTGCCTGTGCGGAGTTTGCAAGTTCTCCCCGTGACCGCGTGGGTTTTCGCTGGGTGCTCTGGTTTCCTCCCACAGCCAAAGACTTGCAGGTTGATAGGTAAATTGGCCATTATAAATTGTCCCTAGTATAGGGAGGTGGTAGGGGAATTGAGGGAAGGTGGGGATGTGAGAGGGAAATGGATTAATGTTGGATTAGTATAAATGGGTGATTGATGGTTGGCACAGACTCGGTGGGCCGAAGGGCCTGTTTCAGTGCTGTATCTCTAAATAAATAAATTTAAGAAGTATTTCCATGAGCACTTGAAATGCCATAGCATACAAGGCTACCGGCAAAGTGCTGGAAAATGGGATTAGAATAGATTGATGCTTGATGGCCGGCACAGAAACGATGGGCCAAAGGGCCTGTTTCTGTGCTGTATAACTCTATGACTGACTTCTTTCTTCAGGTAACTTCATTTTTCAACATAATTGTATCTATTATATATTCAATTCAGCGCTTAGAGCCTAAATTTCATTGAAAACTCACTGTAGTATCTGCAGTATTTCTTACTGCCGAAGTTGGCACTGTCACAGCTGGTGTTAAAGGCTTGAATTTTACCATGAGCGTCGGGGCAAAATGCGGATCCCGAGCCCGCACTTGCCGGCAGCGGGATTGGTTCCACAATTTTACACCAGGCGGCTCGGAACTGGCCTCCTGCGGGCCCAGGTTCCTGATGCTGCCCTGCCCAATCAGAGCGCTACTGGGAGAAATGGCAGGCAGGAGACCTTGGACAGGAAAATGTAAATAAAAATCCCTTCCGCAGAAATAGCTGGGGCCAATTGCCGACCTTCAGCTCCCAGTGCGTGTATATACATGACATGTTTGCCAATCTGTAATATTACACTGAGCTCACTGCAGTAAATGCTGGCTGCCAGTGGGTTGGTATGCTCTGTCAGATCATCAGTGCGCATGCGGTGCTCCGGGGGGCGGGGCGACTTTTGTCGGTGAGTTTCGCTCCGCCCTAAACAGGTGTGCGTGCGCAGAACGGCTCAAAGCTTTTCGTGCCTGTGATCACTCTGGTCTGAGGGATAATTTGGGTAAATCAGTGTGGTTAACGTAACAGTCCATTAGATACAAACGTGGCATACAATTTGAACATGTACCACTTTCAAGTGTAAGGTTTTCAGATTTGATCCCTTCAAGTGTGATCTGTTTTGACGTGTGAAATTCCTTTCCAACACACTAAGGGCGTGTACAAGATGTAAAACTTATAATGATATTGATGTGTTCAGGGCAATTTAAACTATTACCTACCACCACCTTCTCAATACATCTTGACATTAAAAATAAAATGCGGCCTTGCCAGAGTCACTCAGACCCTGAAAACATTTTTTAAAAGCCCTTTTCACGGATGATACAAGAATGAGAATTATTGAATATTATTCTTGAAGTGAGAAGTGAAAAGTTATATGCTTACTAACAAAGCAATTAATGCTGTATGATACAAATCCCTTCAAACGTAAACACTACTAATAGGTTGTGGGGGATAATTGGGGGATCTTCCTAGAAGGTCATGAGTATGATTTGTTGAGTTAAATATGCTGATGAAACGATTTATTAAATCAACTGGATCAAGTGACAACTACGTTTACATTTTTTAAAACACCCCCTCCTGGAATAACATTGCAATTTTAAAAATTGTGAAATAGTAAGTGGAAGCATTTATGTCAATATTTGCTGAGTCATTTGCTGACCTGTGAAAGGAGGAAGTTTTTGGAATAAATTGACTCGAGGAAGTAAGAATGAGGACTGGACTCTAGACAGAATGAGGAAGTAACTGCCCTTTTCTACAGTTCACTCTCTCGACTAGCAGTTAAATCTTCAACATCCCATTCGGGGATCAAAATAGTGTGGGCTATATTTCTATTAATATACACCCTCTGCAGTGTCGTTGAATGTACGGTGTTCTTTCTCAATGCCCTTTTTATATTGAGACTCCCATGGTTATTCTGTAATTTGTATCACTATCAAAAAACTGATTTTTCATTAATAATTTTTTGATATAAACGGACCGGCCAGTGATAGTGAGAAGTAGATACAGCAAGAAAAGGTCGCAAAGGTAAGGAAAGATCAATGGGAAGTGTGGATTTTAATATACGGACTCGCTTGTGGTACATTAACTGAAGAAGGAAATTATAATTTAAAAAATGAAAGCGTGCTTCCCTTTATTCTAATAAGGGTGTATGTTCTTTTCCCAATTTTAAAATTGGATTTCGTTTAGTGTACAGTTCATAGAGTATGCGAGTGGAACGTTGTTGGGTGGTGCTTCATGCCATACTAATTTGGACCGATGTTTCAGGCAACTTGTGCAGTGGTAGGAAATAGGGAAGTTGGCTTATTCCAGTCTTCTCCCGGATATTGTCTCCATGGCCTAGATTAAATTGTACTTTTTGACTACGAATGAATTCTGAAGTTGTTTGCGATAGAATCGAGAGTCCGTTTTTGTTTTGAATGACTGAGGGGACTTTGATCCTGCTATTCGGAACGCTGACAATTCAGCCAGAACAAACTTCAGCACGCGTGTATAGTTTTAGAAGACTAAGCATAGGTCTGGCAGTGTTGCTATATATCAACCAGTTTGGTATCAACACGATCTTTCCATTGGTCCAAGTACTTCAAATACTTGTATTTTTATCTTCTCGCAACCTCTTTAGCAGTGGAATACATTTGTTATATTATTGCCTTCATTTTAGTTTAAAAGCAAAGCGCAGGAAATGTGAAGTAAAAACTGAAAAAGGGTCAGCCCGTATCTGTGAAGAGAAAGACAAATCGATCTTTTAGGCTGCGGATCTTTAGTCACCCAAAGGATATCCGCACCTGAAATGTTAACTTGTGGGTTCTCTTTGACCTGCTGTGCGTGTCCAGCTTCCTCTGTTCATTCCTTTAATTTGTTATGCACAACTGTTAATAATCTCATTCAATGAAAGCTTGTTTAGTAGTTAAATACATTTTCGGCAAACCATGGTGAGGGTTTAACAGAAAATGTTGGAAATACTCAACAGGGCAGGCAGTGTCTGGAGAGAGAAACAGAGTTAATGTTTTAGGTCTATGGCATTTTCGGCCTGTCGGTATCATTCATCGCTCTCCTGCCATTTCAAACTTATTTTATTGATTTTAGTGCTCATCATATTTTCAAAAATTTGGGGGAACATTTAGTACGTAGAACAGCATGCACGAAAGCAAAATACTGCGGGTGCTGGAAATACTCAGCAGGTCTGGCAGCATATGTGGAGAGAAAAACAAAAGCAGCGTTTCAAGTCGATGACCTTTCGTCAGAACATCTTGCACGTCAGCTGGATTAAACGGAACTAGACGAATCTGGTGTTAAAATGTTAATTTTTTAAAATATTTGAACTTTTTTCCTCCCATTGTACGTTTGTAAAACCTGTCCTGATGAAAGGTCAAGAGCTGAAACATTAATTCTGCTTCTCTCTCCACAGATGCTGCTAGACTTGTTGAGTATTTCCAGCATTTTCGGTTTTTAATATTGTAAAACCTGTTGACTGACTTTACAACCAGAAACGACCTAATGTGGGAACAGGGGTATTGGCTGCAGACAAGTTGTGAGCGATTTGGGTCATATATATATATATATATATATACACATACACACAGCGTTTATTAAGTCCTTGTGCAATAATAAACTTTAACTTTGGATGTACACATGATAAAAGCAAACCGTAAACGACACATGAAAGCATAATTTATAAAGTTTTAATACGGTTCAAATTTCTAGGCTTCAAGATAACAGCCATTTTTGATACCGTTCATCACAATTTTCCAACAGTTCACCTTTCCTTCTATTGACGCCATTTTCCATCAACATTATGAAAATTATACTTTCATGTATGATGTGTGCTTCTGTCGTGTACATCCAAAGTTTTTTTAAAAAAAGTTGAGCAAGGGCTTTATAAACACCCTCTATAGCCATTTTAAACCAGCACAGGTTGCATTGGCCAGAAACAATGTGATGAAACCCAAGGAAGCAAAACAAAACTCACCGTCCACGCACACAAGCGCCAAATATTGGATCTGTATTCGGATCACCATTTTTAAGTACAGGTAAACCACATATGCGAACTATTACATTTAAGCCTGAACAGCTTCTCAAGCTAATTTTATTTAAGTAGAAAATGATGTGACGTTATCTTCTCTTTCCCTCACTTGTTTATGCTATTGCAGCGGTCCTCTTGGTATTAATTGAATGAAAAAATACCGCGTTTCTTACATTTACAACAGTGACAACACTTTAAAAAGTGGTTTGGTTGCAAAGCGCTTTGGGATGTCATGATGTTCTGGAAGATGATATAGAAATGCAAGTCTTTTCTTTGGTCTATATATCCCAATGTATCTAGACGCAATCTATAACATCAAAGTGCAGTTTAATTCTAGAAACATTCGATTTGAGGCATGTATATAGAAACAAACCAATGCCTTTTTAGCTGTCAGACTCCTTCAGTCGCAGCTCTCTTACCTCAACCTCAAAACACTGTGTGTTCAAGCCTCACCCAAGAACCTTATCTAGGCTGACACATCAGCGTACGACTGAGTGCCGCGTGTCAGAAGGGTGTCTTCAGAGGGTTTCAGTTTAGCATCTCATATCAGGTGGATTTGAAAGCTCCCATAGCACATTTTATAGATGTGCAGGGGAGTTGTGCTTGCCAACAGTTATCCCTCAATCAACATCACAGGCAAATTATCTGATCAATATCTCATTGTTGTTTTTGGAAGCGTGTAGTTTGCAAGTTGTCGGTTACGTTACAGCAGTGACTACGCTTTGGAATGACTTCATTGATTGTGAAGGACTTTGGAACATGCCGAGGTCGTGAAAGATACTATGTAAATGCAAGTTATTTTCCTCAGTCATGTCAGACACAGTAATTAACAAGTTAAAACCTAGGTCACATTCAGAGTGCCAGTTTAGCAGCAGTGTGAATTGATTTCGGTTTTCCACCAGTTATGTGGATCCAGGCCGGTCCCTGACTTTGGGGAAAGTGCAGCGAGATTCCTTTAAGGGATGCTTCTCTGCTGCTGAATAAACTTAGTGTGGTATCAAACCAGGGGGCCTGTTCAACTACCCAAGCACTTTGTAAACACATCAAACCTCAATTAAATGATTCGAGAGTGGGCTTCATCTCCTTTGGGCTTTCCAGACATTTAGCAATTGTTACCTGTGTTCAACATGTGCACATTTTTCTCTCGAGCAATACTGTTACAGCTATCCCTGATTGCAAACCAGACTGAACCTACCAGATTCAGACTGGTAACTAATGTAAATCCAACTCCGAATCATTTCAAGATGTTAATTTACTTTCTCAAAGATAATTAAGGATATAATGAAGCCATTAAACGTTAATTACTGCTGAGGGAAACTGGCTGTCACCGTATTGCTGCAACCCTTCAGCCCAGGTGTGGAACCACCCTGCTCATCAAAACACAAAAAGGTCTTCAGAAAGTCTGCATAAATAAATCAACGGCTATCCATGTTTCTCTCCTCCTCTGTGTACATAATTCCCATTGATAACGGATTCACTTCTACAGAATCTAATGATTTCTTTAAACACGAGGCGGTGGCGTAGTGGTATTGTCACTGGACTAGTAACCCAGAGACCCAGGGTATTGCTCTGGGGCAAAAACAAGAAATGCTGGAATCACTCAGCAGGTCTGGCAGCATCTGTGGTAAGAGAAGCAGAGTTAACGTTTCGGGTCAATGACCCTTCTGGGACATGGGTTCAAATCCCACCACAGCAGAAGGTGGAATTTGAATTCAATTAATAAATCTGGAATTAAAAAAGCTAGTCTAATGGCCATGAAACCATTGTGGATTGTTGTAAAAACCCATCAGATTCACTAATGTCCTTTTAGGGAAGGAAATCTGTGTCCTTTGGTCTGGCGTACATGATGTGACTCCAGATCCACAGCAATGTGGTTGACTATGAAATGGCCTAGCAAGCCACTCAGGTGTATCTACCCCACGTGGACTGCAGCAGTTTAAGAAGGCAGCTCACCACCACCTTCTCAAGGGCAATTAGGGATGGGCAATAAATGCTGGCCTAGCCAGCGATGCCCACATCCCATGAACGATTAAAAAAAAAATAACATTATTGGAATGGATTGTGTTGATCATTTAGATTTCTTAAACCAAGATCATTTCTTAAAATGGACACAGATGTAGAACATGAAGAAAGTCCAGGCAATATTCCCTTTTGCATTTATTTTTTTAAAACGATGGAAACTTTCGCCTGGAGAATTCTAGGATTTTTGGCACATAAAGGGTGATTTTTGTTTTAGTACGCTTACCCATTAAGCTGTTATGGCTACAGTTGAGTGTTAGCGTTAAAATAGAAAATAACGTGTTTGGTTGCAAATTATACTTCAAAAGGAGTCTGTGCAGTATAAATATTCAGAATAGAAATGAATATACAGAATGATCTTTTCACATTCTATGAAAAAATATACTTGGTGTATACAAAATAAATGTTTTGTATTTTTCTATTTATCTTTTCCAGAATCTATTTAAATGCTCAGTGGGTTGATGGAGAATAACCCCTATTTAGGTACTGAATATTGAACTTGAAAAGCAACATGAATTTCCGTTTCCATTCCCATGATAAACAATATTAGACAATTACTTATTTGATGGACATAATCCATGTTTTACAATTTGCATAGGAAATATATTTGCATAATAACGTTGCAAGTGAACAGCTCCTCTCAGTGAATAGAATCCATGCGAGCAAAATCTTTTTGAATATACAGAACTTGATATATTATGTTGGACAAAACCCATGCGATGCTGTGTGTATATTGAAGAATTTCTACCCTGTATGTGACATAACTGGTAATGGAAAATTAGAATAGTTAAAAACCGTATCACTAAGCTACCCTTATATAATAATTTTTGTATCTGGCTTTTGGTAAGATGCATAGCACTGAGCTTTTTTATGAGTGATTCCAATGTAATTAGCTTTTGATATAGATGTGTTGGAATGGGGTTTGTTTATTTAGATTTATTGCAGAAGAAGACATTATAAGAGCACATTCCAGAGGTTAAACTGGCAAATTATTTAATAAACCATATGTTGAGGCAGTCTTCCACCAGATTCTACAATACGGCTGGTTCAGAAATATTCCTTCTTTGTGCTTAATTCTCAGACCAATTAACAATTAACATCACCAGATGTTTATTGCTCTTTATCGTTGAGAATTATTAGCTACGTTCTCAATTGAAAACACAAATGCAGGTGAGCATTATGGTTGCCAATATTACACTAATTAAAATCAATTACAAATTAAAATTGATTTGCTGGCTATGAAACAAAAATTAATTTATTTTTACAATTACAATTGAGAATGTTTAAGGACACTGATAGTTGGATTTCCATCAGACACACGGCTGTGGATTGAGTTCTGAAATTCAGCTTTGCTTGTGTTTTATTTTATGTTCAGTCCCATTACATAATGAATGAACATGTTACTAGAATAAATGTCTGAACATTTTTAAAAGTTAAAATTATTTTGAATTAAAAACAACTAGATTTAATTCTGTGATCAAATAATTAAATCTAAAAATGTTAATAGAGAAAATTATATTTTGATATTGCAGAATTAATGATTTAAAAACTAGGATGCCCTTAAATGTATTGTATAATTATATAATTTTAGTGAATCTTAATGTGTAAAACCCTTACTACATAAGGTACACATCTACTAATGGTAATGTGATGGGTACAGAAATACCCACATAAGCTGTACTAAACATTCTCCAAAATTCAATTACTTTGGGGAGAATGTGACACGAGACTTTGTAACTTCCATTGTGTTAAATCAAATGTAGTCATAAAACCTGAACTTTTTAAAGAATATGTGTGTGTGGACATTTTCAGGAAATGGCTTTTGGGTTTTGCACTTTTTTTTCCTACTTTCTTAGATACACAAGGGAAATTCATTGTAATCCAAATGGTTTAAAATGAAAATAGGGTACAAGGTTACTTTTAGGCCTTTTGATTACCTTCTAGTTTGTCTTTCTATAAATGTACAAAGGAAGCTATTAAAGCTGAAATTACCTCTGTCCGTTTATTGGTTGCCAGTTCAGGCCAGACATGTAAGTGATTTGATTGATACCAATGATAAGAAAGTATTTGTCAGCCCTAGTCTGCAAGTGCACCTACAGCTGTAGCACTGAGGTGAGTAACACATATTGGCTTTGGTGGTACTTAGAGTACATTTCTGAATGTTGTTTATCTTAACCATTTGATGGCTGCAGTTGCAAGTAACAACATTTTAATTTAATATGACCATTAAAAATAAAGGGCTATAATCGTTGTGGGAGAGCATCCAATGGCGTCTGCCGTTAGTTAGACTTGCCCTTGAACATTTAGGTTTTTACATTGTATGGTAAACTGATAATAGGGCAGCGAGGGAAACCTGGGACTTTTGTGAACAGGGCAAACAATTGTGTACAAAAACAAAATACTGCAGATACTGGAAATCTGAAATAAAAACAGAAAATGCTGGAAATACTCAGCAGATCAGGCAGCATCTATGTAGAGAAAACAGAGTTAACAGCCAAGATTTTACCGCCAGGGATTAAGTCCCAATGTCAGGACCAAATGCTGGTCCTGAGCCCATATGGATTGGCAACAGGACCGCAACAGCAATCTTCGCAGTTGAGGCTTCTTAATTGGCTGCTGCCAAGCCCGCCATCCAATTAAAAATGGTGGGCTGGCTCTGACCACTGCCAGCCCAAACAGAGGGCCGGCAGTTCTGCAGCACCACTGAGAGAAGTGCCCGCTGCTGAGGTTGCAAGGAGAACGAAAGGGCACCTCCATTTTGAAGCAAACATGCAGGGCAGTTAGAAAACTTCTTTTTTTTTCTCTGCTGGAGCCAGGCAGGCAAGCCCTGATGATTTGAGGGGTATTGCTGCCAGTGGTGGCTTTGGGGCCATGTGGGAGCCTTTGCTGCTGGGGGTCCTTCTTTGAGCCATGGTGTCTCTGGATCGATGGCCTCCTCCAGGAAGCTGCTGGAAGGAAGCTTCTGTGCAGCTGGCGGCCTACCCACATGGTGGGGGGGTTGGTCTGCTGCCAGCAAAATGCTGGTAGCCTGAGAAAATGGCCCTTAATTGGGTCTTTAATTAGCTAAATTGACAGCCCGCCTCCAGTGAGTGGAAGGCTGAGCTGCTGCTGTTCCCACTGCCGGTAAAAATGGCCTGGCAGCAGGACTGTGTCAGGGAGCCCGCCCAACATGGTTCCTCCACAATTTACCGGTGGCCTCTGCCCGCCCCTTCCCGGCCTCCTAGCCCGCCACCTGGGAGCTGGTAAATTTCCTCCCAATGCTTCAAGTCGATGACCTTTCATCAGAAATATATAAGCCATTGTATAACACCTTAACCAGTCAGATGGAAGTATTGTGAAATTAACAGCCCAAGTACTGAGAAGGAAATGTAAATTAGAGTGGGTGAATTCAAAGAGAAATCAAGTACAGAAAGAGAAATAAAGAGTGGAAAAATGTTTGGATTGAGAGATAGTGAAAAAGAGACCAAAAGGAAAAATTAAAAATAAATTTTCGATATTCTTATAGCCTGAAGGAATGTCACATTTAATAGTTAATTTTCAGTGTCAGAGACTTTGACCTTCAGTAATGAAGCCATTTTTGCCAAGCTGATAGTGGAGCAGTGCTACTGGACAGGAACATTTGAATTTCCGTATTTAACTGCACATTTGTCCTCATGTGAAATTGCAGTAACATTGGTGTAAAAATAACAGTAAACACCACAAGCCTTGCTGCTAATTTAACAGCAAATTGCAAGCCTAAATATTTCAAGGGTGACAGTTACTCAGCCATTATGGTTCATTGAGAAACAATTTGTAGACAGTAAATAGAGAAGTTTACACACTCTTTCCAAATGCCACCCCACCCTTCTCACACAATATCCTTATGTATTTTCATTGAGTCTGGGCCATATGATGCCTTCAATTTATATTTATGTAGTTAAATTGAGATTTTGAATTTTAAATGCATATATAACAGTTTTCAAGCTGAACATATACCTGTAGTATCCTTTGTGCATACTCCCCAAAGAACTTGATTTTGGGGAATAAAGCAGATTACTGGTGTATATTCAACTCAAAAATAGTCGTAGCAAACATCCAAATTGCACACTGAATCAGTTACTTTACCTTCACTGAAACCATCTGAATATGCCAACTTCAGCCTTGCAGCTGAAACCAAAACAGCATCAGAAACCCAGAAATGCTGTAACAAGCATTTAAACTTTCTTTTTTTATATACCAGTATTCAGCTGAGCCCATGCTAGGATTGATAGACTCTCAATGGTAGGTAAGTGAAGCAAGCTACACATAGACTAGATGCTCTGGTTCCCTCCAAAACTGGGAACATATACAAAATAAATAATCGCCGGAGTAAGTGTGCACATGCATAGTGATACTCTAAGTTTTACAGGAGACCAGAACAGGCAGTATATGTTGGATCACAGTGCTAGTGAAGTTGTATATTCGTTTTGGGAATCTGGTTTATTGTATCTTTGCTAACGGCATGGACAATGCTGGGGCCAGCACATTTGAATCTGGTGCGTCTTGCAAAGAAGTGAATATTAATGTAATGGTTAATGCAGGCTGACAGATGCAACTGAACTCCCAAAGCATGAGTAATGTAAAACTTCCACATCATTATTGAGATCTGAAATGGGGGCGTTCAACCAGGAAGATAGCTGTGCTTATGAAGAACACGAGTCTGTGACTACTCTTCCCTTTGCACAATGTGAATCCTTGCAAATTTATTGTAAGATTCTCAAGGATATAAATTTGTCAATTTGATGAATTCACAAGGTGGATACTAATAAGATAATAGGCTGAATTTACAAGCCCCTCGACGCCGTGGGTCACGGCCCGCCTCGACCTCCGACGTCGAGAAGGGCCCGCCGCATATTACCGGCAGTTGGGGTACCTCGGTGCGGGGCGGGGCCTTCATCTACATATTCAAATGAACCTAAATTATATGTAAATTCACTTACCTGCTGGTGGCGGCCATCCCAAGCCGATTTTATGGCCGCTGTTCGTCCCTTGAGCGCCTTCGGAACTCTCTACGGAGTTCTGAGTTGGGAACCTGGTGGGGAAGGGGGAGGAATAAAAGTTTCAGGGTGGGAGGGGTGGAGGAGTGGGGCAAACACTTTTGATTGGATGTCGGGCTGATGGGAAGGGGTTGAAGAGCAAAAGTTAGAAGGTTGAGGTGGTAAAGTTTGGGTAGGGAAAAAGGCACGTTTTGGTAATATCGGTCAATGAAATGACCATTGTGAGGTTGGGGAAGGGCCTCATTATCATTATAGTTTGTGAAGAAATAAATGAATACAGTACCTTTAAAAATTACTTCTAAGGACTTGGAGCCCTTTAAAAATGACGTCGACACCTGTGCGGCAGCCGCCCCCTCCATGTCATGAGGATGGCTGCTCCACCCCCTCTACTTATCAGCCCCAGCGTGTAATATCCATGTCGGAGGGCCGCTACTGTCACAGTGCGCTGCTAATAAAATCCAGCCCAATGTTTCTGAAGATCAACACTTGTAGTATTACCATTGCCTAATCAATTCCAAAGCAGAATGTAGCAACATTTGCTACATCCTTTTTACAATGAAAACCAGGCTTTGCATAGTAAGGAATTAATTTTTTGGTTGAAATGATGCCTTTTAATTGTAAACATGCTAAAAGTAAAAAGAGTATGACAACAAAATTATAATTTACTGCTGTGTATTGGTAGGGATGTGTATGTGCAAACCATGTTGACTTCACTGTGAGATTTTTCTGAGTTTGGTTACTTGAAGTAATGGTTTTACAGTCATGTAAATAGCACATTTAGCATTGTGGATGTAATATGTTCGATGCCATTTTACTACATCTGGGTAAGTTATTTCTGCTAACACGCTACAGGATGCCTCTTGAGCAGGCCTCTGTCAATCATTTTTACTGCTCGTTGCAGATGCACCCACGTCAAAGGCCTTTTGTTCTGTCTTCAGGAGCTTCGAAACCCGTCAGCAAATTTGACAGTTTCAGTTTTCGCAAAAAATAACACATTGAATTGTGGAATGTGATGCGAAGCCACAAATAAAAGCCATAAACTTTGAAATAATAAGGAGTCTTAACTTTTTTGTCTTGAAACAGTGGATTTGATCAGAATGTACACTGTTTTTTGACTTGTTACATTTTTGGGAACGGTCAGCTTTTTTGAAGTTGTTTGACAGTTTTGCTGAGTTTTGTGCCTTAGGATTTATGCAATCACATTGGATCTGCAGACAATTGGTGTTTAGATTGTGAGTAGAATCCATGCATTAAATATTAATATGGGGACTTGGGTATCAGATGTATAGTGATTCAATCTGCATAGGTTAATTGAATCAGAATTATCCTCATAGCATGTAAGCCTGGGAACTCTTAAAATTTTAAGTGTTTATGGAAGATGATATTGTCCAGTCATGTTCCCTTTTCTCCAATTTAAAGCCCTTTTATAACATTTTATTTTTAATTTGAATATTTTATTTGAGCACCAGCAAAAGCTCACAGTTTTGCTGCACTTTTATTTTCAATTCAATACATTGAGGATTTATTGTTACTCCCACTTCACTCTTTGCATTTGAAATCAATTAACCTGAATCTGGATTAAGAAGGGCCACAACATTTGTCTAATATGGGTATTTAATCCAACATGCAATGCAATTTAGAACACATCACTTTAGTACACAAGAAATTTGCAACTTGGCTTATTTTAGTCAGATCATCCATAACAATTAACTTAATTGGCGTTTTAATCACTGTGTGGTAATCCATTAGTGCTCTGATAAACTCAAAGTTTTCACAGTTAGTTCATCATATTGGCCTTTCTGCTTTAAGAGCTAAATGTGCAGTTATTTTACTGCATGGGCCGATTTTCAGCCAACCTGTTTTCACTCCTGCAGAAGATCTCCTGTGACCAATACGCAAGAGAAATTTTCACCAATAATGCTGACACCTATAATTTAAAAACATTTGTTGAAAAAGTTTGAGTAACTTTGAGTGATGTTTATTATATTCTCCCATAGATTATCTGAGCTGCAGTTACAGCTAATGTTCTTCGAAGCTAAGTATCACTCTGCTTCCTTGAACTGGACGATCCCAGAACAAAAGCAAAAAAGCACGTTTAAATCGTCTTCCTTGTTTCAATCAGTGAATTTTGGACCATAATCCCTTTGTTTGCAAGCAGTAATACTCTTCTCAGCTAAGTTTGAGAATTAATCAACTTATTCCTCAGACTTATGACTTATCACAAGAATGTCGTGTCATCTGAATTGATAATTTTACCAGTTTCACATTAAGATTTTCTCTAAACATAGGGTTGCTTATTGAAAGAGCAGTTGCATGCTGTTTTCTGGTTTCACATCCAGACAGATCAATGAGCTGCTTCTGCGACAAAAATTTTGGAACAGTCGTCGATATTATCAACTTTTCATACATTTGGAAACTATCCATGAATTATACAAAGGAAATAGGTGCTGTCCAAATCTTCACCAAATAAAACAGAAGTGTTGGAAATCAGCAGCCATTGATTTGTCTGCAGTGACTATGATTATTGTTTTCCTTGCTCAAAGCTATATCATCTCAGTTTACCCGAGTCTTTCAGAGTTATTCAAGTCAGAATGATCAGACTGAACTGAAATCTGGTGTTGGATACTGTAATAACTGACAGCCTGCTTGGATTGTAGTATCAGTGTGCTGAGCTGTAAGTACTGAATGATTCTGATTTAAATGTGTAGGTGCTAGCAACATTAACAGTTTGCAGAGTGGTAAATACATGATGACTGCTCATAGCCCTTTGAAAATTAAACTTCTGGTCTGTGAAACTGGTGTAGATCAGACAGCAAAGACAGGAGGCAGTGGTCCAAGCTGTTTTTGCAACCTGCAAGGTTTATGCAGTGGGCATGGGGGCAGGAGGCCATGGGCCCAATAAGGAACCAAATGTAAGGGCAAGAGGCTGTAGGCCAGGAAATTGTGTGAAGAGTCTGTGGACCTAGGAGAGCAGGCCTTATGGTGGAGTAGAGCAGGAGAGACCCAATTAGAAGCTATTGAATTTATAATAAAATTTAATGCCACCTAGATGAACAGATGTGGAACATGGACTTTGAAGGAACAGCAATGGCACCTAGTATCGGGAGGCTTGTAGGTTTCCCAACCTTACCAGAATGATTTGCATTTTCCCAGAATCGGGACTTCTTATCCTGAATGCTGCCTCCATCCTGGAAGATCAGTGATTTAAATTTCCGCTGCAGTATGCCCACGTGAACAAATACTTATGACATACTGTACATAATTACTAACTGTTAGCCTGGTATCAAGAATTGGAACAAGGATAAACTGCATTAATTTTAAACAGAATCACTACCCCACCTTTTCCATGGAACTCGCCACTGGCTATTGCTCAGTGTTGTCACCTGCGGAGAGCCACAACCGGTTGGAGAAGTTGGGAACCAGTGTAAAAGTTGTTATCTTTTGCTTCAACACCTTCCCTTTTGTTATCTTTTGCCATTATTCGGTCATTTAACATCCTCTCTGCACTAACGTTTTGTCTTTCAACACACCATTAACATACCTTTTGCCTTTGCTCCATGACCTTCTGGTCAGTTATTCTGTGACCCTGTCCTATCAATACCTTCCCTTTTGTTATCTCTTGCCCCACCCCCTCTTTATTTGCTTAAAACTATTACATTTCTAACCTTTGCCAGTTCTGATGAAAGGTCACTGACCTGAAACGTTAACTCTGCTTCTCTCTCCACAGATGCTGCTAGACCTGCTGAGTATTTCCAGCATTTCTTGTTTTTATTTTAGGACACATGACTAACTGGCTGGTCCAGAGTTTTTTGAACCAGCCAAAGAGTTTTTGAACTCAGAAAAGGCTGTTTTCTCCTGTTGTCAGAAGACCTCTCCTGTCTGCTCCCATCTCTTTCTCACAAGCCTCTGGACCCACTGGTAACACAAGAACCACAAGAGAGGAATATCTCCTACATTGAACAAGGTTTACGAAGAATACTGGGCCCCAACGAAAAGCAAGACCTACCTACAATCAAGGACTCTACAGTGAGCTCAAAGAACAGTAACCAAAACCATCTTCAGATATTGCCTCAAACTTATTCACTTTATTTCTTCTGCTCTTTCTATCTGCATGTGTGTATTGCATATACATGCTAGTGTGGGCGCATCGCGTATCCGTAGATGTTAACTGAATTAAAATTTAATAAAGTTCACCCTTTTTTCTTGAAACCTAAGAAAACCTGTTTGGCTAGTTCCTTCACTTTATAATTGGAAGTTAGAGAACAAGGATTCACTAAAGGGGAGCTATAAAAACGGTGGGCTGAATTTTATTCGGACACCAGGTTGCATAGCGGCGCCCTTTAAACTCAGCAGGGTGCACGCATTTAGCGGCCGCCGCAGAGCCCCTGTGATATTACGTAATACGGGGCTCATTAGCAACACGGTGCCAAGCCGGCGTCCCCATATTACGTGGGGAGAGGCGGGACATTCAGCGCAGTGTGAGACCTTTTGACAGCTGTGCAGCAGGTGATGGGTCCTATTCTAAGTGCCCCAGCACCTGCTTCCTGACAGCTGTCAAAGAATACTTACCTGACTGCTGAAGAGTGGGGCTGCTGTCAATCCGGCAGCAAAGCAGAAAGTACTGCAGAAATCCAGCAGGTTAGGCGGCATCTGTGGAGAGAGAAGCAGAGTTAACTTGTCCAAGTTCACAGACATGAAAGTTAGCTCTGTTTCTCTCTCCACATACGTACCCTGCTGTGTCCTATTGTCCTGTGAAGTTGCGATCCTCTTCTTCCACTCCAGTGTAACATTCCTTCTTATTGGCATGCTGAACCTGGGTGAATAATCTTAATTTTGCACATTCCAGGATGTGCGACTTCAATAGACCATAAAAGGTATTAGAGGTTTACAGAGAACACACTGACACAAATGGAAATACACAGGTGTCACAGCAATGTAAATAAGTCCTTCACTAAATGTTCCTCACCAACCTGTGCCCTTTTTCTCTGTGTGAATGACGTGTGCCAGCATGTAGCGCCAATGTCACATCCCTTTGCACCGTTGGCCCTTCAGGAGAGCCAACATATGCAATAACATCATTGCCATTAGAGGCTTGCTTTAGGTTGGGGGAAAAAGAACACGTCCGAACCACAGCGGGCCCGAGTCGGGCCCGACCCCGACCCGAACCCACCACTACTCTGCCCAACCCGAGCCCGACCCAACCATCCCTTTACTTACCTTCTCAACACCAAACCTGCAGGAAGCTGCAGTGCCTGTGCGAGACGTCATAGTGATGTCACTTGCTCACCGCGCAAATTCAGTTTTGTCCCAGACTCCCAGCTCGGGTAAGTTTAAAAAAATTTTTTTTTAATGCTTACCATCAGAGCACTAACCGTGTGTGTACGGCCCGATCCGACTCAACTCAACCTGGACCCGGACCGACCCGACCTGACCCGAGCATGAAAGCCGCCCCTGGAAGATGGGCCCGACTCAACACGTCGTCGGGTCCCGTCAGGTTCGGGCCGGGTAGCAGGCCTCTAATTGCCATGCCAGCATTACTCATGAGCATCTCCACGGATGCAGTGACATGAACATTGGCTCAGTCAGCTGCTGCCTCTAATAGTTTACACAGGGATGCTGCAGATGTGAACTGGTGCACAGCAGGTGAACAAGGGTCATGTGTAGCTTGCAGAGCTCATATTGGTTCCTATGGAGCAGACAGCCTTTGATAAGCCACTTCCATATATCCCTAGCTCACTGCTAGCCCTGCATGCAGACCCTGCGTGGCATCTGCCCTTCTATGCGTCTTTCATATTGTAGGTCCTCAGCGTCCTCATAGCCCGAGGAGGAATCCTGTTGACGTCGATCTTCAACATGCCAGGTCTGGCCCCTATTGGGTGTGTAGTTGTGCAGAGCAGCAAAGAAAGGAGCAGACCTTTTTAGCCCATAGTACAGGGCATCACCCTATCAATACAGGCATTGGAGGTGCTCTTTCAGCATGCTGATCTCCTGCTCAATGGTGGCCCGTGTAGCTCAGTGGCTGGCGTTGTATCTCTCCTCGTCAGTGGTGGGGTCTCTCAATGGTGTCGGGAGACATGTCTGCAAGAGATAGCCCTTATCTCCAAGAAGACACCCCTCCATCTGAGCTAGTTCAGTGAGCAGCGGTGGCAGCTGGGACTGGCTCAGGCCCCAGGTGTCATGACAGCCGCTTGAGAAGCGATCTCAGATTTGCACGAAGCATCTGCGATGGTCATATACCAGCTGCACCTAAATTCAGAGGATTCCTTTAATGGTGACGTCTGCAGATGGTAGCCTGGTAGGAGGCCTGATGGCCACATGAGTGCAGTCTATGAACTTTACAACCTATGGTTTTCCGGCAATGGTGCCGAAACCAATGGCCCTCTTGGCCTGGCTCTGAAAGTCCGTTCTGAAGCGGACATACTCTCTGGCCCTCCGGTGCAGGGCATCAGTGACCTCTCAGATTCAGTGGTGCACTGCTGACTGTGTGACCCCACAAAGGTCTCCGGGCCCCTGAAAAGCTGCATAGGTGTCGAGTTTGAGGACCAAAGGCATAGGATGTCCACTGAAGCCCATGTGCTGCAGGTCATCTTTGAGCAGGGCATAGACTTGTCACCACCCTCTCTACATGCACAATCACCTCTGACATTGGTGCTCTGACATCTGATGGCACGTCATGTGCGGCCCATAGATGCACGGCAATCGTAATGGCAAGCTCCCCTTGGAGGGTGCTGCTCACGACTAAGGGCCTCTACGTGGAACACACCTGCCTGTTGATTTTGTCTCTGGTGCATACGGATCCTCAGGAGCAGAGGATCACACAATGTAGGATGAGCCATACCCATTTCCATGAAATAAATAAAGTTGAACCCTTCAAGTATTCAAAGGTTCCTAACAGAGCTGGGATTGGTGTTGACGGGTACATCAGCTGCTTTCATGGATCAACTATGTGGCGTGCCATGGCATTGCCCATCTTGGCCAACACTGAGTGGCACAGCATGGCCACATCAAGATCCTACCAGCTGAATTGATTGCCCCACCATCCATATAACCTTAATGCTCCTGCCCTTTCTGGCACCCTCCCCACACAGAGAGTTCCATTGCTCCTTCACAAATACAAACAAAGAGCATACACTGTTTACGGAGAGAGGGTACACAGTACCTCCCTTCATGCCTGTAGAGCTTTCCCTCCAGTAATCCCAGACCCCCTCTCTCCTCCCTTCTAGTATGCAGAGTGAGACCCTTGAATAGCTGAACTTACCTTTGCCGGCGACAACTTCTGCCTCTGAGGACCCGCCGGCTTTCCCAATCGTGGACGGCACTTGACAGCTGCCCGTTTAGCGAAAAATCTGGAGGTGTCCATGGAGAGGCGGCGGGCTGCCTAATCTGCAGAGGTGAGCACCGTTTAACATCTAATTGTGGTGCCACCGCCATGTGGCAGGGTGGCTGCACCAAGATCCCGCTGCCGCCGGTAATTTTCTGTGGGCCCTTCTTGACATCGCAGGTCAAGGTGGGCCTCTCTCTGCAAAATTTTACTGGCCCCCGCATCGCGATGCGCGGCGTCGAGAGGCCAGTAAAATTCAGCTCGGTGTGTTTAAAGTTAAACCCTGTTACAGTAAGACCAGGTGAAGGCTGAGAGGGAACCCTAGACCCCTTTCTCAACTGGTTGTAACACCAGGTATTATGGGTAGGTAAAGAAAATAACATTAAATGAATATAAATGACTGAAAATCATGTGAGTGATGTAATTATGCATTCATTTACTATCACTAATCCCCAAACTACAGCATTCTGTTCCTCAGAAAGCATTGGAGGCTGGATTATTGAATTTATTCAAGGCTGTTAGATTTTTGATAGACAAGGGAGTCGAGGGTTATGGGGGACAAACAGGAAAGTGGAGTTGAGACCGCATGGCGGAGCATGCTTGAAGGGCCGAATGGCCTACTTCTGCCCCTAAGTCCTAAGTTCCTATGCTTCAAGCAGCCATTAATAACTCCAATCCTAATGGATGGAAATAAAACATTACTGATCACCCAACTTCACAGTTGGGTTGTGCTCAAGCATTTGGTACAACTGATTAGAAAATCCTATCCTTGGCTCTAAGCACTTCAACATGACAGTTAGAAAAGATGTTGAGTCATCTGAGAGGGTGCAGAAGTAATTTACCAGAATAGTACTAGGAATGAGTAACTTCAGATATGTGGAGAGACTGGAGAAGCTGAGGTGGTTCTCCTTTGAGCAGAGAAGGTTAAGAGGAACTTTGATGAACGTGTTTAAAATCATGAATGGTTTTGATTGAGTACATAAGGAGAAACTGTTTCCAGTGTCAGAAGGGTCGATAACCAGAGGATACTGATTTAAGGTTACAGGCAAAAGAACCAGGAGCAACATGAGGAAACATTTTTTTACACAGCGAGTTTTTGTGATTGGAATGCACTGCCTGAAAGGAGAGTGAAGCAAATTCAATAGTTACACTCAAACGAGAATTGGATAAATATTTGCAGGGAAAAAAATGTACAGAGCAATGAGGAAAGATCAGGGAAGTGGGCTTAATTAAATAGCTCTACCAAAGAGCTGACACGGGCACAATGGGCCGAATGGTGCCTCTCTGTGCTGTATTATTCTATGATTTCTATAAAACTTCATTTCAGAAGTTCTGGGATAAGTATTTTGAAAAGAAGGAAATAGAAAAACCTGAGGTGGGTGGAATAGGGTTACAGGAGAGAGTGCCGTCACTGGGAGATGAATTAACTGCTTCTGTGCGTAATTTCTATAATTCTATGAAAACTCTCCTTTTATCCAAGTCCAAGCTCAGGGAATAGTTCAGAAATGTTCATGTTGAGCTGAGCTTAGGATGACATGCCCTATACGAACTGCCCTAAAAGCAGAGCCTTTGGACAATCTCTTGTCTTAATTCAGATTGGTCTGTGACATCCAGTTTTGATGTGTGAAGTCCAAGTAGAGGTCAGTTTTGACTGAGGTTCCCAGTTGAGAGTTGTCACTTTTACTCAAAAGCAGAGTCCACAGAGCTAGAGACAGGGAGAGTTCTGGCCTGTTAAAAATTGGCCAACTTGGGAGCCTGGCCACATTTAATGCAATGCACGGTGACTTAAGCTATGGTTTTGGGGTGAATATCAGTAGGTTATAGGTTTACTACTAGTTACAAGTAGGATAACCCTAACCCTAACCTATTACTACAAGTTACATGAGGTGAGACTGACTGCCCTCGACATCAAGGCAGCATTTGATTGCGTGGCATCAAGGAGCCCTAGCAAACCTGAGGTCAATGGGAATCAGGGGGAAAACTCTCCGCTGGTTGAAGTCATACCTAGCGCAAAGGAAGATGGTTATGGTTGCTGAAGGTCATTCATCTCAGCTCCAGGATATCACTGGAGGAGTTCCTTAGGGCAGTGTCCTAGGCTCAACCATCTTCAGCTGCTTCATCAATGACCTTCCTTCAATCATAAGGTCAGAAGTGGGGCTGTTCGCTAACGATTGTACACTGTTTAGCACCATTCACGACTCCTCTGGTACTGAAGCAGTCCGTGTAGACCTGGACAATATCCAGGCTTGGGCTGACAAGTGGCAAGTAACATTCGCGCAACACAAGTGCCAGGCAATGACCATCTCCAACGAGAGAAAATCTAACCATCTCCCCTTGACATTCAATGGCATTACAATGCCAGAATCCCCCACTAACAACATCCTGGGGGTTACCATTGACCAGAAACTGAACTGTCGGTCAGAGGCTAGGAATCCTCCGGCGAGTAATTCCCCTCCTGATTCCCTCAAAGCCTGTCAGCCATCTACAAGGCACAAGTCAGGAGTGTGATGGAATACTCTCCACTTACCTGGATGGGTGTAGCTCCAACAACACTCAAGAAGCTCGACACCATCCAAGACAAAGCAGCCCACTTGATTGGCATCCCATTCACAAACATTTACTCTGTCCACCGTCGGCGCACAATGGCAGCAGTGTGTACCATCTACAAGATGTATCAAGGCTCCTTAGACAGCACCTTCCAAACCCATGACCTCTACCACTTAGAAGGACAAGGGCAGCAGATGCATGGGAACACCACCACCTGCAAATTCCCCTCCAAGCCACACTCCATCCTGACTTGGAATTATATCACCGTTCCTTCACTGTCGCTAGGTCAAAATCCTGGAACTCCCTTCCTAACAGCACTGTGGGCGTATCTACCCCATATGGACTGCAGTGGTTCTGATCAGCTGAAAAATTTCAAGGTCACTCTATCCTTAATTATAGACTCTAGTAACTTACTGACAACAGGGTAACTGGTCTATAATTCCCCTCTCTCACCTTTCGTAAATAGTAGAGTGATGTGCAATTTTCCAATCTAAAGGAATGGTTCACGAACAGAGAGAACTTTAAAAGATTACAATTAGGGCATCTGCAATATTCTGACCTATTTCCTTTAAGGTCCTGGGGATTCGTCATTTGGCCTACGGAAAGATCAATAAAACGTCAAGTTCAGATGTTAAAGTAGTGTCCAAACCCACTGCATCACACAACATCCCACCATAATTACAAATGATCAAGATTAATAATTAAATTTGATCAAAGGACAAAGAAAATGCAGCACTTCTCTGTGGAAATTAGTAAAGCTTTCAAGGAGTAAATAGATTGATAAATTAACTATAATAAAAACAAGAAATGCTGGAATCACTCAGCAGGTCTGGCAGCATCTGTGGAAAGAGAAGCACAGTTAATGTTTCGGGTCAGTGACCCTTCATCGTGAAACGTTAACTGTGCTTCTCTTTCCACAGATGCTGCCAGACCTGCTGAGTGATTCCAGCATTTCTTGTTTTTATTTCAGATTTCCAGCATCCGCAGTATTTTGCTTTTATTATATTGATAAATTAACTATTTATTTAAACATTAGACAATTGGGGAATATGTATTATGTGCAAGAAATTTATTATCAGTAAATGCCAAGGGTTTCTTGAATTCATTATTCATTATTCTCTGCATAGTTTGATAATGGGGCAAACAAATAATTAGAATAAAACTCATAATTGGAATAAAACTAGCTGTAAAATTGTATATATTTTCTAAACCACTGCATAAGTAAGACACAGTGCAACTCAGTTCACTGAGGTAAACCAATGACTTTTGGGCTGATGAATTCTTCAGTTTGCTATCGCATGTGAATTTATTTTCAGTTACTGACCTCTGTTGTATATTCTATGTCTGAACTGTCTAATCAAGGATTCATTTCTTGCATTTTAATTGAAGCAATCTTATGAAGATATCTTGGTACAAGCAATGAGGTAAATTGTTTTGAACAGCATCACAATAGTTAAAGTAATATTCATATATTAGAGGTAAAACCAAAAGTATTAAATATCATGCTGGTGTTATCTTAATTCTTGATTATGTTTGGTATTTCCCAAAACCTAAAGGCAAAAATGAAATATTATGCAGAGCTGAGAAGTTGGTGTTTTACATTCAAACGTATGTATTTGTTTCTTCAAAGTGAAAGGATAAACTACAGTTCATTTTGAAGGATCAATGAACCCACGGGCTTTAGCTAATTACGATAAAACATTTGAATAAGATTTTGTACTTATGGCTGGAATCTAGCCTTGGTCTCATTGTGCTGATGAATTATCTTCCATTCATCATTTCAGTTAACCCACTATCGCCAATAAGCTTCATTTGTAGATTTACACGCTTGAGTTTTCTTCAGATTTTAAAAACTCTGGATGACATGGTCACTTTAAACAAACATGATTTATAGGTTGTATTTTACAGACAGTATGAACTTAAAGTAAATATGGTGTTCAGTGCACATGAGTTAATGACATTTTCTTTTTAGATGAATTTGAAGAACTGTATACCTTAAAATTAGTCCTCTTTCTGTTGAGTAACTCCTTTGGTTCCAGGGTTTTCCAAGCTCTGCTTTCATGGAGTTTTTCTCCTTATACGTGTTGACAGGAAAAGAATCTATTCAAGTCTCCCTTTGGTAGTTTGTATGAAACCTTCCCCTTTAGTAGTTCTTTCATTCTCTATTATGATAGAAATTACAGTTCTTTTTAGGATTTTGCTTTAAAGTGTCAGTTTGGCTCTTTTGGTAGCACTTTTTTTGTCTCTCCATTCGAAGATTGTGGGTTCAAGCTCCACTATGGATTTGAGCACAGAATATATACCTTAGTTGGAAAACATTTTGGGAGGTCTTGAGGTTGTGAAAGGATGTTCCTTATTATTTCCAGGATTTACTAGCAGGGGCCACATGGTAGGAATAAATACCCTGGCTGATTTTCTTTTCTTTTGCCGAACCTGAGGGTGTTAAAACTTCTTGTATCAATCCAGCAACTTCCCCAGATGAGATTAGCTAACTCATCATTGAGCATCAGTCAGTGGACTTCCTGATCACAATAGCCATTAGAGAACAGCTGTAATTGTTTATATCACCAAAACAAGTTTTTGTCCAATTCATGCCTCTCCCTGGCTCCATCACAATCATTCCTGCATTTAATGGAGGGAAATTTTTAAAATACATTTTTAAAGTTAGGATTGATATAAATATGCTTCATATTTTCTGCTCCAACATTTAATATTTTTTCTTGCTTCAACTGGCTTAGTTTCCTAACAACCATTTCCTTCCTAATATTATGTATTTTTATCAAATACTCGACAATGATTGCAATGGTAGGAAAATTGCAGCAATCCACTGTTGCAAATACCAAGAAGACCTGACTTAAAGATCAGTTATATCCCCATTTACCACCACTAGTTTGTATTCCCCTGTATTTGGAATCCCTGGGCTGAATTTTATTCTCCCGCCACCGGGAACAACAGCGGACACAAAATGGCCACCTGCACGTGCGGGCCGCGCACCGCCATGCTGCCATGATCTAGTATACAGCGGATCATCTGCATACGCTGGGCGGTCCGCCCCCCGCCAATCACGTGGTGGGGTGGACCATGCGACGCCAGCAACGACGTCAGCTGCCTCTGCCACTGGCACCATTTTTAAAGGGCTACCAGACCTGCACAGTTGAAGCCTGTACCTGCACCACCCCAAAAAAACTCTTTTGCTAAATATTCAAGGTACTGATAAAAGTTAATTCATTCAGAAAAAAGATTTGATCTTTTACATTTGGCTTCAACTTGAGGGAGGGAGGAGTGAGGGGATAGTCCTTATTTCTCATTATAATTTATTAAAGCGCTTATAACCTCTTAATCTGCTCCCCTCAACTGTTTTTTTATTTTTTTTAAATTCAGTTTTGCTGAGGATAGTGTTTAGCCTGTAGTTAGAGAGTACATTTTTAGTTTATTTTTCATTGCACACAAACATTTAGTTGTTTTAGCTGTTTTGTTGCCATGCCAATATGATTATATATTGGTTGAAGCCCATACACCCCCAATACAAAGAAAATAAATGGCTGGCCCTTCCCCCACCCCCCACCCCCATCCCCCGACTCCCCACCCCCAGCCAAAACACTTGCATTTAATATGTGACCTTCCCCCCCACCCCCAACTGCTTAAAGTGCAGAGGTCACCCCTTTCCCCCACCCAACTGCACTAAAAATCTTGCGTTCTCCCCCTTCCCCAACTCGGTGCCACTAGTTTTCTCTGGACAGGAATGTGAAGGCATGTGAGTTTCGGCCGCTCCACAGACGTTTGCGGACAGCTGGCAAGATCGCAGTAAAATGTACGTTAATTTATTCATGTCCTTTAGTTAAATATTTAAAGTTGGGTCCAGTCGCCAAGCAAATCTTATATGTTTCAATCAAGTTGCCGCTTACTCTCCTAAACACCAGTGGATACAAGCCTAGTCTGTCCAATCTTTCCTCATAAGACAACCTGCCCATTCCATGTATTAGTCTAGTAAACCGTCTCTGAACTGCTTCCTTAAATAAGGAGACCAATACTGTACACAGTTCTCCAGATGTAGTCTCACCAATGCCCTGTATAGCTGAAGCAAAACCTCCGCACTTTTGTATTCAATTCCCCTCTCAATAAATGATAACATTCCATTAGCTTTCCTAATTACTTGCTGTACCTGCATACTAACCTTTTGCGATTCATGCACTAGGACACCCAGATCCCTCTGCATCCTCCCACCTTTTAGAAAATATGTTTCTTTTTTATTTTTCTTGCCAAAATGGACAATTTCACATTTTCCCACATTATACTCCATTTGCCAGATCTTTGCCCACTCACTTAACCGATCGCTATCCCTTTGTAGCCTCCTTATGTCCTCTTCACAAATTACTTTCCTACCTATCTTTGTGTCATCAGCAAATTTAGCAACCATATCTTTGGTCCCTTCATCCAAGTCATTTATATAAATTCTAAAAATTTGAGGTTCCAGCACTGATTCCTGTGGTGCACAACTCATTACATCTTGCCAACCAGAAAGTCACTAATTTATGCCTACTCTCTGTTTCCTGTTAGTTAGCCAATCTTCTATCCATGCCAATATGTCACCTGCTACACCATAAGCTTTTATTTTTGGCAAGAACCTTTGATGTGGCACCTTATCAAGTGCCTTCTGGAAATCTAAGTACAGAACATCCACCAGTTCACCTTTATCCACAGCACATGTTACGTCTTCAAAGAACTCCAATAAATTGGTTAAACATGATTTCCCTTTCACAAAACCATGTTGACTCTGCCTGATTGCCTTGAATTTTGTTAAGTGCCCTGCTATAACATCATTAATAATAGCTTCTAACATTTTCCCTAAGACAGATGTTAAGTTAACTGGCATGTAGTTTCCTGCTTTCTGTCTCCCTCTCTTTTTGAATAAAGGAGTTACATTCGCTATTTTCCAATCTAATGGAACCTTCCCCGAACCTAGGGAATTTTGGAAAATTAAAACCAATGCATCAGCTATCTCACTAGCCACTTCTTTTGCGACTCGAGGATGCAGTCCATCAGAACCTGAGGAATTGTCAGCCACAGCTCCAACAATTTACTCAGTACCACTTCCCTGATTGTAATTTTCTTGAGTTTCTCCCTCCCTTCCATTTCCTGATTTACAGCTATTTCTAGTGAAGACCGATGCAAAATATATGTTCAATTCATCTGCCATCTCCTTATTTTCCCTCAGTAATTCCCCAGACCCACTTTCTATAGTACAAGTGCTCACTTTAACTCTTTTCTTGTTTAAATATCTATAGAAACTGTTACTATCTGTCTTTCTATTTCTAGCTAGCTTTCTCACGTACTCTATTTTTCCCTCCTTATCAATCTTTGCTGTTCTTTATATTCTATCCAATCTTCTGATCTGCCACCCATCTTTGCATAATTATATGCTTTTTCTTTTAAGTTTGATACAATCTTTGACTTTTTCAGTTAACCACAGATAGTGGGTCCTTCCCTTGGAATGTTTCTTTCTTGTTGAAATGTATCTATTCTGTGTATTCTGAAACATCCCCTTAAATGTCTGCCACTGCATCTCTATTGACCTATCCCTTAACCTAATTTGCCAGTTCACTTTAGCTAGCTCTGCTTTCATGCCCTCATAATTTCCCTTATTTAAGTTTAAAATACAGGTCTTGGACCCACTCTTCTCTTGCTCAAACTGAATATTAAATTGAATCATATTATGATCGCTGCTACCTAGGGGCACCTTCAATATGAGGTCATCAATTAATCCTATCTTGTTGCACAATACCTGGTCTAGTATAGCCTGCTCTCTGGCTGCAGAAGGTGCTGTTCGAAGAAACTATCCCGAAAACATTCTGTGAACTGCTCATCTAGGCACCTTTGCCCATCTGATTTTTCCAGTCTACATGTAGATTAAAATCCCCCATGATTATCGCCATACCTTTCTGACAAGCTCCCATTATAGCTTCCTTTATACTCTGTCCTATCGCATGGTTACTGTTGGGGGCTTGTACACCACTCCCATGAGTGACTTCTTGTCTTTATCATTTCTCATCTCTACCCAAACCGCTTCTACATCCTGGTTTCCTGAATTTAGGTCATCCCTCTCTCTTGTGCTAAAAACCTCATTAATTAACAGAGCCACCACTCCACCTTTTTCTAGCTTCCTGTCCTTCCTAAATATCATGTACCCTTCAATATTCAGGTCCCAATCTATATCATCCTGCAGCCATGTCTCTGTAATGGCTATCAGATGGTACTTATTTCTATTTGAGCTCTCAGTTCATCTGTTTTGTTTTGAATGCTATGTGTATTCAGATACAGAGCCTTTAGTTTTGTCCTTTTTATTATTTTGTAACATCTATCCTTGAATGCTGATTTACTCTTAGGAAGGGATAGAGAGTACAAATCTATCACAATCTGTTTATCTTTCCCCTTATAAATACCTTTCTCTCTTGCCTTGTCTCTACTCCTTGATTTACCACATCTTCCTAAATTTGATCCCTTGCCTCCACTACCCTCTCTACTTCCCTAGTTATGCGGCTCACTAGAACACCAGCCCCAGCACAGTTCAGGTGTAGACTGTCCTAAAGGTACAGCCCCCACTTTCCCCAGTGCCAATGTCCCATGGACCGGAATCCACTTCTAGCACACCAGTCTTTGAGCCGCGCATTCATTTCTCTAATCTCATTTGCCCTATGCCAATTTGCATGTGACTCAGGTAGTAATCCAAAGATTATTACCTTCTGAAGTTCTGCTTCTTAATTTGGTGCCTTGCTCCTCATACTGACTATGCAGAACCTTCTTCCTTGTCCTACCTATGTCACTGGTACCTACATGGACCACAATGACAGGATCCTCCCCCTCCCACTGTAAGTTCCTCTCCAGTACTGAACAGATGTCCCAAACCCTGGCACCAGGCAGGCAACACAGCCTTCTGGACTTTCTGTCTTTGCTGCAGAGAACAGTGTTAATCCCCCCCACTATACTGTCCCCAACTACCATTATATTCCTTTTTGCTCCCCCCACTTGAATGGCTTCCTGTACCACGGTGCCATGGTCAGTTTTCTCATCCAGCCTGCAGGCCCCACTCTCATCCAAACAAGCTGAAAGAACCTCAGACCTGCTGGACAATCACAAAGGCTGAGGCTCCTGCACTCCTGCCCTCTGGGTCCCCTTACCTGCGTCAGCTGCAGCCACACTTTCCTGTCCTGACCACTGACCAAATCAGAAGACCCTATCCTAAGGGGTGTGACCACTTCCTGGTACAAAATGTTCAGGTAACTGTCCCCCTCCCTGAGGGGTCGTAGTGTCTGCAGCTTGACCTCCAACTCAATTACTCTGAGCCGAAGCTCCTTGAGCCGCAAACGCTTCTTGCATATATGTTTGCCCTGGATCACACTGAAATCCAGGAACTCCCACATACTGCAGTCATGACACATCACCTGTCCTGCCATCCTTAATGTGTTTTAATTAACTACTTAATTATTTTATTCAATGATTTATTTTTCCTTTTCCATATATTATTAACCTTACCACCAGTTCCTGTTTTAAACCATCGGAATAGAATAGACCTTAACCACTTACCATACAGCTTCTTCCTGTCTCATAGAGTAAGAACCAAAACCTACAGGGTGAAAAAGTTAGAAAAAGCAAAAAAGCACCTCATTCCCCTCCTCATCCAACTCCCTCAACTCACCAAACTCCCAGCACTCTATTCAAGTCAGATATAGAATCACCATAGGAGGCAGCATATCAGAGGCACCATAGATGTAGGGTAAGTGTTAGTTTTAGTTTAGTTTAGTTTAGAGATACAGCACTGAAACAGGCCCTTCGGCCCACCGAGTCTGTGCCGACCATCAACCACCCATTTATACTAATCCTACACTAATCCCATATTCCTATCACATCCCCACCTGTCCCTATATATTTCCCTACCACCTACCTATACGAGGGGCAATTTTATAATGGCCAATTAACCTATCAACCTGCAAATCTTTGGCATGTGGGAGGAAACCGGAGCACCCGGAGGAAACCCACGCAGACACAGGGAGAACTTGCAAACTCCGCACAGGCAGTACCCAGAATCAAACCCGGGTCGCTGGAGCTGTGAGGCTGTGGTGCTAACCACTGTGCCGCCCTTATTTATTTTCTTGGGATCTGCATAAATATAATGCATATAATGTTTCTTTAAATTCTCAATCATTCAGCTGACCTCTACAAACCCACTTGGGCTGCAGGCTGTCCAACTTCTGTTTTCTGCTTTTGAGGAGTTGCCCCGTCGGATCTCCCTGTCCTCTGCCTTATGAGATGTTAATGCCCTGATCTCTGGTGGCTTTCCGTCTGTTGCCTGACTTGCTCTGGCATTATGAGTAGTTTACTCCTGCATGAAGAGAATGCAGGAAATGGGATTGGGAGTAGACTATTCAACCCTTCAAGCCTGCTCCACCAATTAATAAGATCATGGCTGATCTTCTACCTCAACTCCACCTTCCCAGGCTATCTGCATATCCCTTGATTCCTTTAGTATCCAAAAATTTATCTATCTCTGTCTTGAATAGATTCAATGGCTCAGCATCCATGGGCAAGACTTAGTTTCAAATACCTGGGAGTGGAGGCTGGCAGTTGCTTAAACCCGCCCCTCATGTCAGTGTGCTGGTTTCCCAATGCAAAACTGACATACTCAAAGGTTCCAAAGAAGGGTCACTGACCCGAAACGTTAACTCTGCTTCTCTTTTCACAGATGCTGCCAGATCTGCTGAGTGGTTCCAGCATTTCTTGTTTTTATTGCAGATTTCCAGCATCCACAGTATTTTGCTTTTATTTATACTCAAAGGTTAAATGGCTCCAAGAAGAGCGGGAAGAGGCAACCTCCCCGAGATCAATATCCGCTCGTTAATGGCCAGTTTTGAATTTTCCTTATGAGGCATGAGATTCATGCGGATTCTCATCCACGACAAGGAGGAGGAGGGGATGACACAGCAGGGACTGAGTCAGAACAGCAGGAAAGCAGCACAAGACACCATTAAAGAGGGAAGGCTCAGAGAAGGCCCTCATCCACAGGCAACCAACTGTATAGCCTTAGGAGAATTATCTGTAATATCCCTTCACTCTTGACAAGGGCATTTTCGGGGTGGTGACTTTTTGGGAGGTGGACAAGCCCTTCTGCATACAGGCCTCACAGGTTCGTGAGATAGGTGTTCAGGAAAATTCCACATACCAATTGGAAGGAAGGACATAACAGGAAATGGGATTAAGCTATTCTGATATTGGATCAACTAGTGATGAGGAGCAGCACTCGCAGGAGCCAAAGTGGACCCCCAGGCAGCTGGGGCACTGGGGTGAGGAACAAGGGGCAGGAAGGCACCGAAGGTGATACCCTTAGCAGAGTATCTATTGCCAAAGGAGATGCTACCTAGACATGTCAGAGTGTCAGTACTGCTGAAGTCCGCATCTGTCCAAGCAGATGGCTGCTGATCTGTGTGCCCTCATTCGAGAGTCATCCAAGGGATCATAGGAACTGTCGCCATGGCCTTCCCATGGCTAGATTTCCTTGGGTGCATGGGAGAATTGATTGTGCCCATGTGGCCATCAAGGCACCAACTGACCAGCCAGGGAGATTCTTCAGGAAGGGATTCCACTCCCTAAACATTCAGCTGGTATGCGACCACAGCAAGCACTTTATGCTGGTGTGTGCATGCTACCCTGAAACCTGCCATGAGCCCTTCATCCTTCAGCAATTGCAGGTACCGCAGCTCTTCCTGGAGCAATAAGAAATCCGTAGATGGCTGTTAGCTGATGAGGCTTATCCCTCCGGGTGCTCCGGTTTCCTCCCACATGCCAAAGACTTGCAGGTTGATAGGTTAATTGGCCATTATAAATTGCCCCTTGTATAGGTAGGTGGTAGGGAAATATAGGGACAGGTGGGGATGTGGAAGGAATATGGAATTAGTGTAGGATTAGTATAAATGGGTGGTTGATGGTCGGCACAGACTCGGTGGGCTGAAGGGCCTGTTTCAGTGCTGTATCTCTAAACTAAGATGGCTGATGACTCTGGTGAATTTCCCTCCCACGGAGGCTGAGAGACCATGACAACCGATGCGACCTGAGCACGAGTCATCAATGAGCAGCCATTGGCCTCCTGAAGGTGATGTGCAGATGCTTTGATCAGTCGGATGGGGCTCTCCAGTACACTCCCTCATGAGTCTCACACATTGTGGTGGTCTGTTGCGCACTTCAGTACATGGCCCTCCCGAGAGGTGTCGATCTTGAAGAGGGAGAAGGGCTGGAATGGCACAGCTTGTTGGAGGAAGAGGAGGATGAGGAGGAGGCTGAAGGAGAACTGGAGAACAGTCCCCGTGCTTTGCAGGGATGTCACTGTGATAGGCTCGGGAGGAAGATCGCTTATCAGGATAGCAGGGACACCAGAGCCACTCTGATCCAGACATGTTTCACCTGAGCGGTACTTAGTCTGCAGGACATTTGCTAAGGAGAGTCTCCTTCATCTGAGTGAGAGCAAGCATCTGTTAAAAACAAAAGTCAGCAACCTTCCAATGGGACAAAGACTACAAGGCTCCAGAGTCTCCACCTGACAGACTTTTCCTCAACGCACTTCTTTGCTCTGCTAACCCTTATTTTCCATTCTCCTCCCTCTCGCCATGATGAAATGAAAACATACTAGACTGCTTTAGTGCAACAACATGGCCAGTGCTTTATCGTACAACAGTGTGATATATACAACAGATATGCCCAAGTGACCAAAAATTGACATCACCGATGCAGGGGCCTCTGCTCACAGCCACTCCTATTAGTTGCTCCCTCTGTGGCTGAGGATAAGGTGGAGGCAGACTGCTCACTAGTGCCTAGCTGGGACTGAGATGCCCATGGTGAGTGGCCTTGGCATGGAGGTGCTGGGGGCATACCTCCAAAGGCTGCTTCACCAGCATCACTGCAGGGGCAGTCTCTGTGACAGGTGTAACTATACAGATGCTTCATCTGTCAGAGGAGCCATGGAGGTGGATGATGACGAGGAAGCCCCAATAGGTGTGGCCCCCTCATTGCCATCTTTCCCTCCTCAACCCTTTAATGGCACCCTTGATCACTGGAGGCGACCACCATCTGCGGCAAAGCTGGCATCCACTCTGTGCTTCATTGTGCCAGTTGCACCACTAATTAGACAATGCTACAGACTGCAGCATTCATTCCGTGCATGTCAGTGCATTTTTTATGCATCTACTCTGAGTGATGCCGCATATGGCTCTCCATGAGCTTGGCCACTCTCTCAATGGAGCAGCTCATGTGCTCAAAGCATTGAGACATTTTGGAGCAATGAGATGAATGGACGCCACCATTTTCATCCATGAATTTGCAGTGCCTCAGGTAACTGACATGTGGGCACAGATCTGACACTGGTTCTCCAGGTAGAGCCGCCGATTTCGTGACTCCCTCAGCTCTGCATCTCTGCCCTGTCTAGCAGTGATGCCCCAAGGGGGACTGCCCTCAGCTGACTCTGCCTTCCCTGTATCCTCCTGCTCTGATGTGATGTGCGCTTCACCCTGTGTCACCTTTTCTGATACCGTGCGAGGACGCACCAATGTGCAAGTATCTGCGCCGGTGGATGGTGCACAAGAAAGGTGTCTTCCTCCTCTGACTCCTCCAGAATAGATTGGAGGTGCCTTAACTTCTCCCCCTCTGCAGCTGGCCCTGTGGGGACATAAGAGAAGGTGGTCATGAGAAATTGGCACAATCAACAGATGTTTCTGCTGCTTGAAATAATGAGATGACAGCTTATGCGTTAACAGCTTGTTGCACGGGGAAGATTGCCATGCATCCCTGAACCTAGGGTGTTGCGAACCTTTCACACTGTCTATCTTGGACTCCTGTTTCTCCATCTCCAACATCCTGGTGGCTTGCCAGACCAAGGGCCAATCCTGAAAATGAGTCCGTGATGTGAGCTGGGAAACCCCACAATCCAGATGTTCCCTCTCGCTCTCCCTCACGTTGTTCTCCCATCTGGCATGAAAGATGCTGATGGACAATGCATCTTTCCCTCACCACTTACAGCTTTTCATTTGCAGAAGATGTTGCAGTCTTCACTCTAGCCTATTGTCCAATAGTACTCGGGTTATGATCTATGCTTATAGGTCATCAATGCTGCTGTGCACACTTCTCTCCTATGGTCAGGAAAACTCTGTGCCCTTGGGATGCACCTTTCTTTTGCATTCTGGTGACTGCTGACTAGGAGGCATGCCATCTGGGTCTATATTTGGACTCACCTTGCCAGACCTAAAGCAGCTCATTGAAACTTTTCCTGCACTGGACCCAGTTCCTCCTCATCACTCCTCTGCTGCTGACCTTATAGGCCATCTCCAGCCATTCCTTCCCCACTGGCAGGTAAAAGGATATGTCTCCGTGCTGTCACTGCCTCCAGCAGCACCTCAAGTGAGGCATCAGAAGAATGGGGTGGGGGGCTGCAGTGGGAGCTGCGGGGGGCTGCAATGGCATGAAGGCCCTCTCTACCTGCTGCCCTCTGCTCAGTTCCTTTTGCCATGTTTGAGGTGAATGCAAACCTCAGCAATGGCTGCTGCTCACCCTTTAAATCAGGCCTGCTATTTCCTGTGTCCCACCTCCTTCCTGCATCTGCCACTGCTAACTGGATGGTGAATATGACTCTGGGACAATTAAGTTCATTTTCCATTTAAGATAGCAACGCGTGTGCTTTGCCAACATTGTGCAGGGTTGGGACCCGGAAATGAACGCGACGTCAGGATCCCGACCCCAGAATTGAAATTCCGCCCCATACCTCTCCAAAGATTCTTAACACTCTGAGTGAAGAAATTCTCCTGAACTTAGTCCTAAATGGCTGACTCCTTTATTCTGAGACTGTGACCCCAAGTTCTAGACTCCCTAGCCAGGGGAAACATCCTTCCAGCATTAAACCTGTCAAGCCCCTTAAGAATTTCATATGTTTCAATGAGATCACTTCTCACTCTTCTAAACTCTCGGGATTACAGGTCTAGTCTACTCAATCTCTCCACATCAGCCACTCCCATCATCCCAGTGAATGGTCGTCGCACTCCCTTTAAGGCACGCATATCCTTCCTTGGGTAAGGAGACCAAGACTGTACACAGTACTGCATGTGTGGTCTCACCAAGGCCCAATATAATTGTATTAAGGCTTTTTTACTCCTGCATTGCAAGAGGGAATAGTTTTAATGGTTTGTAAGAGACACTGCACAATTTCCTGGTAAGAACTGTAACTTAAAAAGGAGATATTTTGCAAGGCATGGATGCATGTGAATAGCTGCAGTTGTTAATTCCTTGCTCATTGTGGCACCCCACAATGATAATGCTGAAATACTTAAGGCATGCAGTGCCCACTTGTTTCTATGGTTCCATGGTATTAATTAGTCTTGACACATAGCTGCCTTACTATTTACTTTTGCTGCTCCTGTCAGTTCATTGAACCTATTGTGACATTGCAGTAGTGTTCTACTGATTAGAGCTGTTTCACTTACTGTCAGTTTTTGTGGTTGAACTCACCCAATCTTTTTTTCACACTGCTAAAAATTCCATTAATACAATGCCCCTGAAAATCTGTGCCTGTTCCAGTGCATTCCTACTGTAACATTAGCAGAAGTCCTCTAGAACAGCTGGAAATCAAGGCTGATACCCAGGTAGATTGGGTTCAAAGTGTTCAAATGATCTTGTGGGGTGAAGTTTTTCCCAACTTGAAACAAGGCCCTCATAAAGGGGACAGGGCTAGGGCACATCCCAAGACTTCAAAGGGATTAGTCAACTTACTTTTTAATTAGACAAATCATACCTTGCAATCAGTGAATGTCAGGACCATCTGGGGGCCCAGACCAGGATTATATCCTTGACTCCCAAAGTGGACCTCTTTGTAATAGGGCAGCTCATTGTTTCCTGGAAATTCTGCTCTCCTAACCACATCTGCCCAACTTTCCAGTATGTGTTCGCTGTTGGGCAGTGCAGTGGTTAGCACTACAGCCTCAGAGCTCCAGCAACCTTGGTTTGGTTCTGGGTATTGCCTTTGCGGAGTTTGCAAGTTCTCCCTGTGACTGCGTGGGTTTTCTCCGGGTGCTCCGGTTTCCTCCCACATGCCAAAGACTTGCAGGTTGATAGGTAAATTGGCCATTGTAAAATAAAAAAATTGTCCCTAGTGTAGGTAGGTGGTAGGAGAATTGAGGGAAGGTGGGGATGTGAGAGGGAAAATGGGATTAATGTAGGATTAGTATAAATGGGTGGTTGATGGTCGGCGCAGACTTGTTGGGCCGAAGGGCCTGTTTCGGTGCCGTATGACTCTAACCTGGGTGCGCATCTAGTGGTGTGAGTGTCTATTATAATTTAAGGAAACTCTCCACATCCATGAACTTTGGCGGGATCAGCAACAACGATTCTGGCAGATGCAAATCTGCACTTACACCCAAACACTTGGGGCCACTATACCTGAAGGAAATGAATGCATGGCACAAATGAAAAGCAGGCAGAGGTTTTTTAAAAAAAAAGCTGGATTTCAAATGCAGAAAACATAATTCCTTCAGTGGCCACATTCGTGTTAATAAGTTGATCAAAATCTAAATGACCCTCTGGGCTGATATTACATTTCTTAATGGCCAGGATCACACCTATGTATATCTTGGCTACTGTAGTATAATGATTTGTCACCTCCATTCCTTTAGCTTTAGCTAATGCATTTTAGATCTTTGTGATAAATTAGCTTGGTGTTAAGACAGGAAAACATATTGAATAGAGTATATTGAATATAGTGGCATTGTTTTAAGTAGCATCATGATCTGCAGTTCTTTTTCACAACGCCTACCAAGTGCCATCTTTACGTGCAACATTGTAATTTTATGCAAATTTTGCAATCACACTACTTTAAGCTAAAGAGAAGTGAAACTGTTGATCTAAGAGCTTTTTCCAGTTATAGAATCATATTCAGTTCAGTGGAATAGCGTTCACAAGGAGTTGAATGCTGGTTGCCTTTTGCAGCTACATGAATAATTATACATAATGAAGAGTTTAGCAAAAGTTTTGGTTTTGTAAAATCATAATTTGCTTGAACGAGATAACATTCTGCTGGCCTGGATTGATGAAAGCTGCTTCAATCACTGTGAGACATTACTTTTTTTATAAATGATTTAATTTTTAAGTTATATTTAGCTCAGCTTTTTTTCAGTGTTCTGCTGTTCTTTCCTAAAGGGACTGACTGTTGGTGGGGTAAAGTTCCTCAGCCTGTCTGCAGTACCTCACCCCAAGAGGCCATCCTTCATTGAGAAACTAGACAGTGAGGCCTGAATTTTCATAACCTGTCAGAACTATGGCAGAGTGGCACTTCAGCCCACCCATGTGGTCCTGCCAGTGACTGACTGACTGACTGACTGACTGATTGCCTTTTTGAGGGGAGCCCCTAATCATTTACACAGGGCAGGGTAAATGTCAGAATCTGCCTGATAACAGGTTGTCCAGAGCTGTGACGGAAGATGGGCAATCAGGTTCAGCTGCAGAAATTAAAAGACTAATTCAGCTTAGTGGGCCAGAAGGCAATCCAAGTGTTAAGCAGTCAGAGACAGAGCAAGAGCACAGTGAGAGGTAAATGGCAGAAGGTGGAACAGCATTGAGGGTCTGCTGTGGTCAAGGCTGCAAGATTCTCAGAAAATTCTGTCGCAGTGATATTAGCAGAGATAATAGTTAGGAGGCAAGCCTGTTTGGAATCCAAGACAGCCCCAGAAAAAGGTAATGCTGACAGAATGGGGGAAGTGGTGCTGTTAAGTTAATGTCAACTCAGCCACCCATCAAACAGTGTTGGAAATATTTTAATGGCTGCATTTTCAATGAGAAGGAAAAATTCCATAGGGAGGACCCACCATCCGTGGTTAACTAAAAAAGTTAAAGATAGTATCAAACTTAAACCAAAAGCATATAATTGCACAAAGATGGGTGGCAGGTCAGAAGATTGGACAGAATGTAAAAAGCAGCAAAGAACGATTAAAATATTAATAAGGAGGGAAAAATTAGAGTATGAGAGAAAGCTGGCTAGAAATATAAAAAAAAAGTAAGAGCTTCTATAGATATTTGAAGAAGAAAAGTTAACAAAGTGAGCGTTGGTCCTATAGAAAGTGAGTCTGGGAAATTAATAAAGGGAAAATAAGGAGATGGCAGATGAATTGAACAGGTATTTTGCATCTGTCTTCACCATTGAAGATACAAGTAACATCCCAGAAGTAGCTGTAAATCAGGAAATGGAAGGAAGGGAGGAACTCAAGAAAATTACTATCACCAGGGAAGTGGTACTGATCACATTTTTGGAGCTGCGGGCTGACAAGTCCTCTGGTCCTGATGGACCTAGGGTCTGACAAGAAATGGTTAGTGAGGTAGTTGATGCATTGGTTTTAATTTTCCAAAATTCCCTAGATTTGAGGAAGGTTCCATTAGATTGGAAAATAGCGAATGTAACTCCTTTATTCAAAAAGGGAGGGAAACAGAAAGCAGGAAACTACAGGCCAGTTAGCATAACATCTGTCATAGGGAAAATGTTACAAGCTATTGTTAAAGACATTATAGCAGGGCACTTAAAAAAAAAAAATTCTGGGTAATCAGGCAGAGTCAACATGATTTTGTGAAAGGGAAATCATGTTTAACCAATTTATTGGAGTTCTTTTGAGGGAGTTACATGTGCTGTGGATAAAGGGGAACTGGTGGATGTACTATACTTAAATTTCCAGAAGACATTTGATAAGGTGCAACATCAAAGGTTATTGCGGAAAATAAAAGCTCATGGTATAGGTGGTAATGTATTGGTATGGATAGAAGATTGGCCAGCTAACAGGAAGCAGAAAGTAGGAAAAAATGGGTCATTTTCTGGTTGGCAAGATGCAATAAGTTGTGTGCCATAGGAATCAGTGCTGGGACCTCAACTTTTTAGAATTTATATAAATGACTTGGCCAAAGATATGGTTGCTAAATTTGCTGATGTCACAAAGATAGGTAGGAAAGTAATTTGTGAAGAGGACATGAGGCTACAAAGGGATATAGATAGATTAAGTGAGTGGGCAAAGATCAGGCAAATGGAATATAATGTGGGAAAATGTGAAATTATTCATTTTGGCAGGAAGAATAAAAAAGAAGCACATTATCTAAAAGGTGGGAGGATGCAGAGTGATCTGGGTGTCCTAGTGCATGAATCGCAAAAGGTTAGTATGTAGGTACAGCAAATAATTAGGAAAACTAATAAAATAAGATCATTTATTGAGAGGGGAATTGAATACAAAAGTAGGGAGGTTATGTTTCAGTTATACAGAGCATTGGTGAGACCACATCTGGAGAACTGTGTACAGTATTGGTCTTGTTATTTAAGGAAAGCTGTAAATGCATTGGAAGCACTTTAGAGAAGGTTTACTAGACTAATGCCTGGAATGGGCGGGTTGTCTTATGAGGAAAAGTTGGACAGGCTAGGCTTGTATCCGCTGGTGTTCAGAAGCTTAAGAGGCAACTTGATTGAAACATATAAGATTCTGAGGTTTCTTGACAGGGTGGATGTGGAAAGGATGTTTCCTGTTGTGGGAGAATTTAAAACTAGGGGTCACTGTTTAAAATAAGGGGTTGCCCACTTAAGATGAGGAGAAATGTTTTCTGTCAGAGGGTTGTGAGTCTTTGGAACTCTCTTCCTCAAAAGGCAGTGGAAGCAGAGTCTTTGAATATTTTTAAGGCAGAGTTAGATTCTTGATAAGCAAGGGGGTGAAAGGTTATTGGGGGTAGGCAGGAATGTGGAGTTGAGGTTACAATCAGATCAGCCATGATCTTGTTTAATGGCGGAGCAGGCTCGAAGGGCCGAGTAGCCTGCTCCTGCTCCTAATTCGTATGCTCGTATTAGGTTAGCCAAAGTAAGTGAAGGCACAAGTCCCCTGCACATTTTAAATTATGGCTCACCTAAACACCATCCCTATCCATACAATGTAAAATAAAGAAATGAATGAGACAATTATTATGCACAAAATACTTATTTTTTAAAAACTCCCCTGCCTCCATTTCACAACCACACACCCCTCTCCCATCATTCCAATGTCCATATCTGACCTCTTCAGCTATAGATCGCCTGTTGTGGGTTCTTAATGTAGTGGTGCCTGTGTACATAGTGCTGGATTCTCTGGGCTTCCCAATTTTTTGTATTTCTGACTTTAAATTCTTTTGAAATAGCAGATAGTGTCTTTTTAAAAAAATGCTCATCATTCAATAGTGGGGGCTAAGGGAAGTTACTTCCAGACTTCACTGTCCTGGTGAGAGTATTGTACTCGGTGATCTCGTCCCTTCACAATCTCTGCCTCTGGTTCACCAGACTGATTACAACGCAGCGTCTTTTTCATAATCTTGGTGAATTCTGGGAGTCAGAATTTGTCGCAAAAAAAGTACTCGGGACCACTAAGTGATACCCTTACATGTCGTGAGGTGGGCTAAGAGCAAGCAAATCTAATTATGATGAACTCAGTGAGGGAGAGTTGGAGCAACCATTCTTTAGCCAAGGGTATCAGTGAAGGCTTCCCTGCACCATTTCCCTTGACAGACTGTCTCCATATTGCCCAAATTTGAGCAGCTTTGTCCAGGAAAATCCAGGCTTGAGCATTGACTGTTTTATCAAACATTGTGGATAGTCAGAAGCTTTTTCCCAGGGTGGAAGAGTCAGTTACTAGGGGACATAGGTTTAAGGTGAGAGGGGCAAAGTTTAGAGGGGATGTGCGAGGCAAGTTCTTTACACAGAGGGTGGTGAGTGCCTGGAACTTGCTGTCGGGGGAAGTGGTGGAAGCAGGTACGATAGCGACGTTTAAGAGGCATCTTGACAAATACATGAATAGGATGGGAATAGAGGGATACGGTCCCCAGAAGTGCAGAAGGTTTTAGTTTAGGCAGGCATCAAGATCGGCGCAGGCTTGGAGGGCCGAATGGCCTGTTCCTGTGCTGTACTGTTCTTTGTTCTTTGTGGAATAACACAACCGAATGTAATCCTCAACAAACATGCACACTTTACAGTAAAGATCCATCAGAAGTGGGAACCATAACTGATTTTTTTCCTTCCTCCTCCTAATCTAGGGGCACTGAGACCAATTACAGCTGCAGCTAACTCATTTCAAAGTAATAAGTGGATGATATATTTTGAAGTTTAGCTTAGAGTTCTTTTAAAGGTAACTTAGAAATTCTTGCCAATGTTTCAAAAAAAACATTTTTAGAAACAATAAAGTGGTATTGCACAAAGATTTCTTGATGCTAAACATTGTCCCAATCTAATTGGTAACATTTTTACAGAACAGACTAATAGGAATAATATTAACACGTAGGGCTGGATTTTCCCTCTGGGAACAGGAACAGAAGTTGGGACTGCAGCTGGGTCCCTCCTCCAGGGGGAAAACAGTCATTTTTGGGATTTTCACAGAGGTGCCCCCTTAATTGGCATGGAGACAGGTTCCCTGTCCAATTAAAGGCAGCAGGCAGGCTCTCAAAGCTGGAGGTCCAATCAGAGGCCTTCCAGCTTGAGAGGAGCAGCAGGGTGCAGTAAAAAGTAAGTAACTGAGAGAGTGCTTCAACATGGAGGCACCCTCTCACCAACCTTTTAAAAACTTTAAATAAAAAAAGAAGCCAGGCCACCATTGTTGTGGGGGCTGGGGTGGTGGGGGTTGTTGGTTGTGACATCCCTCTACAGGTGGTCTTTGGGTGTACCTACACCCAGGCTGGCAGGGAGGGCCTGTAGGAAAATCCCAGTCGGCCTCCTTTAACTGTGCTTAACAAGGGGGCGGGAAAGTGACACGGCAGCAGCCGCTGGTATATTTGGGCCCCATCCACCTCCATTCCCGACCTCAGCGGGGCCCAAAAATTCAGCCCATAGGGTCGAGTGTTCAACATGTTCATGTGATGACTTATTTTCTTGTCCATGTTAGTAAACAATGTATATAATTGCATCATGCAATGCATTCAACAGCTAAATGATGTTTTCTCTTCTGTGTGATGGAAGGATCTATGCAGTACATGCTAGCCACCTTGATCATCTAGATGTCCAAGACAAATGCTGCACAAGAACACAAAAACATACAAGAAATAGGAGCAGGAGTAGAACATATGGCCCATCGAGCCTACTCTGCCATTCAATACGATCGTGGCTGATCTTGGGCTTCAATTCCACTTTCCTGTCTGCTCCCTATATCCAGTGATTCACTGTGAGCCCAAAAACCTATCTATCCCAGCCTTAACTGCATTCAATGATGGAGCATCCACAACCCTCTGGGGTAGAGCATTCCAAAGATTCACAACCCTTTGAGTGAAATAATTTCTCTTCATCTCAGTCCTGAATGATTGATCCCTTATCCTGAGACTGTGTCCCCGTGTTCTAGATTCCCTGACCAGTGGGAACAATCTCTCAGGTTCTACCCTATCAAGCCCTTTCAGAATCTTGTATGTCTCAATTAGATCGCCTCTCATTATTCTAAACTCCAGAGAATATAGGCCCAGTTTACTCAGCCTCTCATTATAGGACAACCCCCTCATCCCAAGGACCAATTTAGTAAATCTTCACTGCACTGCCTCTAGTGCAAGTATATCCTTTCTTAAATGTGGAGACCAAAACTGCACACAGTATTCCAGGTGCTCTGTACAATTTTAGTAAGACTTATTTATTCCTGTACTCCAATCCCCTTGCAATAAAGGCCAACATGCTATTTGCCTTCCTAATAGCCTATTGCATCTGCATGTTAACTTTGTGCGTTCCTTGTACGAGTACCCCCAAGACTCTCTGAACATCAGCACTGACCAGTTTCACACCTTTTAAAAAAAAAATATTCTGCTTTTCTATTTTTACGACCAAAGTGAACAACTTCACACTTCCTACATCATACTCCATTTGCCATCTTGTTGCCCACTCACTTAACTTGTCTATATCTCTTTGCAACCTCTCTACATCCTCCCCACAGCTTACCTTTCCACTGAGCTTTGTATCATCGGCAAACGTAGATTGCAAACATTACTCTCTGTCTCTTCATCCAAGTCATTAACATAGACTGTAAATAGCTGAGGCCCCAGCACCGATCCTTACAGCATCCCACTACTCACTGCCTGCCAACTTGAAAATGTCCCATTTATGCCCACTCTCTGCTTCCTGCCTATTAACCAATCCTCTATCCACACTAACATATTACCCCCAACACCATGAGCCCTTATCTTGCCTATTAATCTTTTATGTGGCACCTTATCGAATGTCTTTTGAAAATCCTAGTATACTACATCTAATGGTTCCCCTTTATCTACCCTACTAGTTATATCCTCAAAAGACTAATAAATTTGTCAAACAGGATCTCCCTTTAGTAAAACCATGCTGACTTGTGCTAATCATACTTTTCTTTTCAAAGTGCAATGTTAAGACTTTTCAATAGTTTTTAGCATCTTCCCTAGGGTGTAGGCCATCTGGTCCCGGGGACTTGTCAGATTTTAGTCCCTCAAGTTTCTCCAATACTTTTTCTCGACTGATATCAATATCCTTAATTTCCTCACTTTTTAATCTATAGGTTACTGTCTATTTCTGGTATGGAACTTATGTCTTCTACTGTGAAGACAGCCACAAAATATTTGTTCAATGCCTCTGCCATTTCCTCATTCCCCATGATTATTTCTCCTGTCTCTGCCTCTAAGGCACTAATGTCTACCATAGCTACTTTCTTCCTTTTTGTGTACTTTATAAAAGCTCTTACAATCTGTTTTTATATTGCTGGCTAGTTTATCTCATTTTTTTCCCCTTTTTTATCAACTTTTTGGTGGCCCTTTGCTGGTTTCCAAAACACTCCCAATCCTCAGACTTGCTACTATTTTTTTTGCAACATTGTAAGCCTCTTCCTTTAGTCTAATACTCTCGTTAACATCCTGAGTGAGCCACGGATGGGTCTTTCTGGATGAGTTTTTGTTTTTGAACGGAATGTAACCTTTGAATTGTTTCTTTAAATGTTTCCTACTGTTAGGGGCGGCACAGTGGCGCAGTGGTTAGCACCGCAGCCTCACAGCTCCAGGGACCCGGGTTCGATTCCGGGTACTGCCTGTGTGGAGTTTGCAAGTTCTCCCTGTGTCTGCGTGGGTTTTCTCCGGGTGCTCCGGTTTCCTCCCACAAGCCAAAAGACTTGCAGGTTGATAGGTAAATTGGCCATTATAAATTGTCACTAGTATAGGTAGGTGGTAGGGAAATATAGGGACAGGTGGGGATGTTTGGTACGAATATGGGATTAGCGTAGGATTAGTATAAATGGGTGGTTGATGTTCGGCACAGACTCGGTGGGCCGAAGGGCCTGTTTCAGTGCTGTATCTCTAATCTAATCTAAAATCTAGTTTACCACCGTACCTTCCAGTCTATTTACTCAATTAACCTTACCAGTTCTCCCCTCATACCTTCATAATTGGCTTTGTTTAAGATTCTTGTTTGTGATTGAAATGTGCCATTTTCAAACTTAACATGAAATTCAATGGTATTATGATCATTATTTCCCAGTGGATCTTTTACTATGACATTGCTTATTAACCCTGCTTCATTGCACAATACGAGATCAAAGATAACTTTATCCCTAGTTGCTTCTACAACGTATTGCTCCAAGAAACTGTCACAAAAGCATTCTACAAATTCATCTTCTGGACCGCTGTTGCCAATTTGATTGTCCCAGTCTATATGCAGTTTAAATTCCCCCACAATTAATACATTACCTTTCTTTACATGCTCCAATAATTTCCTGTTTAATGTTCTGCCGAATAATATAATTGCTGTTAGGGGGCCTATAAATTATTCCCATCAGTGTTTTCTGATTCTTGCTATTCCTAATTTCCACCCAAACTGATTCTACTTCATGATCTTCTGAGGCCAGATCCTTTCTTCTTAATGTCCCTATGCCATCCTTTACTATCAGGGCTATCCCTCCTCCTTTGCCATTCTATCTGTCTGTCTGAATCAGGTTTTTGCAGCAACGGTTAATGTAAGTGCTCCTGTTTCGGCAAGGAGTTGGGTCACCATGAGGCTGACTTCTACTCCAATGCCAAAAATCGGTCATGCAGAATTTTACTGGCATCCAGTACACCATTTAGCTATTTGGAAAATTAAAAATAAAAATTGGCCTCCGTTCAGATCATTCAGATTTGGAATGCCTAGGAAGCTATAGTAGAAATTTATGCTTCTTCAAGCCACTGGCGTCAGCTGGAAAAACTTGAAGGGAATGTTTGATTTGTTTAATCTTTAAACTATTTGCCTGGCCCACTCGTGTGTGCTTCTTAAGACCTTTTTTATTCAGCAAAGGGAAATAGAACCAAGTTTCAATCCAAATATTCTGAGGATAGCACAGAATCAATACATTAATGCATAGATATTGTCATGCTAAATCTGCCAAAAGTTTACATTGTGCCACCACCAAATATTCCCAGAATAAAACCTAACCAGCAATGTACTGGAAAAAATTCAAGGCAATAGTAGTTGCTGTGTTCACACTGGGGATACAAGATTAGATAGAGGCAGGTATCAGTGATGCTATTGCCATTGACAGACTGTATCAGCAGAATGTAAGGTACTAATGCCCATCAATAAATAAACCTGAAGACATTTCAGTTACTAAGCAAAGGAAAAATTTTATGTTGGGCTGTAGGCCCCGCCCACCAGGCAAAAAAGTCGGGGGGGGTGCCCACCTCCGCCAGGCCTGGAAGCCATGCTATGATTTTACGTGGCTTGGCCCTTGATTGGTCTCAGGCGGGACCTCTGCTTTCCTGAGACAGGAAGCCCCGCCTCCAAGAACTGCTGGCCAATCAGTGGGCCGGTAGCTCTCAGTCCTAGCAGTGCCCCCGGGAGTGTGGCCACTGCTGGAACTGCACCCAGCCAGAAGAGCAAGAGAGGTGCCATCCTCAGAATGAAGGTAAGTGTGTAGGACCTCGCTGGAGACAATCGGCCGGGCCCTGGCGAGGCAAGGGGGGGTCGATTGGTGGGGTTGGGGGGGGATGGGGGTGGAAATGTATTGCATTGGGGGTGGCTTGTGCCGTGGGTGGTGTCCTCTGTGCGGCACAGAATGCCTGAGCAAGAGGGCACCCCCTCCAGCCTACAAGGAGGCCATCAGGTTTTACTGGGCGGCCTCCTGGGGATCCTGAACAACCCTCCCACTGGTGGTAATATACCAGCGGCAGCGGGAGTTGGCTCTTAAGTGGCAGTTAATTGGCCACTTAAAGGCCTCAATTGGCCAGCGGGCAGGCCATTTCTCGCTGCCGCCGCCACGTATTTTACAACGGGGGCAGGAGGCGCCTTGAACGACACTCCCGCCTCTTGGTCAATTTTATGCCCATCCCCCCAACCACCGCCTCCAGCCCGCTCCTGCAGGGGCTGTAAAATTCCAGCAATAAGGTTAGCGACTCTTCATAACTTGAAACTAAACTCAGAATAGCCACTGACATGCCAGAAGGTTTAAATAGTGTTGAAACTTACGGCATCTGGACTTAGCAGTTCTGACTGTAGAGAAACCACAATGCAGGAAATCGTGTGGATTCACCATCTGTTCCATTGTAAGTCTGCTGTGCTTAAAGCAGAGCCTGAAGGGTAGGCAGAAAAAACTTTATAAAGTACAATAAAAATGTGGTACTGGCTTCCAGCTCGCCCTCATATCAAAGCCAATGGCTTTATTTCTGAACAATTGGCCACAGTTCTTAATATTAACAAACCTATTACATTGCTTAGTTTACAAATTTTTTATATTTATTCATGGGATGTGGGCATCTCTGGCTAGGCCAGCATTTATTGCCCATCCCTAATTGCCCTTGAGAAGGCAGTGGTGAGTCGCTTTCTTGAACCATTGCAGTCCATGTGGGGTAGGTATGCCCACAGTGGAGTTCCAGGATTTTGACCCAGTGACAGTGAAGGAACGGCGATATAGTTCCAAGTCAGGATGGCGTTTGGATACTGTTGTATTAAACAGAATAAATTAAGGACTTGTGACAACACAGAAATTCTAGGAACCTAACTTTCCAAGTAGTTTGATTGCACCTTCATAAAGGTCTATCACCATCATAAGATGTTCCTCAATTTGGGTAGTCTGCCCTTAAGGTTTTGCATTGCTGAAAATAGCTCACAACAATAGTCCACAAAAGGCCAAACTGAATGAAACTACTTGGCCTCATCGATCTACATGCTTACGACACAAGCTCTTCACAGCATGAGCAAAAACTCTTTTTTGGATAACTGGTTCTCCAGATGATCAATCATGCAAACAGGGACTGGATAATTTCATTTACTGAAATCACAGGGTCTCTACTCATAATTGACAACAAACTATTCCAGTTGGCATTTGTAGCTCTTAAGCAGAATGTACAAGAACTTCATCATTCATTCATAATGGATGTAAATGGGAGTATTGCTATGAATCCCTCCATTTTCTATGCTTCAAGCAAAAATCTCCCAGATAATTGCAATCTGATGCATTATTTTTCCAATACAATGAAGCTTAGTCACATGGAGGTGGAAGAGGAGGAGCAGGAGGCCCAGCTGTAGCAAGGCTGAACCAGGAGACTCTCAATGATAACAAAACTGTCAGCACAGCAACATATTTACAGACAGGATAACTAATGCCATACAGAACACATTCAGCTAAATAACTGAGCCGCCCTACATTAAACCCTTCTGCTCACATGGTCTCAACCAAGTGACCCAAAATACCATCCACAATATTGTGCTTTACAGCACTTCAACTACCATCTTAGAGTCATAGAGAAATACAGCATTGAAATAGGCCCTTTGGCCCACCAAGTCTGTGCCGACCATCAGCCACCCATTTTATACTAATCCTACATTAATCTCATATTCCCTACCACATCCCCACAATTCTCCTACCTACACTAGGGGCAATTTACAATGGCCAATTTACCTATCAACATGCAAGTCTTTGGCTGTGGGAGGAAACCCATGCAATCACAGGGAGAACTTGCAAATTCCGCATAGGCAATACCCAGAACCAAACCCAGGTTGCTGGAGCTGTGAGGCTTCAGTGCTAACCACTGCGCCGCCCAAGTGATCAATCTAAGCCAATTGATTGCTGAGTTGCTACCTTATTCTGCACCATGACAAAGAAACTCTCAGGAAAAAGACCAGATAAAGTGTAACCAATTAATTTTGCTACCTGTTACTACGTGCAAATGATTTTACAGTTTTTGTTTGCTTTCCCTTCATGTTACCATATTTTGTGTGTCTTTTTATTCCTAACCTGTGATTTCTAAGTGACACTCCAAGGAAGGAGTAAGCATGCTGGCTGGATTCTCAGTCTCAAAAGGCATCGTCGCTTGAAATTGAAGTTGTCCTGAACCTCTTTATGCTGGATGCTGGTTCCAAAGATAACCTTGCTGTGGCTTCTGTTATGTCCTTTTCAGCAGTGGCTGTCTGGCCATGCCTGATTTCTGGCATACCTACTGTCTTTTGCATGATGAAGAGAGAGGTAGTGGTGGGATGGGCCGGTTGTGGCATCACCTTAAAATAAAGCAGCCTTATTTGCATTTACCTCTTCCCTGAAGGGCACATTCTCAACAGGACCAGTGATATATTTGGATTAAGCCCTGCCTTACGGCTGTCTTCATCCAGTCCCTGAGCAAATTTATGTTAGTCAAGGGAACCTCTTATCGACTCTTATTCATGCCCAATACAATGAGATCAGCAATGGGAAGATTCATGGGAAATAGGCTGAATTTACAACTTCTGCTGCTGCAAATGTCCTTGAGTTGTCACATGATCCATGGTAGGCAGTAGGTCAGTGAAGCCTTCCTATAGGACTGTACAGATATGGATAGTGGCTGTTGCCACACTCATGGCTATCCTCACTGAGTGCTTTGTAAAGCTGCTGCATTTTATTTTCTATTTCTTCTTTGGCTCATTATGGGCTTCTATCATCTGTCTCTCACCCCGAGTGGTACAATGCAGTTTTGACTTTTCCATCAGCCGTTTGTGGTGGGCACTGTTACATCTTTGAAGGGCTGACTGTCCGAATATTAAACTAACCCTGATTCCAGCACTAGGGTGGAGTCGACAATCTTCACAGTCAGCTGCTGGAGCAGGAAGCCAAATATTTCAGTTCATAAATTGCAAAACAATTTCCTCTAATCAAATTCCTGCACAGGCAATTTAGCTGGAACTATCATGATTCTTGCAACAGAGAAATGTAGGTAGTTTCTTTTGAATTTTCTGTGTGAATCATGAACATTTAAAGAAACCTTTCACAAATTACTTGACTTGCGGTTGAACCGTGGCTAGGAACATGGGAACGTGGAATTGGAAAACTGGTCCATGAAGTGAAAGGGCTATGTGCTAACCAATTCAGTATCCAGCTTCTTGTGTGTGTGGGCCTGTAATGCAATGAATCCAACAATTGGCGTGAAAGGATAATCTTTGTGAGGCTGCGTTGTAATCACCAAAACAGTGGGAATGTGGCTAATTGGACATTCTAACCTCCAGGGCTAGTTCTCTGGTCCATGTTCCTGTCGAGCACGACTTCATGCCACGTGTACAGTCTTGCAAAACTGACCATTAAATTGGCAATATCGCTCGAGAGAGAAGATTGCTAGTGTGGGGAATGCATCAGATTTGTGCAATACCTAACCTGGGAGTGCTTGATGCTGACATTGTAGTCCTCTACAGACCTTAAACACAAACATTCACATATAAAGAAAATACTGACAGCTTCTCAAAGTAATGTTGGGCTTGCTATTCTATTGGCAAGATTTTGTTTTGCATAAACTTGTAATATGCTGGGTATTTCCTACACTTGCTTATATTAGTGTCAAAAAGCACCCAAAAAAGCATGAGCTTAAAAAAAATTATACTGCAATAGTAATTTGTAAGCTCTAGGTCTGATTTTTAACTCCTAGTTCAGAGTCATACGGTCGAGGGCCGAGGTAGATGGAAAACACTCTGGCCCTCAACAGCATGAGGCCTGGAAGATCTTAAACTGCATAGGATCCAGCAGTCTTCTGCCCAAAACCAGTGAAAAACATTAACTGACTGGTGGGCAGAAAGGGTTTTTTGGGCAGCAGAAGGTCCTTCCTGGGACCTGAGAAATGTTCTCCAGTGTTCAGGTAAATGGTTTGGAGCAGACGTCAAGAGGTCATTACCATGGGGGGGAGGGGGGGGGGTTGGTGGCGGGATGGGTTGGTGTGTGTAGGAGGAGGGAAGCCCAGGGCTTGGGAGGCCGATGTTTTGCTTGTGGGGACTGGAGAAGCACACCTGCTTCTCCTGGCTACAAGGGAACAAAAATAGATGATAATTTTATCTCTATGTGCCTTTTCTGGCCCTGGACCCTCCAGCTGCCATGTTGGCCTGACAGAGAAGCTACAACAGCTTCCCCATTGAGGCCTCTGGTGAAAATTACAATCAGGCCCTGATGATGATGTCAGGGTTCAATCTGCATTTGCAAAGACGGACCCAGCTGTCTTTCAGTGGATGTCCCTCTTTTCCTGCTAAAAAGAATAGGTTAAGTGTGGGTAAATCATACAGGACATTTTAACAGCCTGATTGGGTGGGAATAGGTAAAATCATCCCTTCTGTGCTTCAGTGTGGATGGCAATTTACACTTAATGCTTCCAGTAACTGTTCTTAATGCATTTCACTGAATGTCATAGCTGCAATTATAGAAACACTGGGGTAGACTTTCATATTATTGCACAGGCATAAATCTGGCAATATAAATCAATCATCTTCAGGTGGTTTCTGTTATATGTTGTATTTTGTTGTGTAGCTGGGGCATCCTGTAGAAAGTCTCTGACTCAGGATAGGTCAACTAAGAACTCTATTATTTACATAATACTATATACACTCTCTTCAAGCTTCCTAAGCTAGCATCCTTCGTGCTGCTATCTCTTCTCCCAAGCTTAACCTCATGTGACTGTTACATCATCATTCTTACAGTGGGAGGGGTCACTCTCACTGTCTTTAGCATTCACCTTTGACATCCTTATACTACGGTGTCTATAACAGATGGCAGCACCAGTGTTATGCCTGTGGGCAACAATTTGAAAATCTACCCTGTTATTTTCTCAGAGCAAGTGGAGGTTGATGTTTAATTGACATACTTGTGCACCTGTATAAGTAATGCATAAACAAAATACATAACTACATCAACTTTTAAGCCAGTGTACTATTGTTTAAAAAGAACAAAAAGAAGTCTAAGTTTCTGGTCATGTAATCAAACTGTCAGTAAAATGTGAGGGTGTTTCCACCAGGATTAGATAAAATAATTGTGGACTGAATTTAAGATCAATTGACTTAATTAATTATTCAATTAAGGTAAGGGGCTAGAGGTTTAGAGGGGATTTGAGGAAATTTTTTTTCACCCAGAGGGTGGTTGGAATCTGGAACACACTGCCTGAAGGGGTGGTAGAGGCAGGAACCCTCACAACATTTAAGAAGTATTTAGATGAGCACTTGAAATGCCATAGCATACAAGGCTACGGGCCAGGCGCTGGAAAATGGGATTAGAATAGATAGGTGCTTGATGGCCGGCACGGCCGCGATGGGCCGAAGGGCCTGTTTCTGTGCTGTATAACTCTATGACTGCTCCAGCAATGAAGAAGCTGCCATGATTTTGAGGCCTAGGCCTCATTTGAATTCTTTAAACATCAAACATACATCCTGAGACAGCTCACTGGTTTTGGGCCACAGGAATGTTGGCCAGCTAGGTTCCAGCAGCAGCTGCTGTTAAATCCTGGGTGGAGCGGTTGGAGAGAGAGGTGAGTGTGTGGGGTTGAACCTGGGTCAGCAGAGGCCTGCAATATTCTCCTGAGTCACTCTTACTCTTTCTGGCCTTTCCAGAGCCTCTTTGGTTCTAATGCTAATGAAGCTAGCTGAAGCTCACACAGCACATGTTGTAATCCGTTCTATCATAAGATGGTAATCAAGATCCTATTTATGTACTAGGACTCAGTTTGCATATTTAAAGGTGTCTAATGCCTGAAACAGGAAGCTGTTTCGGTTAGCTAGCGAAAGGCCTCTGTAGAAGCTGCAGCAAGCTGACTTCTGGGTTAAATCTACCCACCCCATTTTCGTTGCTGCCCCTTTAAACTAATTACAGCAGATTAATGAGGGACCCTGCAATTTTCTCTCCGGCAAAATATTTTTCTGTGACAGTGTTTGCTGCTTCTTGGTCCAATTCTTTCAAGTGCTGTTTATGTTCACAATTTTGTGTTCATGTTGGTATTTTGAAAATGAAATTTCAGCACCCAATGACTGACTCAAGCAGGTTTAATCTATATTTTTAGTACGCAGTTTGTGTTACATTAACATTCTGTCTGTGCAATCTAACACAATAGTTAACTCATTTAGTGTAAACAGATTAAGAACAATTTAAAAATACCCTGGACGGGAATTTAAAACCAATCTGCTTTTCGATTTTTCTGTGGAAATTAATCAATGCTATTTTCAGCACATGTGTAGAGATGATATAAAAGCACAAACTATGATTATTTAAGTGATGGTGTGATGTGAAAGGTGAAGGCATGCTGGTTGCATCTCCCTTGGAAAGACTGTACCTGCTAAAGGCCTGTTCCAGCTGTGACCTATCCTCAATTTTAAGGACACTGTCAAATAAATGCTAAAAATAGCATGCAGTGGCAATTAAACCCCTAGGTTCTTGATTAATAGAAAATCTATAGGACTGTCAATCCATATCTCTCTCTTATGTAAAGATATTGTTATAATTTGGCATCAAATTAGAATAAAATAAAACAAGTAAGCAATCATTTATTTGATAATGTCCTCAAGCACTGAGAATTGATCTTATCTGAATTGTGCCTTTAGCCATCATGGTTTTTCCAATGGTGATGCAACCAGCATGCCTTTGCCTTTCACATTATTACAAAATTATTTAAATAATTGTTTTGTTGTACAGAACTTGAGTATTGCTGAAAACAGGCGTTTTGTTGAAGTTTTTCATGTTGCACTCATCAGGACAGTTCGCAAGAATACCAATGTAAGGGAAGCAACAAATTTATTTTACATAAGAGTGCTGATTGGTTGGCAAGTGGACTCTGATAGAGGCTTTGCCATAGAGAATGCACCTGTTTATGATGACTGACAGTTAACTGGTTGACAGAGCCCTCAACCATGTCCGGCCTATTTCCCGCACTTCTGCCCTCATGCCTTCCCCTCCTTCCCAGAACCACGACGAGGTTCCCCTTGTCCTCACTTTTCACCCCACCAACCTCCACATCCAGAGGATCATCTTCCGACATTTCCGCCACCTCCAGCTTGATGCCACCACCAAATGCATCTTCCCCTCCCCTGTCAACATTCCAAAGGGTCGTTCCCTCCGCGACACCCTGGTCCACTCCTCCATTACCCCCGATACCTCATCCCCTTCCCAAGGCACCTTCCCTTGCAATTGCAGGAGGTGTGATACCTGCCCTTTTACTTGCTCTCTCCTCACCATCCAAGGCCCCAAACACTTCTTTCAGGTGAAGCAGCGATTTACTTGTACTTCTTTCAATTTAGTGTACTGTATTCGCTGCTCACAATGCTGTCTTCTCTACACTGGGGGGACCAAACACAGATTGGGTGACTGCTTTGCTGAATGCCTCCGCTCAGTCTGAAAACATGACCCCGAGCTTCCGGTTGTTTGCCATTTCAACACTACCCCCTGCTCTCATGCCAACATTTCTGTCTTTGGCCTGTTCCAGTGTTCCAGTGAACATCAATGCAAGCTTGAGGAGCAGCACCTGAGCTTTCAATCAGGCACCTTGCGGACTGAACATTGAGCTCAATAACTTCAGAGCATAACTGGCCTTTTTTTAATATTTTATTTTTTAACCATGTTCCTGCTTCTCATGTAGTCAGAACTGCTCATTATTCCGCTATTAACAGTCTCTCTGGACGAGTGCTTTGTCTTTCACCACAAGCATTAACACACACTTTGCCTTTGTCTCAGGACAGCTTTGTTATTTAATCTCTCTTGCCTTATCAAACACCTTCCTCTTTGTTCTGTCCCCAACTCCCTTCCCCCTCACTTGCTTAAAATCTAATTCTTTTCTAATCATTGCCAGTTCTGATGAAAGGTCACAGACCTGAAACATTAACTTTGCTTCTCTCTCCACAGATGCTGCCAGACCTGCTGAGTATTTCCAGCACTTTTTGTTTTTGTTTCAGTTAACTGCCAAGCTTTGTTTGAAATTTAAAGCTGACATCTTGACTCTGATTAGTCAAGGCATTGCCCTGAGGAATGAACCAGCGAATGGCTGTCACTTATTTTGTTTAACTGAAACAGGCGCTATGTGTGTACATGCTCTTTCTGTCTGCAAAGAACAGGGCCTTGCGTATTAACATATGTAGCTTCCAGTACATGTAAATGAGCCACACTGCGAGCCCGACTGCCCATCATCAATTGGTTGTCAATGTAATTGTTAGCATACTGAGGATTATTTAGCAAATGTTGTCCAATTGTGGAATCACATCTAATGTTGGACACTGTTTTGAGTTTGGGGGAAGGGGGTGGCTCACATACACTGGCAGCAGGCTGTAGGTGTTTTTTGGGCTTATGAGGAGCTCTCCTGACCATATAAAAATAGAAGTCAATAAGAAACCAGAACCATTTTCTGAGCAGCAGGCGGTGCTCTTAAGGTCACTCAACACTGTTAAAAATGGGTGGAGCATGAACAATCTAAACTCTGTCCATCTGTATCTGAAAATTGCAGTTGGGGTCATACAGCATAAAACAGGCATAAAACTGCCCATCTCGAGACCCAACTCAAGATGGTGGCTGTAGGACCAGCAACATAAATGGGCCAGTAAGTGACAAAATGCCATTTTCAGGCTGCTATTGCCCCACTTACACCAGTTGGAGGCGCTTAAAATTGGCTCATATTCTTGGCATTTCATGCATACTTATTGTGGTATAAGGACCTGAAAGGGTTAATGTGAAGACAGTGAGAGCAACCCTTCCCACTGTAGTGATGATAATGTAACTGACACATGGTAATGGAGTTTGGAAGAAGAGAGTAGCAGCATGAAGGATGCTAACTGAAGAGGCTTGAGGAGAGTGTAAATAGAGATGTGTAAATAATAAGTTATTAGTTAACCTTATCTAGACTCCGAGAGTTTATCAATAACACCCTAGCTACGCTCCAACTACGACAACACACAACACTTATCAGGGCACATCTTCAAGATGTAATGTAGAATTAGAAGTCTTGCCACAGTCGCACCTTTCAAATCCATAACACTTTAAATTATTTTAGAACAACTTAGCTGTATGATGCATCGTCACCAATTAATACCCAGATTGACATACAGACTGTGTATATGTCTGTCACTATGCATGTACTACTTCAACTTCTAATTTCTCAAGGTGACTTTTCTGTTCATGCAACCAAATGTCAGCTTGAGGTCACAAATACAACGGCAGAAAATCATCCCAACTTAAGCATAGATGCCAAGGAACTCTGTTGGGCCTCTGCACAATTTTCCGAGATTTCTGCTCTCCTCCAAATCTAGCCTCTTGCACATCCCCGATCTTAATCGCTCAGCTATTGGCGGCTATGCCTTCATTTGCCAGTTGGTTGGTTGGCATCCTTCCATCTTTGAAACATGATGAACACGCAGCAAACAATCCATTTCGGTAGGGTGTCTTCTCTTGGTGCGTCTTTGTTGATGGCTGTGTAGGCCAATCATTGAAAGGCAGGTTCTGCCATAAGTGCTGCACGTGAAGCTGCAAATGATGCTGTGAGTTGTTGTTTTCGATGTAGGCACGTGTTGCTAAGCTGCTGTAGCAACTGGCCATCGTGGTAGTGCACACCAGTCCACAGGATGTGTCACCACGTCCCTCTTTTGCCAGCTAGTGAGTCCCAGGTGCAATAGTTTTTAAAAATTCATTCATGGGATTTGGGCATCACTGGCAAGGACAGCATTTATTTCCCATCCCTAATTGCCCTTGAGAAGGTGATGGCGAGCCACCTTTGTGAACCGCTGCGATCCATGTGGGGTAGGTACACCCACAGTGCTATTAGGAAGGGAGTTCCAGGATTTTGACCCAGTGAAGGAACGGCGATATAGTTCCAAGTCTGGATGATGTGTGGCTTGGAGGGGAACTTGCAGATGGTGGTGCTGCCATGCATCTGCTGCCCTTGTCCTTTTAGGTGGTAGAGGTTGTGGTTTGGAAGCTGCTGTCTAAGGAGCCTTGGTGCATTGCCGCAGTGATTCTTGTAGGTGGTACACACTGCTGCCACTGTGCGTCGATGGTGGAGGGAGTAAATGTTTGTGGATGGGGTGCCAATCAAGTGGGCTGCTTTGTCCTGGATGATGTTGAGATTCTTGAGTGTCATTGGAGCTGCACCCATCCAGGCAAGTGGAGAGTATTCCATCACACTCCTGACTTGTGCCTTGTAGATGGTGAACAGGCTTTGTGGAGTCAGGAGGCGAGTTACTCGCCGCAGGATTCCTAGCCTCTGACCTGCTCTTGTAGCCATGGTATTAATATTTATATGGCGACTCCAGTTCAGTTTCTGGTCAATGGTAACCGCCCTGGAGGTTGACAGTGGGGATACAGCAATTATAACGCCATTGAATGTCAAGGGGAGATGGTTAGATTCTCTCTTGTTGGAGATGGTCATTGCCTGGCACTTGTGTGGCGTGAATGTTACTTTCTACTTCTCAGCCCAAGCCTGGATATTGTCCAAGTCTTGCTGCATTTCTACACGGACTGCTTCAGTACCTGAGGCGTCACAAATGGTGCTAAACATTGTGCAATAATCAGCGAACATCCCTACTTCTGACCTTATGATTGAAGGAAAGTCATTGATGAAGCAGCTGAAGATGGTTGGGCCTAGGACACTACCCTGAAGAACTCCTTCAGTGATGTCCTGGAGCTGAGATGATTGCCCTTCAACAACCACAACCATCTTCCTTTGCGCTGGATATGACTCCAACCAGCAGAGGGTTTTCCCCCTGATTCCCATTGACTCCAGTTTTGCTAAGGCTCCTTGATGTCATACTCGGTCAAATGCTGTCTTGATATCAAGGGCAGGCACTCTCACCTCACTTCTTGAGTTCAGCTCTTTTGACCATGTTTGAACCAAGGCTGTAATGATATCAAGAGCTGAGTGGCCCTGGTGGAACCCAAACTGAATGTCAGTGAGCAGCTTATTGGTAAGCAAGTGCCGCTTGATAGCACTGTCGACGACCTCTTCCATCACTTTACTGATGATTGAGAGTAGACTGTAACTGGCTGGGTTGGCTTTGTCCTGCTTTTTGTGTACAGGATATACCTGATCAATTTTCCACATTGCCGGGTAGATGCCAGTTTTGTAGCTGTACTGGAAATTCTTGGCTAGGGGAACAACAAGTTCTGGAGCACAGGTCTTCAGTACTATTTCTGGAATGTTGTCAGGGCCCATAGTCATTGCAGTATCCAGTGCCTTCAGTGATATCACATGGAGTGAATCGAATTGGCTGAAGACTGGCACCTGTGATGCTGGGGACTTCAGGAGGAGGCTGAGATGGATCATCAACTCGGCACTTCTGGCTGAAGATTGTTGCAAATGCTCCAACCTTATCTTTGCACTGATGTTCTGGGCTCCCCCATCATTGAGGATGGGTATATTTTTGGAGCCACCTCCTCCTGTTAGTTGTTTAATTATACGCCACCATTCATGATTGGATGTGACAGAACTACAGAGCTTAGATCTGATCCGTTGGTTATGGGATCACTTAGCTCTATCCATTGCATGCTGCTTACATTGTTTGGCATGCAGGTAGTCCTGGGTTGTAGCTTTACCAGGTTGACACCTCATTTTGTGGTTTGCCTGGTGCGGCTCCTGGCATGCCCTCCTGCACTCTTCTTTGAACCAGGGTTGATCCCCTGGCTTGATGGTAATGGTAACAGATATGCCAGGCCATGAGGTTATAGATTGTGGTTGAGTACAATTCTGCTGCTGCTGCTGATGACCCACAACACCTCATGGGTACCGAGTTTTGCATTGCTAGATCTGTTCAAAGTCTATCCCATTTATCATGGTGGTAGTGTCACACAACACGATGGAGGGTATCCTCAATGTGAAGATGGGACTTCATCTCCACAATGACTGTGCGGTGGTCACTCTTACCAATACTGTCATGGGCAGATGCATCTGCGACAGGCAGATTGGCGAGGACAAGGTCAAGTATGTTTTTCCCTCTTGTTGTTTCCCTCACCACCTGTCACAGACCCAGGCAAGCAGCTATGTTCTTTAGGACTCAGCCAACTTGATCAGTACTAGGGCTACTGAGCCACTCTTGGTGACGAACAGTGAAGTCCCCCACCCAGAGTATATTCTGCACCCTTGCCACCCCTCAGTGCTTCCTCCAAGTGGTGTTAAACATGGAAGAGGACTGATTGATCAGCTGAGGGGGGGTGGGGGTGCAGTAGGTGGTAATCAGCAGGAGGTTTCCTTGCCCATGTTTGACCTGATGCCATGAGACTTCATGGGGTCAGGAGTCGATGTTGAGAACACCCTCCCAACTGTATACCACTGTGCCGCCACCTCTGCTCGTGGGACAGGACAGACCTTGGGATGGTGATGGCGGTGCCTGGGACATTGGTCGTGATTTTACCCTAGGCGGACAGGAGCCGGCCACCAACTGAAAGGTCGGTGGCAAACCCGCTTCTGCCTTGCCTAGGGATCCGACCCGTATTTTGCGGGTCCCGGGGCTTTAATTGGTCTGAGGTGAGACTTCCAACTGCTTGAGGTAGGAAGTCCCACCTAATAGAGCTGCCGGCCAATCCAGGCTAGCAGCTTTTCGTCCCAGCAGGGAGCGGTCAGGGAGCCCGGAACCAAGGTAGGATTTTGATGCCTCGCTGGGGGTCATCAGTCAGGCCCTGGCGAGGCAAGAGTTGTCGATTGGGGGGGAATGGGGGCATGTTGGGGGTGGTTGGGATAGCATGAGTGGCCCTTCATCGGGCACAGGGTGCCCAATTATGACGACCCCCCCCCCCCCCCCTCGGCTTGTCGAGAGCCCCGCCTGCTTTTGTCAGGCGGCTTCTCTTGCGTCTAGGCTGCCCGACCAGCCACGGGTAAAATCCACTTGGAGGCAGGCTCAGGCCCTTAAGTGATCATTAAGTGGCCACTTAGGGCTTTGATTGGCCTGTGGCTGACGGGCCATTTTTTGCCGCTGCTTCCCTGCGTAAAGTGGAGGCGGGAGTATGTCGGGATGGGTCCCCGAAGCCTCCCGCTCCATTTTAATTCACCCACGCCCCCCACCCCTGGCCACCTTCCTGCTCATTTGTTGTGGGGGGGGCTTAAAATTGAGCCCATTGTCTGTGAGATATGATTCCGTAAGTATGACTATGTCAGGCTGCTGCTTCAGCAGTGTGTGAGACAGTTCTTCCAACTTTGGCACAAGCCCCCAGATGTTAGTAAGGAGGACTTTGCAGGGTCGACAGGGCTGGTTTTGCCATTGTTGTTTCCGGTGCCTACGTCGATGTCAGGTGGTCCATCCGGTTTCATTTCTTATTGACTTTGTGGCGATTTTGATACAACTGAGTGGCTTGCTAGGCCATCTCAGCATATTCAGAGTCACATGTAGGCCAGACTAGGTAAGCACAGCAGATTTTCCTCCCTAAAGGACATTGGTGAACCAGATGGGTTTTTACAACAATCGACAATGGTTTCATGACAACCATTAAACTAGCTTTTAATTCCATATTTTTACTAATTGAATTCAAATTCCACCTTCTGCCATGATGGGATTCAAACCCATGTCCACAGAGCAATACCCTGGGTCTCTGGGTTACTAGTCCAGTGACAATACCACTATGCCACCACCTCCCCGAAATAGTCAACATTTAGGGCCTTCAAGTCATGATTGTAAGCATTCTTTAAACAGAGCTTTGGGCGCCTCATTGGTCATCTGGCCCCGGCTACCCCACCATACAGAAGGTCCTTGGGTATGCGACCGTCTTCCATCCTCTGCACATATCTGATCCACCGAAGTTGCCTCTGTTTGATTAGTGCCAACACACTTGGGAGCTCCGCCTTTGAGAGAACTGCTGCATTTGTGATTGTATCCTGCCAGGATATACCCATAATGGGCCGCAGACTGCGAAAATGGAAATTATTGAGCTTCTTTTCCTGTAGCTGCAAGTTACCGAGGCCGAAAGCTGTAGCATTCCCTCTCTAAATCTCTTCACCTCTATACCTCTCTTTCCTCCTTTTAAGATGTTCCTTAAAATCTACCTCTTTGAACAAGCTAGAACAATCTACCTCTTTGAACATCATCTGTCCAAGTATTTTATATGGCTTGGTGTCCAATTTTGTTTGATTACATTTCTGTGAAGCACCTTGGGACATTTTACTATGTTAAAGGCGCTATATAAATGCAAGTTGTTGTTGGACTTGCGTAAAATGGGTAATGGTGGGTCCAGGTAACGCCCCCTCAGCTACAGGTAGGCAACTCCTCTGGAAATGCTCATTGTCCTCTGTTACAGGGTTTCCATGGGGCAATTTTATGCTGTCCCCTGCTGTGGATTTAGAGGCGGGAGAGCATAAAATCGGGTGGGATGGTGGCGGGGTGTATTCCCCGCCCTGCCGCCAATTGTGACCCGTAACTGGGCAATTACTCCCTAAATAAAGGCCTCATCTTGCTGCCATGCCAATTGGCCACGTGGTGGGCAGCCCTGTCGCCGCACAGGAAGCGTGACACGATAAACCACATGGTCTGCGTCCTGGCTCTGGTGGGGGTGGTGGGGTCCCTCGTTAAAAGGCCTAAACAAGGGACTTAGCACAGGAAAGGGCTGCCCGCTGACAGCCATGCCCCCAAATGTGCTAGCAAAACCCCCACTCTACCCTCCCCCACAACGCCTACCCTGCGAAATCCCTCCCACCCTGACTAACCTGTGGCCAAGGTCCAATGCTGCTCCTGGGCTTTGAGTAGCTGCTTCTCCTGCAGCAGCCACCACCTCCATGGTGGTGTTACTCAGTGGATGAGCTCCTGGTCTCTGGCCGGCAGCTCTGAGGGCGGGCCTTCTGGTGCCAGGGTCCTTTTTTCGTAGAAGGCCGGCCGCTGTCCACTCAAGTGCCTGACTGGCACGAGATTTGTCAGGCCTTCCAGAGAAGTGATGACGTGTGGTTCCCGCGTCACTTTTTTGGACATTGAGATCCCTATTGCCATCATAAAATCCTGGCCTATGTATCAGGGGTGCTCAACCCTAAGTTGGTCTGTCTCTGATTCAGTTTGGTAAGCTCAATTGGGTTTACCAGGATTTATTGTAAAATAGTAGAATCAATCATGCACACAGTATTCAAGCAACAGTTAACAGATTCAAGCTTGCTATTACCAGGTCCAAGTCTCTGGACAGCAGCGTAGCAAGTTAGGCTTTGTTCAAATCTGCTGCATTTTGTTCTGTTCATGCTCTTTCATTTATACCCCTATCCTATGGCTTTGCTGTGCACGCATGCCCCTGCAACTGACAAAACTCATGGGCCCCAATCTATCTAGTTTTATTCAACAATTATTTTATGCAAAATTAATCATGACCTCCCTCTAATGGACTGTCAAAGCATGTAATTATATAAGTTGTTCACAGTTAATGAGGTGAAGGACATCTAACAGTTGAAGAGACATTATACACATCCTGGTTGACTCCACTCTGTCAAGTTTCAACCATCTAACAGTTAACGAGACAAAAGCAAACTAATGCAGATGCTGGAAATCTGAAATAAAAACATAGAATTCTGGGAATACTCAGCAGGTCAGGCAGCATCTGTACAGAGACAATCAGGGTTAATGGTTCAGGTTGATATGTTCTGATTAAAGGAGAACTACTTCTGATGCAGCACTATTATCATTCCCTTAGTAAAGCAGACATTTCATGTCTGTCAGCTTTCTCATTTAAGCATTTTATAACACCTCTAAGCCAACAGACTAAAATGAGCAAAATCCCCAGTCCACAATCTGAGCAACAATTAAAGATCCGGACAAGTGGTGCCAAAGATCTCCTATATTGTTCACTGTCTTCCACCATGATTGTCTAGCCTTTGACCCTCCATTCATCACAACAATTCTGCAACTACTGATTTGCTCATTTGCACCCTCACCTCCACCTTTAATGTCATAGTCCCCACTAAAATGATTACTCTCTCTCAACCTGGCAATTTCCCCTAGTACAGCACTCATCTCTTCTTTAAGTCCAAGGGATGCACACTTGAAAGGATATGGCAAACAATTGATTTAGCCATTCACCACCAGATCTGGCTGGACCACATAAAGCACTATGATCTGCTGTCTACTAAAAATGCTCACTATTTCAGAATCATCCTGGAATACTGAAAACTGCTTTTTTAAGCCCCTCTTCCCTGTTTCTTCCACCCTCACCATAGCGCGAGGTGCTCATGGACTGCTTTGTCACTAAAATTGAGACCATCTGATCAGCAGCCTCTGCATTTCCATGCCTTCCAATAGCCCACTGGTCAAAATTCCTTTAAAACTCCCCCTGCCCTAGCCCTGAACATGGATTGTTTTCGAGTTTCTCTCCTATCTCCCCCCATGACCTCTCAGAACTCAACGTGTCCATGAGACCCACCTCCTGCTCCCTTGACCCTATTCCAATGAAACTGCTGACCACTCAACTTCCCTTCCTGGTCTCCATGTTAGATGATATTGTGAATGGTTCTCTCTCATTAGGCACTGTCCCTCTTCAAACCTACTGCCATCCCTAATTTCTTCAAAAAGCCAACCCTTGACCACCGTGCTTGAGAACTACCATCCCATCTTCAACCACCCTTCGCTCTCCAACGTCTTTAAATATGCTGTTGCCTGTCAAATCAATGTTCCTCTTTCCTGGAACTCCATGTTGGAATCCCTCCAATCTCATTGCTGCCCCTGCCACAGTACAGAAACAGCACTTACCAAAGTCACAAATGACATCCTATGTGACGATGACAAAGGTAAACTATCCTGCCTCGTCCTTCTTGACCTGTTTGCAGTTTTTGGCACACCATCCTCCTCCAACATATATCTACTGTCGTCCAGATGGGTGGGACTGCATTCGCCTGGTTGCATTCTTGTCTTATCTAATCATAACAAGAGTATCCCTGCAAAGGCTTCTCTTCCCAGTCCCTGACCATTAGCTCTAGTATCCCCTAAGGATTTATCCTTGGCCCCCTCCTGTTTCACATCTACATACTGCCCTTTGGTGACATCATCTAAAAACACAGCATCAATTTCCACATGTACGCTGACGACACCCAGCTCCACCTCTCTCAACTCCTCCACTGTTGATAAATGATTGCACTGCTTGTCCAACATCCACTACTGGATGAACAGAAATTTCTTCCAATTAAATATTGGGAAGACCTAAGCCATTGTCTTCGGTCCTCACTACTAACTCCACTCCCTAGCTATTAACTCCATCCCTCCCCTGGAAAGTGTTTGAGGCTGAACCAGACTGCTCACAACCTTGGTGTCACATTTGATCCCAAGGTGAACTTTTGAACATATATCCATGCCATCACAAGACCACCTATTTCTATCTCTGTAACATCGCCTGACTCTGCCACTGTCTCAGCTCATCTGCTGCTGAAACTCTCATTCATGCTTTTGTTACCTCTATTCCAATGTGCTCCTGGCTGGCCTCCCACATTCCACCCTCTAAACTTGAGATCATGCAAAACACAGCTGCTCGTGTCCTTACTCGCTCCAAGTCCCATTTACCCATCATCTCTGTGCTTGCTGACCTAAAGTGGCTCCCGGTAAAACAGCGCCTCAATTTTTAAAATGCTCATCCTTGTTTTCAAATTCCTCCATGGCCTCACACCTCTCTGTGTAATCAACTCCATTCCCCACAACTCTCAGTTATCTGAGCTCCTCTAATTCTAGCCTCTTGAGCATCCTCAATTTTATTCACTCCATCATAGGGGCTGTGTCTTCAGCTGCCTAGACCCCAAGCTTTAAATTCCCTCACGAAAACTCTGTCTCACTATCTCCCTTTCCTCCTTTCAGACACATCTTAAAATCTACGTCTTTAACCAAACTTTTGGCCATCTGCCCTGGTATTGCTTTCTGCAACTTGGTGTCAAATTTTGTTTTCTAGTGCTCCTGTGAAGTGCCTTAGGACACTTTATTACATTAAAGGTCCTATATAAATACAAGTTGTTGTTGTGGTGATGGTGATGGAAGCAACGCCGCTTTCCTACTTGTTGGATTGCTGCTCAGTTGCCTCATTGTCTTGATGCATATATATAGGTGTTCTATGCTATCTTATACTTTTGATCTCTGAGCATAAGAGGACTTTCAACATGAATGCTTAGCTGATCAATGGGGGTGAGGAGGAAGGGAGCATACTGTTGCATATTGTAATGAAATTACTTAGACTGATGGGTGATAAAAAGAGAAAAAGGAAAAGTAAATCTAAATTAAAGTGTTATGAGGACTGAGAAAATGCTGTACTGACTGAAGTACAATCTTTTTGGACTTTAGGTAGATGTAAAAGATCCCATAAGGCTATTCAAAAAAGAGCAGATGAGTTCTTCCAGGTTTCCCGATCAATATTTATCGTTCAGCCAACATTACAAAAACAGTTTTTCTGGTTATCTATCACATTGCTGTTTGTGGGAACTTGCTGTGTGCAAATTGGACTTAGAACTATATCGCCATTTCTTCACCGTCACTGGGTTAAAATCCTAGCACTCCCTTCCTAATAGCACTGTGGGTGTACCTACCTCACATGGACTGCAGCTGTTCAAAAAGGCAGCTCATCACCACCTTATCAAGAGCAATTAGGGATGGGCAATAAATGCTGGTCTAGCCAGCGACACCCACATCCTATGAATATTTTTTTTTTAAATTGCTGATGCATTTCTTACATTGCATCAGTGACTACATTTCAAAAATATGTAATTGGTAGTAAACACTTTGGGACATGCTGAGTTTGTGAAAGGTGCGATATCAATGTAAGTCTTTATTTCTTTCTGATAGATAAATCTTTCTTTATTGCCTCGCTCTTTCTGTTTAGTAACAGCCCCAATTTTAAAACCCAGCTGGTATTCAGGCAGGCAGGGGCAACTGGTGTACCATTCAATCCTCTGCACAATGAGACCCATGAAGTTTGTATAGCCTCAGTTTCTTTCATCTCAGTTTACAACTAAAGCTTATGTGAAGCTTGCTTACATTACCTGCTTAAAAAGCTACAAAAGGGATTTGCAGTCAGATGTTTGGCCATCTGCAGTGGAATTTCCTACTTTACATTATTCTCATTGGAACTAGCACAATTTTGTGGTTTGAACACTAGCTGGGCATTATGTTCAGTAAAAGTAATAGCTCCTGAAGTATACATGATTAGTCATGCACCAAGTGTTCAACTGATAGTTTCATCTAAATTTTTAGTGGGAAAACTAGAGGAATTTGCTCTGACGGGCCAAATGCACTGTTCTTACTCCTGACTTCCATGCTTTTATGTTGAAGCAAGCCATGTAAGCACTGAAATTTCACAGCTCTGTCATCGAATATCAGCTCCATACAGTGTACTCCAGTTAATTTGAAATTCTTTGGCTCTGAAGGAAATTGAACTGTTCAGTAGTTTGAATTAATTTAAATAAGGAGGTTTTTAATGCACATTAAAAAAAAATTGAATTCAAATTAGGCAACATTGAATTAACAAGACTAAACTGTATTTAATGATGGCCTGCATGCATACTACATAGAACATAGAACAGTACAGCACAGTACAAGCCCTTCGGCCCACGATGTTGTGCCGAACCTTTAACATACTCTAAAATCAAACTAGCTACCTACCCTTCATACTACTATCATCCATGTACCTATCCAAGAGTCGCTTAAATGTCCCTAATGTATCTGCTTCTACTACCACCGCTGGCAGCGCATTCCGCGCACCCACCACGCTCTGTGTAAAGAACCTCCCTCTGACATCTCCCCGAAACCTTCCTCCAATCACCTTAAAATTATGCCCCCTGGCGATAGCCCTTTCCACCCTGGGAAAAAGTCTCTGACTATCCACTCTATCAATGCCTCTCATCATCTTGTACCCCTCTATCAAGTCACCTCTCATCCTTCTTCACTCCAATGAGAAAAGCCCTAGCTCCTTCAGTCTTTCTTCGTAGGACATGCCCTCCAGTCCAGGCAGCATCCTGGTAAATCTCCTCTGCACCCTCTCTAAAGCTTCCACATCCTTCCTATAATGAGGTGACCAGAACTGAACACAATATTCCAAGTGTGGTCGAACCAGGGCCTTATAGAGCTGCAGCATAACCTCGCGGCTCTTAAACTCAATCGCCCTGTTAATGAAAGCAAACACACCATACGCCTTCTTAACAACCCTATCAACATGGGTGGCAACTTTGAGCGATCTATGGACATGGACCCCAAGATCCCTCTGTTCCTCCACACTACCAAGAATCTTGTCTTTAAGCCTGTATTCTGCATTCAAATTCGACCTTCCAAAATGAATCACTTCACACTTTTCCAGGCTGAACTCCATCTGCCACTTCTCAGCCCAGCTCTGCATCCTGTCAATGTCCCGTTGCAACCTACAACAGCCTTCCACACTATCCACAACTCCAGCAAACTTCGTGTCATCGGCAAACTTGCTAACCCAGGCTTCCACTTCCTCATCCAAGTCATTTATAAAAATCACAAAGAGCAGAGGTCCCAGAACAGATCCCTGCGGAACACCACTGGTCACCGAGCTCCATGCTGAATACTTTCCATCTACTACCACCCTCTGTCTTCTATGGGCCAGCCAATTTTGTATCCAGACAGCCTGTATCCCATGCCTCCTCACTTTCTGAATGAGCCTACCATGGGGAACCTTATCAAACGCCTTGCTAAAATCCATGTACACCACATCCACTGCTCTTCCTTCATCAATGTGTTTTGTCACATCTTCAAAAAATTCAATAAGGCTTATGAGGCATGACCTGCCCCTCACAAAGCCTTGCTGACTGTCTCTAATCAAACCATGCTTTTCCAAATAATCATAAATCTTGTCTCTCAGAATCCTCTCCAATAATTTGTCCACTACCGACGTAAGACTGACTGGTCTATAATTCCCAGGGTTATCCCTATTCCCTTTCTTGAACAAGGGAACAACATTTGCCACCCTCCAATCATCCGGTACTACTAGAAGTACAAAATAACCCTCTGTGCACATGCCAATGGATTAGGGTAGACATTCAACACCTGATCAGGAACACGTTTCATACCTTGCGTTCTATCATGGAAGGGGATGCACTTTTGTGCTGGTTTCTGTTGAATCCTTGATAACGTAAAAAGGTGAGAACTGACCTGACAGTAGTGGCAGATGTGTTGAGACGCCTTGTGGAGTAGTTAATACCCAGCTGACTCGACATAGTTATTCATTAAATGATTTTTGGAATGCAACTCAAAAATTATGACAGATAATGAATTTCAGTTCAGTTTCATGAATACCTGAATTTTGGATCTGATGCATGTATATGCAGCAGCATCCTGATCTGTTACAATGCTAACAATTTTACTCCTTATGCATTCAGTACTGGTAGAACCAGTGTAGTTAGTTGCAAAATAATAATAAGCAACATTTTTGACGGTGAACTGAATGTATATAAAACAGTGTGCTGTACATTATGAACCAAACATCTTGAACAAAACATCCCACTATATATGTGGTTTCATTATTTCTGTCATTTTTATATAAAAATTGTTATTTAAAGAATGTGGATCATTGTAATTTAAACATAAAAATTGAAGTATTGAAACTTATAAGAAGACAATGACAACTATTATAACAATCTGTTCTTCTTCTGCTTTCAAGGAAGGATCAGAATTGACAAGATCAAAGGAACAATTGTGCCAGATATAAATTTCAGCAAATAAAATGGTTGAGAGGGTAAATCATCTACCCTATTTCTATGGCAGCATCACACGAGATGAAGCGGAGGACTTTCTAAAGCAGGCTGGAATGGCTGATGGCCTCTACCTTTTGCGTCAGAGTCGCAACTACCTTGGGGGCTTTGCTTTGTCGGTGGCATATAATAAAAAGTGTTACCACTATACAATAGAAAGAGAAATAAGTGGAAGTTATATCATAGCAGGTGGAAAGTCCCACAAGAGTCCTGTAGATGTTTGCGAGTACCATACTGAAGAGACCGATGGTCTCATCTGCCTTCTGAAAAAAACATGCAATCGACCAAATGGAATGGAACCAAAAATTGGGCCATTTGAAGACCTGAATTACCACCTGATCAGGGAATATGTTCAACAGACATGGAACTTACAGGTAATAAAGATGTCTTGTTGGCTTTTTTTAACAGGAGTACGTGTACTTGCATTATGTACAGAAGTAAGATCCATCAGTAGTGTGAGTCTCATGAATTTCCTACACATTGGAGTGTAAGCTATGGGAACCAACTTGTGTAAGGTCAAAAGCTTGGGAAAATTTTATCTCCTGCACTTGACCTGTGCCTTCCATAGGCCAATCATATTTATAGTGAGTGGATAATGTTCAGCTCATCCCACCCTCCCATCTGGAGTAAGAATAGTTAAGTGACTTGCAAAAAGAAAATATGAAATATCAGAGGAGCAGGAGTAGGCCATTCAGCTCCATGAACTTGTGCTGCCATTCAATTTGATCATGGCTTATCTTTACCTCAACTCCTGGGCTTTGCTACATATCTCTGGGTACATTTGCCAAATAAATATCTATTGATTACAACCTTTGAACTTTCAAGTGATCCAGGATTTTTTTCATTACATGAAAAGGAAAGAGGTCAAAGAAAACTAAAAGAAAAGCAAGGTTCAGGATTGTTATATAGGATGATACACACATTTAATTTGGTCCAGACACATAAGTTGAAAAGGTAATTACAAAACCATAATTTGTACAAGAAGTGTTTTTGATTAGTTCTGTTTTATAAAAAGTAATTGCCCCAGATTATACTGCCAAAATAACAGTGAATTTATTGCTTTGCCATTGTTGTTTAAATTGTATTCAACCAAAGTCTGTAAACTCATGGCCTGGCATGCCCCTCACCCTACCATTACCATCAAGCCAAGGGATCAGCTGTGGTTCAATAAAGAGTGTAGAAAAGCATGCCAGGAACAGCACCAAGCTACAAATGAGGTGCCAAACTGGTGAAGTTACAACACAGGAGTATATACATGCTAAACGGTGGAAGCAGCATGCGATAGACAGAACTAAGCAATGCCAGAACCAACGGATCAAATCAAAGCTCTGGAATCCCATCACATCCAGTCATGAATAGTGATGGACAGTTAAACAACTAACCAGAGGAGGGGCTTCAAAAACTTCAGTGATGGTGAAGCCCAACACATGAGTGCAAAAGACAAGGCTGAAGCACTTGCAACAATCTTCAGCCAGAAGTGCCAAGTTCATGATCCATCTTGGCTTCCTCTTGAGGTCCGCACCATCAGAGATGCCGGTCTTCAGACAATTCAATTCACTCCACACGACATCAAGAAATGGCAGAAGGCACTGGATACAGCAAAGGCTGTGGGCCCTGACAAGTACTGAAGACTTGTGCTCCAGAACTAGCCATGCCCTTAGCCAATTGTTCCAGTACAGCTACAACACTGGCATCTACCCGACAACATGGAAAATTGCCCAGGTATGACCTGCCCACAAAAAGCAGGACAAATCCAATCCATCCAATTACTGTCTCATCAGTCTACTCTCAATCATCAGCAAAGTGATGGAAGGTGTCATTGACAGTGCTATCAAGTGGCACTTACTCAGCAACAACCTGCTCACTGATGTTCAGTTTGGGTTCCACCGTGGCCACCCAGCTCCCAGACCTTCTTATAGTTTTGGTCCAAACATGGACAAAAGAGCTAAATTCCAAAGGTGAGGTGAGAGTGACTGCCCTTGACAAGGCAGCATTTGGCCAAGTGTGGCATCAAGGAGCCTTAGCAAGTTTGAAGTCAATGGAAATTGGAGGGTGGGGAGCGGGGGGGAAACTCTCCACTAGTTAGTCATACCCAGCACGAAGGAAGGTGGTTGTCGGAGGCCAATCATCTAAGTCCCAGGACATCACTACAAGAGTTCCTCAGGGTAGTGTCCTAGGCCTGACCATCTTCAGCTGCTTCATCAATGACCTTCCCTCAAACATAACGTCAGAAGTGAAGATGTTCGCAAATGATTTCACACTGTTTTGTCCCGTTTGCATCTCCTCAGATACTGAAGCAGTCTGTACCCACATGCGGCATTACCTGGATAACATTCAGACTTGGGCTTATAAGTGACAAGTAACATTTGCACCACACAAGTGTCAGGCAATGGCTATCTCCAACAGGAGAGAATCTAACCATCTCCCCTTCACATTCAACAACATCACTGAGTATCCCACCATCAACATCCTGGGGTTTACTATTGACCAGAAACTTAAACTGAACCAGGCATAAAAATACAATGGCTGCAAAAGCAGGTCAGAGGCTAGGAATTCTGTGGCCAGTAACTTACTTTTGAAAAGCAGAATATTTTGTAAAAGGTGTGGAACTGGTAAGTGTCGATGTTCAGAGATTTGGGTGTGCTTGTATAAGGAACACAAAGTTAACACTAACAGTATCTTCTTGTGGGATATGTTGAACATTCCTTGTTCCAGTCCTACTCAGGCCCCCTCCCCCAACTATTTTTCCAGTACTTTGACAGTATTGGTGCCATTTCCTTCTCTTGCCCCAAACTGGAAAACTTTATCAACTTTGCTTCCAATTTCCACCCTTCTCACCTTTACATGGTCCATCTCCAACACTTCCCTTCCCTTCCTCGAGATCTCTGTCTCCATCTCTTGGGATAAGCTGTCCACTAATATTATAAGCCCACCGACTCCCACAGCTACCTCGGCTACACTTCTTCACACCCTGCCTCCTGTAAGGACTGCATTCCATTCTCCCAGTTTCTCCGTCTCCGATGTATCTGCTCTGATGATGCTACCTTCCATGACAGCGCTTCTGATATGTCTTCCTTTTTCCTCAACCAAGGATTCCCCCCACTGTGATAGGGCCCTCAACTGTGTCCAGCCCATTTCCCGCACTTCTGCCCTCATCCCTTCCCCACCCTCCTAGAACAGCGACAGCGTTCCCCTTGTCCTCACTTTCCACCCGACCAGCCTCCACATGCAAAGGATCATCCTCTGCCGTTTCCGCCACCTCCAGCGTGATGCCACTACCAAACGTACCTTCCCCTCCCCTCCCTTGTCAGCATTCTGAAGGGATCGTTCCCTCCGTGACACCCTGATCACTCCTCCATTACCCCTGACACCTCGTTCCCTTCCCATGGCACCTTCCCATGCAATCGCAGGAGGTGTAATACCTGACCTTTTACCTCCGCTCTCCTCATTATCCAAGGCCCCAAACACTCCTTTCAGGTGAAGCAGCGATTTACTTGTACTTCTTTCAACTTATTATACAATATTCATTGCTCACAATGCGGTATTCTCTACATTGGGGAAACCAAATGCAGACTGGGTGAGCACTTTGCGGAGCACCACTTCTCAGTCCGAAAACATGACCCGGATGCTTCCTGTTGCTTGCCATTTCATGCTCTCATGCCCACATCTCTGTCCTGGGCTTGCTGCAGTGATCCAGTGAACATCAACACAAGCTCAAGGAACAGCACATCATTTACCAATTAGGCACGCTACAGCCTACCGGACTGAACATTGAGTTTAATAATTTCAGAGCGTGACTGGCCTATTTTTATTTTATTTTAGTTTGTTTCATCATTTTTTTTTTTACCATGTGCCTGTCCACCTTTTTTCATGTTTATGCTTTTAGCTAGGGCTGTTCCTTATTCTGTCATTTAACTAATTGTATTGCACTAATGCTTTGTCTTTCACTACGCCATTAGCACACTCTTTGCCTTTGCCCCATGACCTCCTTGTCAGTTAATCTCTCCAGCCCTCTGTCCTATCAACAACTCCTTTTGTTCTCTTTTCCCCCACCCCCGCTTTTTAAAAAAAGAAGTCCTGATGAAAGTTCACAGACCTGAAACGTTAACTCTGCATCTCTCTCCACAGATGCTGCCAGACCTGTTGCGTATTTCCAACACTTTTTGTTTTTATTACAGAAAGTTAACATGCAGATACGGCAAGCAATTAGGAAGGCAAATGGCATGTTGGCCTTTACTGCAAGGGGATTGGAGTACAGGAATAACGAAGTATTGCTACAATTGTACAGAATTTTGATGAGACCACGTCTGGAATACTGGGCTGGACATGGAAGGGCTGCTGCACAGCCCCCGCGATATTATGCACGGGGGCTGATTTAGATAGAGTGGTAAATAAAATAAGGTAAAATAAAGGTAAAGTGTTCTGAATTTTTAATCAACAAGTAATATAGATATGGAGGCCCTTCCCCAACACCCCCCATGGTCATTTCATGCCTGATATGACCAAACTTGCCTTTTCACTACCCGAACCTCCCTCCCACCCAACTTTCTAACTTTTGCCCTTCAGCCCCTTCCCACCAACCCCACATCCAATAAAAAGTCATTTCCTTGCTCCCCTACCCCTCCCGCCCTGAATTTTATTCCACCCCCCTCCCCACCAAGTTCTTGCCTCAGAACTCCGTATGGAGTTCCGAAGGCGCGCAAAGGATGAACGGCGGCCGTAAAATCCGCGTGGGATGGTCGCTGCCTGCAGGTAAGTTAATTTACATGTCTTTATTGTTAATCTGAATATTCAGATGAAGGGTCCACCGCCAGGCGGCGTGGGGGCCGCATCGAGGTCCCCCCCGCCGCTGGTAATATGTGGCAGGCTCTTGTCGACGTCGGGGGTCGAGGCGGGCCTCTCCCCGCAGAATTTTATAGGCTCTCCTACCATGATCCACTGCGTTGAGGGGCTCGTAAAGCATTTAAGGCTGGGATAGACAGATTTTTGGTCTCTCAGGGAATCAAGGAATATGGCGAGCAAGCAGGAAAGTGGAGTTGAATCCATGATCGACCATGATCGTTTTGAATGGTGGAGCAGACTCAATAGGCCGTATGGTCGACTCCTGCTCCTATTTCTTGTGATCTTGTCTTAATGGTGAGATTTATGATTAATGATGAGATTTATGTTCTCGTAATACCACTCAACCTCTTCAGCACAGAAAGGGAACAACTATAACTGTGGAGTCTGATTCCTACAGGTAGTAAATTGGTTTTTAAAATTTAAAATTTATCTTTTTTACTTTTCCTTTCTGTCTCTTTTCTCTCTCTCTTTATCCAATCTTTTGTTCCTCTCTTTATTTGATTTGACTCTAATTCACCATATTTCTTTCTCCCCATTCCTCCACTTCATTTTTGATCCTTAAATTTCATTAAGTACCTACCCTTAAGCACCAAGGCTCCTTAGACAGCACCTTCCAAACCCGCGACCTCTACCAACTAGAAAGACAAGGGCAGCAAATACATGGGAACACCACCACCTGCAAGTTCCCCTCCAAGTCACACACCATCCTCACTTGGAACTATATCGTCGTTCCTTCACTGTCACTGGGTCAAAATCCTGGAACTCCCTTCCTAACAGCACTGTGGGTGTACCTACCCCAAATGGACTGCAGCGGTTCAAGAAGGCAGCTCACCACCACCTTCTCAAGGGATGGGCAATAAATGCTGGCCTGGCCAGCAATGCCTACATCCCATGAATGAATTAAAAAAAAGGTCGTCCCGTTGTTCACAATGTCCCAGATGCGACATTAGCCTTGCCACGCTGTGATCAGCTTGCACCTCCAGCAAATTGCAGGGCAGAACATTTTCAAGTGAAAGGGTGACAGGAAAAAGTCTACCAGGGCATACTGCGAGGTGCCCTGCACCAGCAAAATCTGGGCCAGGAACAAGATATTTAATACACAGCATAACATCACAATTGACTATTGCTCTATCTTGGCCTGTGGAATTGTATTCAGCTGTCTTACAACAGTAATGTTGCACTTTCAGATTGCTGTATGGAGCTGGACTGTCACCCATATTGTTTGCTTCACGACAGTAATTGATGGCTTATGTACACATGCAGTCCTGAAACTACCAAAAAACGTTAGGGAAGCAAAAACAGTGGCACTGTTACATATATAAAAGCATTCATTACAAAAGGGAATAGTGCCAGAGGACTGGCAGGCAGCTAACGTGATCCGATATATACAAAAGGAGATAGAACAACTCCAGAGAACAAAAGACCGATTAGCTTAACATCGGTCAAACAATGCTGTTTGTCATTTTTATAAATGACCTGGAAGAGGGTGTAGAAGGGTGGGTTAGTAAATTTGCGGATGACACTAAGGCTGGTGGAGTTGTGGATAGTGCCGAAGGATGTTGTAGGGTACAGAGGGACATAGATAGGCTGCAGAGCTGGGCTGAGAGATGGCAAATGGAGTTTAATGCGGAAAAGTGCGAGGTGATTCACTTTGGAAGGAGTAACAGGAATGCAGAGTACTGGGCTAATGGGAAGATTCTTGGTAGTGTAGATGAACAGAGAGATCTTGGTGTCCAGGTGCATAAATCCCTGAAGGTTGCTACTCAGGTTAATAGGGCTGTTAAGAAGGCATATGCTGTGTTAGCTTTTATTAGTAGGGGGATCGAGTTTCGGAGCCACGATGTCATGCTGCAGCTGTACAAAACTCTGGTGAGACCGCACCTGGAGTATTGCGTGCAGTTCTGGTCACCGCATTATAGGAAGGATGTGGAAGCTATGGAAAGGGTGCAGAGGAGATTTACTAGGATGTTGCCTGGTATGGAGGGAAGGTCTTACGAGGAAAAGCTGAGGGACTTGAGGTTGTTTTTGTTGGAGAGAAGGAGGAGGAGAGGTGACTTCATAGAGACATATAAGATAATCAGAGGGTTAGATAGGGTGGATAGTGAGAGTCTTTTTCCTCGGATGGTGATGGCAAACACGAGGGGACATAGCTTTAAGTTGAGGGGTGATAGATAGAGGACAGATGTCAGAGGTAGTTTCTTTACTCAGAGAGTAGTAGGGGCGTGGAACGCCCTGCCTGCAACAGTAGTAGACTCGCCAACTTTAAGGGCATTTAAGTGGTCATTGGATAGACATATGGATGAAAATGGAATAGTGTAGGTCAGATGGTTTCACAGGTCGGCGCAACATCGAGGGCCAAAGGGCCTGTACTGCGCTGTAATGTTCTAATTCTAATTCTAATTCTAATCAGTGGTAGGAAAGATAATGGATTCCTTAATCAAAGATGCAATAGAAAAACATCTGGGAACTGAAAATTTCATAAAGTGTAATCAATACAGATTTCAAAAGGGTCATGCTTGAACAATCTTATTGAATTCTTTGAAGGAGTAAAAGAAAGGGTAGGTAAGGGTCATGCAGTAGACATAATGGGCTGAATTTTAACCTAAAAGAATGTGTGGGCCTGAGTCATGTATGGGGTTAAAGTCTGAGAGATCTAATTCCCGACCCAAACCTACCTCTCACCTGTCCATTTCTGGCTTTAACTTGGGTTGCAGGTTAGGCAGGCAATTAACCCACTTCAAGGAAATGTGTTGGAACTTTAAATGATGAGGTTGTGAGCTTCATTGTCATTCAGGTTTTTGACTTAGGGCTGGATATAAGAGCCCGCTGTTGCTCCTCGCGGCAAACTCAAAAAATGGCTGCCCATTGCCAAACAGCTGCCGCAATCTCCCGCGCGGCGGCTCATTTAAATAGTTGGGGCAGCCAGCCCCCCACTCCACCACAATTACATGGAGGGGGCTGGCTGCCGCCCCGGCACTGACGTCAGCAGCCTGTGCGCAGGCGCTGGCACTGTCTTTAAAGGGCAGTCAGCCCTGCCAGCAAATTTGAACCCCCTCCGCAAAAAAATTTACAAAATAAAATTGTAATACCCCTTTCCAACCCCCAAGAAAAGTTTACAGTAAGAATTTGTCCTCCCCCATCCCACCCCAAAACACTTACCTTTGAATTCTGACCTCCCCCCACCCCACTGCAGGCTGCACTAAGTTGAAAGTTCATCCCTTCTGCTTATTTGACCCTATCCCCTGCCCCAGCCCCGCACTGAAAATCTTAACTACCGCTCCCCACTACCGCCTCTCCATCATTGTCACGCCTGCTTCCCAGATAGGGAATTGAAGGTGTGGGAGTGCTGGCCGCCACACTGAAGATTGTGGCAGGACCAGAAGATTGACGGTAAGTATACTTAAACAGCCTCAATTTAATTATTTAAATATGTAAATTGATGTATCGTCACCCAGTGGTGGAGGTTGGGGGGGGTGCCATGGACCCTCACTGCCGCCGCGAGGATTGCGCCAGACCCTCCCGGCATTGGCCTCCGAGGCGAGCCTCTGCTGGAACAGTTTTCCACCCCCGCCACGGAGCCCGACGTCGTGGGCTTGGTAAAATCCAGCCCTTGATATCCTGTCGGGCGGATTTCCTAAATGTTAGGAATTCCAGCAGCTTCATTGAAGTGAGGACGTGGCGGATTCAGGAGGTAAGTGCTTTCACACTTACCTCCTGGAGGCAGCTGCCTGTCTGAGAAACCTCCACAAATGGGCACAACCCCCCACCTCCCTTCCAAGGCATTCAATCCCCCCACCAAGCCCCCAATATCCCCCCACCACCCACTGTTCTGAACCCACCATGAGGCCTCTGATATTCCCCTGCCCCCACTATCACAAGGTTTCCAATTGCCCCCCAAGCTGAGGCATCTGACCCCCCCGCCCCCAACCCACCAGCAGGCCTCCAATTTCTGCCTCCCATGGAGGCCCAGTCTGTCAATCAGACTAGTTAGACCAACAAGGTAATGCATTTGTGGACCAAAGGATGTGGGTAAGGTTCTTAATGGATACTTGGCAGCTATCTTTTATATTCGTTTCATGTGGGCATCATTGACCAGGCCAGCATTTATTGCCCATCCCTAATTGCCATTGAGAAGGTGGTGGTGAGCTGCCTTCTTGAACTGCTGCAGTCCATGTGGGTTAGGTACACCCACAGTGCTGTTAGGAAGGGAGTTCCAGGATTTAGACCCAGCGAATGTGAACGAACGGTGATATCATTCCAAGTCAGGACAGTGTGTGATTTGGAGGGGAACTTGTAGCTGGTGGTGTTCCCATGCATGTGCTACCCAGGTCCTTCTAGGTGGTAGAGGTCATGGGTTTGGAAGGTGCTGTCTAAGGAGCCTTGGTGCGTTGCTGCAGTGCATCTTGTTGATGGTACACATTGCTGCAACTGTGCATCAGTGGTGGAGGGATTGAATGTTTGTGGACGGGCTACCAAGTGGGCTGCTTTGTCATATAGAGAGAGAGAGAGAGAGGTACAGCACTGAAACAGGCCCTTCAGCCCACTGAGTCTGTGCTGACCATTAACCACCCATGTTATATTAACTCTACATTAGTCCCATATTCCCTACCACATCCCACCCCCCCCCCCCCACCCCACCGCCCCATTCTCCTACCACCTACCTACACTAGGGGCAATTTACAATGGCCAATTTACCTATTAACCTGCAAGTCTTTGGCTGTGGGAGTAAACCGGAGCACCCAGCAGAAACCCAGACAGTCACAGGGAGAACTTGCAAACTTTGCACAGGTAGTACCCAGGATCGAATCTGAGTCACTGGAGCTGTGAGGCTGCGGTGCTAACCACTGCGCCACTGGATGGTGTCGAGCTTCTTGAGTGTTGTTGGAGCTGCACCCATCCAGGCCAGTGGAGAGTATTCCATCACACACCTGACTTGTGCCTTGTAGATGGTAGACGGGCTTTGGGGAGTCAGGAGGTGAGTTATTCACCGCCGGTTTCCCGGCCTCTGACCTGCTCTTGTAGTCATGGTATTTATATGGCTACTCCAGTTCAGTTTCTGGTAAATGGTAACCTCCCAAGATGTAGATAGTGGAGGATTCAGTGATTGTAATGCCATTTAATGTCAAGGGGAGATGGTTAGATTCTCTCTCGTTGGAGATGGTCATTGCCTGGCACTTGTGTGGCGTGAATATTACTTGCCACTTATTAGCCCAAGCCTGGATATTGTCCAAGTCTTGCTGCATTTCGACATGGACTGCTTTAGTATCTGAGGAATCGCAAATGGTGCTGAACATTGTGCAATCATCGGCAAACATCCCCACTTCTGACCTTATGATTGAAGGAAGGTCTTTGATGAAGCAGCTGAAGATGATTAGGCCTAGGACACTCCCCTGAGGAACTCCTGCAGTGATGTCCTGAAGCTGAGATAATTGACCTCCAACAACCATAACCATCTTCCTTTGCGCTAGATACGATTCCAATCAGCAGAGAGTTTTCCCCCTGATTCCCACTGACACCAGTTTTGCTCGGGCTCCTTGATGCCATACTCGGTCAAATGCTGCCTTGATGTCAAGAGCAGTTATTCTCGCCTCATCTCCTTGAGTTCAACTCTTTGTCCATGTTTGAATCAAGGTTGTAATGAGTTCAGGAGCTGAGTGGCCCTGGTGGAATCCAAACTGAGCATCACTGAGCAGATTATTGCTCAGCAAGTGTCACTTGATAGCACTGTCAAGGACACTTTCCATCACTTTACTGATGATCGAGAGTAGGGCGGTAATTGGCCAGGTTGGATTTGTCCTGCTTTTTGTGTACAAGTCATACCTGGGCAATTTTCCACATTACTGGGTAGATGCCAGTGTTGTAGCTGCACTGGAACAACTTGGTTAGGGGTCTGGCAAGTTCTGGAGCACAGTTCTTCAGTACTATTTCCAGACTGTTGTCAGGGCCCATTGCCTTTGCAGTATCCAGTGCCTTCAATCTTTCTTGATAATGTGGAGTGAATCGAATTGGCTGAAGACTGGCATCTGTGATGCTGGGGACTTTAGAAGGAGGCCGAGATGGATCATCCACTCGGCACGTCTAGCTGAAGATTGTTGTAAATGCTTCAGCCTTATCTTTTGCACTGATGTGCTGGGCTCAACCATCATTGAGGATAGGAATATTTGTGGAGCCACCTCCTCCAGTTAGTTGTTTAATTGTCCACCACCATCCATGACTGTATGTGGCAGGACTTCAGAGCTTAGATCTGATCCGTTGGGTTGTGGGATTGATTAGCTCTGTCTATAGTATGCTGCTTATGCTGTTCGGCATACAAGTAGTCCTGGGTTGTAGCTTCACTAGGCTGACACCTCATTTTGAGGTTTGCCTGGTGTTGGTTCTGGCATGCCCTCCTGCACTCTTCATTGAACCAGGGTTGATCCCCCGGCTTGATGGTAATGGTAGAGTGGGGAATATGCCAGACCATGAGGTTACAGATTGTGGTTGCGTACAATTCTGCTGCTGCTGATGGTCCACAGCGCCTCATGGATGCCCAGTTTTGCATTGCTAGATCTGTTTGAAATCTATCCCATTTAGCATGGTGGTAGTGCCACACAACACGATGGAGGGTATCCTCAATGTGAAGACGGGTCTTTGTCTCCACAAGGACTGGGCAGTGGTCACTCCTACCAATGCTGTCATCTGCGGCAAGCAGATTGGTGAGCATGAGGTCAAGTATGCTTTTTCTTCTTGTTGGTTCCTTCACCACCTGCCGCAGACCCAGTTATGTTAATCGGGTTAGAAACATAGAAACATAGAAAATAGGAGCAGGAGTAGGCCATTCGGCCCTTCGAGCCTGCTCCACCATTCATTATGATCATGGCTGATCATCCAACTCAGCAACCTGTTCCTGATTTTTCCCCCCACATCCTTTGATTCCTTTTGCCCCAAGAGCTACATCTAACTCTTTCTTGAAAACATACAAAGTTTTGGCCTCAAATGCTTTCTGTGGTAGCGAATTCCAAAGGCTCACCACTCTCTGGGTGAAGAAATTTCTCCTCATCTCAGTCCTGAAAGGTTTACCCCATATCCTTAGACTATGACCCCTGGTTCTGGACTCCCCCACCATTGGGAACATCCTTCCTGCATCTACCCTGTCAAGTCCTGTTAGAATTTTATAGGTTTCTATGAAATCCCCCCTCACTCTCCTGAACTCCAGCGAATATAATCCTAAGCGACTCAATCTCTCCTCATATCTCCGTCCCACCATCCCAGGAATCAGTCTGGTAAACCTTTACTGCACTCCCTCTATAGCAAGAACATCCTTCCTCAGATAAGGAGACCAAAACTGCACACACTATTCCAGGTGTGGCCTCACCAAGGCTCTGTATAATTGCAGCAAGGCATCCCCGCTTCTGTACTCGAATCCTCTCGTTATGAAGGCCAACATACCATTTGCCTTTTTTAATGCCTGTTGCACCTGCACACTTACCTTCAGCGACTTGTGTACGAGAACACCCAGGTCTCATTGCCTATTCCCTTCTCTCAGTTTATAGCTGTTCAGATGATAATCTGCCTCCCTGTTTTTGCTAACAAAGTGGATAACCTCACATTTATCCACATTATACTGCATCTGCCATGCATTAGCCCACTCACTCAACTTGTCCAAATCACCCTGAAGCCTCTCTGCATCCTCCTCACAACTCACCCTCCCACCCAGTTTTGTGTCATCTGCAAATTTGGAGTTATTACATTTAGTTCCCTCATCTAAATCATTAATGTATATTGTGAATAGCTGGGGTCCTAGCACCGATCCCTGTGGTACCTCACTAGTCACTGCTTGCCATTCGGAAAAAGACCATCGCAATACACTACCCCCAATCCCATGCACTTTAGTTTTACACACTAATCTCTTATGTGGGACTTTGTCGAAAGCCTTCTGAAAGTCCAAATAAACCACATCCACTGGCTCCCCTCATCAACTCTACTAGTTACATCCTCGAAGAATTCTAGTAGTTTTGTCAAGCATGATTTCCCTTTTGTAAATCCATGTAGACTCTGCCCAATTCTACCACTGTTCTCCAAGTGCTCTGCTATAAAATCTTTGATAATGGACTCTAAAATTTCCCCTACTACTGACGTCAGGCTGACTGGTCTATAATTCCCTATTTTCTCTCTCCCTCCCTTTTTTTACATGAAGAGGGGTGGTGGTGCACAAACACTGATATTGACCTATTTAGCTGAATGGCCTGTTTCTGTGCTGCAAATACGTTGTAATACTATGTACTTTGCAATTCTTTGCATGACAGGTCCTGGATCGCACTGGTTCACCATTTGTGGATCGTCACCATCGCCTCCTGCTTCCCCCACAAACCTCAACAAAATGACAACTTTACATAGAGCTTATCGAGTTCATGAGAAACTTGTTCTGGGTTTAGAGCAGAGACCACATTCACCAAGGAACTGTGCTGTCTTTTTCTTTAATTCATTCTCAGGTGTGGGTGTTACTGGCAAGGCCGGTATTTATTGCACATTCCTGATTGTTCTGAGAAGGTGACAATTGAGTAGTTTGCTACACCATTTCAGAGTGCAGCTAAGAGTCCACCACATTTGGACACATATAGGCCACATTAGGTAAGGACAGCAGGTTGCATTCCCCAAAGATCATTAATGAACCAGTTGGGTCTTTACGACAATCCAATGGCTTTATTTCTAGATTTTTGAAATTGATTTCAAATTCTTGAAGTGATTGGATTAGAACTGACATTGTCTGAATTATTAGACGTACAGATAAAGAATTGTGTTTGTTATATGCGGGGTTGACCACATATTCTTTACAATTAAAAAAGATTTCAAAATTGTGGACCCCACTGAAGACCTACCATATTGGATATGAAACTTCTCACCATGCACTAAGGATATGTAATGAATTAGCTTTTTTCTCACTGTTGTTGTATCTCAATGATAGCATTGTCTTCATTAAATATTTAAAACATATTGTGCAGGTGACATGGCCACGTAGCTATTGTTGGAGAGAGTAGTTAAGCAATGGCTTTAAACAAACAGGGCAGATTGGCAGCACAATAGCACACTCTGACCCAGATTATCTGGGCAATGCCACGGGCAGTAAGCAAGTAATGTTAAAAATGGTATGTCTGCTTGCACTTCTGTCACGTGAGGATCAAGGATCACACTTCCTTTGTCACACTTGGCATAGGCTAACTGCCAATTATTCTGGACAGTTTTCTTTGTAATTATTTGGAATGTGTCACCTCTGAGTCAAAAGATTCTGTGGTCAAGTTCTTCAACATTACATTCACCTGAGAAAGCAGATGGGTGCCTCGATTCCGCATTTCATGCGAAAGACGGCACCTCTGATGGTGCAGCACTCACTTAGTGCATGTTGTTAGAAATTTTATAAATGCCAAATTTTAATTATTTAAATTTTTTGCTTACTTTTCCTTTGTCTTTTTTTTCTCAAACTATGAATTCAATCTGTCTTTCCCTCTCTTTTTGAGGGAGAGATTATGCTCTCCCCCATGGCGAGCTTGGAGGCAAGAAGAGCATTTAATTGGGCGGGATGGTGGCGGGCAGGGACCCCGTCACATTGCCGGCTCCAACCCAATTAAGTCTGTGTGGCGGGAAGGCCATGGCTGCCCGTGGACAGCCTTCCCACCCCGCCGCCAATTGAGGCCCTTAAGTGGAAAATTAATGCCCAATTAAGGGCCTCATCCCGCCCAGCGGCGGGTGGGTCTCTTGCTACATGAGGAGCACAACAAACCCATGTGGGTTCCACACATCCTCCGGGGGATGTCCCTCGTTCAAAGGCACTTAGTGCCTGATTGAGGGATCTGGCATTGGAAAGGGGGGACCCACTGAGAGCCATTCCCTTTCCCTTGCTGTCGACCCCCCCCCCCCCCCCCCCCCACCCCCCGCACCCCGCGAAATCTCTCATGCCGTGACTCACCTGTGGCCTGGGTCCCTTGACAATCATAGGCCTTGGGTGGATACATTACCAGCTGCAGCCATTGCCTCCGTGGAAGCTTTCAGCAGGCCGGACATCTGTCCCCAGACCGCTGTCCACTTAAGTGCGTGATTGGCACGTAGTGTGGCAGGCCTTCCCACAAAGAGGCGACGCAGGGCCCTTGCCAGCTTTTCAACCAGTGTTCAAGACCCCTGTCGCCTACATAAAATTTCCCCCTTTCTTTTTCATGCTGTTTCTCACTCCTCCCCCTGTTTATTCCTCAATCATTTTATCTCATTCATTAAGGAGATATACAGTTTGTTCCATTGTTCACCAAGGTCCCAAATATCCTGTTGTTCTCACTGCACCATTATCAGCTTGCACTTCCAACAACTTTAAGGGTGAAAATTATGAACGGGGCACACTGCAAGTTGACCCACTCCAGCAAATTCTGGGCGGATACATTTTGTTTTCCAGTGAGAACATACAGGAAATATTCTAAATTAGAAATAAAGGGGTGGAATTCCCCCTGAGCTTTCCCAATTTCCTGACATATCATTAGAGGAAGGTTGGTGGAAACACTTCCAAAGCGGTGTGAAAAGTCATTTATGCCTTTTTCTCCAGGGTTTGCAACGATTTTCTGCCAAAGTTACAGTAGCAGATCAGAATTCCTGCATTAATTCCATAAATATCATGGTTAGCAATGAGAGTTAAATAGATATTTTCATACGAGATCCAGTTTTATCCAATTGTCCTTATTTTTGGAGATGCTTAAATGATGTATCCTCTATGCACAAGTTTTAAGACTGGTATTTTCTACATTTTTGATGGCATCATTTCTAAACTAATGGCATGTTGCAGATTACTAACAGTTAAAGATAAAAAGAAAGACTTGCATTTATATAGCGCCAAAGACTTGCATTTATATAGCGCCTTTTATGACTTCAAAACATCCCACAGAACAATGAAGTACTTTTGAAGTGTAGGCTCATTTGTAATGCAGGCAATGTGGTAACCAATTTGCAAACAAGCTCCCACAAACAAAAATTAAATAAATGATCAGATCATTTCTTTTACGTATTGCTTGGGAGATAAGTGTTGGGCAGGATGTTTTTTCAGGTATGGTATTGTAATTGTTATGTTAGTAGACCTAGTAATCTAGAAGCCCAGACTAATAAAGAGTATGAGTTCAAATCCCAACATTACAGTTTGAGAATTTGAATTCCGTTTTAAAAACCTAAAAATAAAATCAGTATCAGTAAACGTTATCGGAGTGTCATAAAAACATAACTGGTTTGTTCAGGTCCTTTAAGAAAGGAAACCTGGGAAGGAAACCTGCTGTCTCTACTCAACATTGTTGGCTCCTAATTGCCCTCTGAACTGGCCTAGCAAGCCATTAAGTTACCATCACCTTCTCAGAGCTACGAGAGATTGGTAATAAATGGTGACCTTGCCAGTGATAACCACAACCCGAGAATGAATTAAAAAATTTCCAGTAATAAATTTGAAACTTATTTTTGTTTCTGTATCAATTTAACAGACCTTGTACCAAAGGGTAAATCTTGAATACATGCAAAGTTGTACTGAGGACAGTGGACTGGGCAGCTGAAGGCACAGCCACCAGTGATGGAACAGTTAAAATTATGGATGCTCAGGAGGCTAGGATTAGATGAATGCAAATATCTTGAAGGGTTGTGGGGCTGGAAGAGATTTCAGAGATCTGGAGGGGCAAGGCCATGAAGAAATTTGAGAACAAGGATGAGAATTTTAAAATCGAGACATGGCTTAACTGAGAGCCAATGTAGGTCAGCGGGCACAGGGATGATGGGCAAATGGGACTTTGTGTGAGTAAGAATTTTAAAGTCCAGTGATGCCCATACAGGTCTGCCAGACCCCAAACTGGCAGATGTGATCGACATGCTGCTGGTGTGCACTGTTTGTATTTACCACTGGCACCAGTTTGCATCAGAGACAGCAAGTTCTAGGAGGTTCTTGTTGCCTCGATGTTTGCTTATACTACATGTGAAGCTCTTGCCATTGGCAACAACCTCCATACATATAAACAGGTATAAGAATTGATTTAAAATTGTGCCAATTTACTTCACATGTGATCCGCAAGACCAATAGAGAGGAGACACTTTGATCTCATCCATTTTGATATGAATCAAACATAGGTGCCTGCTCTCAGGACACTAATCTTAATTACTTCTCTAAATTGTGATACAAAGAGAATACAACATGAAGAACTTGAGTATGTAATCTGTATCATAATTATTGTTCTGACTGTCCTGTACACGTCAATGGGATATAAATGTCATCTCTCATCATGTATCCACTGTATACTAGCTCTGTGACTAACTATTCAATCTATCAAATAGTAGCACAGTATCAGAGGATAGCTTCCACTCATGAAGTCATTCCCCAGGGTAAATCAGTGCCTTCATGACAGAAAGGGAATAATTGGGGTTAAAAGTAATTCTAAAAAGCTAGTCACACGTTATTCATAAATGATTTAGTACACTCATCAGAAGAAATGTAATATTACTTAATTCCCTATGGGATGTTCTATTTTATTGATGTAGCTGCATGACTGTCAACTGTAGGTCTAATGCAGGTGGGAAGTATACAGTAAATGGCAGAACCCTTAGGAATATTGACAGGCTGAGAGATCTGGGCGTACAGGTCCACAGGTCACTGAAAGTGGCAACGCAGGTGGATAAGGTAGATAAGAAGGCATACGGCATGCTTGCCTTCATCGGTCGGGGCATCGAGTATAAAAATTGGCAAGTCATGCTGCAGCTGTACAGAACTTTAGTTAGGCCACACTTAGAATATTGCGTGCAATTCTGGTTGCCACATTACCAGAAGGACGTGGAGGCTTTGGAGAGGGTACAGAAGAGGTTTACCAGGATGTTGCCTGGTCTGGAGGGCATTAGCTATGAGGAGAGGTTGGATAAACTTGGATTGTTTTCACTGGAACGACGGAGGTGGAGGGGCAACTTGATAGAGGTTTACAAAGTTATGAGTGGCATGGACAGAGTGGATAGTCAGAAGCTTTTTCCCAGGGTGGAAGAGTCAGTTACTACGGGGCATAGGTTTAAGGTGCGAGGGGCAAAGTTTAGAGGGGGTGTGCGAGGCAAGTTCTTTACACAGAGGGTGGTGAGTGCCTGGAACTTGCTGCCGGGGGAGGTGGTGGAAGCAGGTAAGATAGCGACGTTTAAGAGGCATCTTGACAAATACATGAATAGGATGGGAATAGAGGGATACGGCCCTGGAAGTGCAGAAGGTTTTAGTTTAGGCAGGCATCATGATCGGTGCAGGCTTGGAGGGCCGAATGGCCTGTTCCTGTGCTGTACTGTTCTTTGTTCTTTGTATAACTTTGTGAATACACCCTGCATTTAATCCTTCTCACCATCCTCAGTATTTCAAATTAAAACCATTTTGAAAATTTCTGCAGATATGCGATTAAAAAACCACCTCTCAATACTAGGCAGCTGGTTCACAGACTAGAATATCAAAAGGCCAACACAAAGAAAAGGAGTTAGGGTAACTAACTACCAGCCATTACAGACAGCCAATTTAACTGCTGTGGTATAGACAGACAGATGGATGGACCGAGTTGCCCCATCATGGTATCCAGCTGTTTCCCTGAGTGATCCACGTTTATTTCCTGCACGATCTGAACCAATCTGAAAGTTTACTGAATATGTGACAACTCATGTGAAAAAGTTCCTTGCTGTCTGTCCTAAATTTGTCTTTTACTAGTTTAAACCTGTGTCCCCTTGCGTTCCATAAGAAAAGGGGATAAAACGAAGCAGAAAAATTTGAAGAAGAGAGAAATAGAAGAAGGAAGTACTTTGGAGAAGTGTTGAAGGGGGGTGGGGGGGGGAAGGAGGGGATTGTTGAGGAGAAGCCAGGAATGCTTCTTTGGAAGGGGAGAAGGAATAAATTGAAATCAGTGTTTTAGAGGGAAGAAGTTAGAGGGAGTGGTGCTTTGGGATGAAGGAGGAACTGGATACAGAACAGGCAGAGCCTCTGAGAGCTTGGGTTGTAGGAGGAGGAGGAGACTGGACATGGGAGAGTGACTTTCGAGGTAGCTTTTGGGGAAGTGATGGTCTAGTTGGTCTCAAATATCACCTTGTTTCACTTTTCTTAGATTAAAAATTACCAATTGTGAAATAAAAATTAACCACACACAATTTTTAATGCAAAACTTTAAACTTTTCCAGGAAACATGTCTGCAGATTGCTCCCCCTCCTCCCCCAATAGAAATGCACCACCCATTACCGCAAGATTTTACCAACCCTGATCTTAAACCAGCTGCCAGGAAGTATAGAAGAGTGACTGAAGCAAAGGGAGTTAGAGGGGTAAGCACCTAGCTGTTGCTTGATGCCTCTTGTTACGACCAGTTTAGAAAGAGGTCTAGGGTTCCCTTTCAGCCTTCACCTGGTCTTACTGTAACAGGGTTTTATTTTTCAACACCGTGTTTTTAGCTCCCCCTTGGTGAATCCTTATTCACAGCTTTCCAATTATAAGGCAAAAAAACAAGCACAAACAGACTTTCTTAGGTTTAAAGAAGGTGAAATTTTATTAAAGTTAAACTTAAACTCTAATTTGGTTGGCACCTATGGATACACGACACGCCCATGCTAGTATGCATATGTGATATACACATGCAAATAGAAACAGAGCAGAAGAAAAATAAAGTGGAAAAGTTTGAGGCAATACCTGAAGAGGGCTTTTTGTGGCTGTGCTTCGAGTTCGCTGTAGGATCCTGGATTGTGGGTAGATCTTACTTTTCACTGGGGCCCAGTATTCTTCTTAAACCTTATTTGCTGTAGGACACTTTTCTCTCTTGGGGTTCATGTGTCTTCAGTGGGTTTTGGAGTTCCATGAGAAAGAGATGGGAGCAGACAGGACAGGCTGTGGCAAGCCAGCCAGGAGACATCTTTTCAATCCAGGAGCAAGGAGATTTCTGCTGGCATAATAATAAAAGCAAAATACTGCGGATGCTGGAAATCTGAAATAAAAACAGAAAGTGATGGAAAAACTCAGCAGGTCTGGCAGCATCTGTGGAGAGAGAAGCAGAATTAATGTTTCAGGTCAGTGACCCTTCTTCACTGCAGTCAGTGACGAATGAGCAATGCCAGGTGTTCATTACACTTACATTTGCCCACAGATTTTCCATGGGCTTTTGCACTGGAAGTTGCAATTATTTATTTATTTTTTTAATTCTTTCATGGGATGTGAGCGTCGCAGGCCAGCATTTATTGCCCATCCCTAATCAAAAAGAGTTAAGAGTGTGTTGTCATCTACAGGGGATCCGGGACCTGTGTGAATAGGGCAAGCAACTGTGTATCTCTTTAACTAATCAGAGTGAAAAATCCTCACAGTGGCACACAGAGTCCATGTGAAGGAATATAGGTATAATAGGCTTGATTGAGTAGAATTTGGAAATAGTGTATTATGCCTTTAGGGTTAAAGATTGAATAAATTGTTAGTTTTCAGAGCTCACTGAAGTTCCCCTTTAAGATGGTAGAGATAAACATTTCAAGGTCTCTGTTAGAATAGAATCTCTGTTACCAGGGGACTCTGTTAGAATAGAATTGCTGTTACCAGGGCCTTGGGAGATAAACACACACATTGAAATATCCTGTGTGACCTAAGTAAGAGGTAGCAATAAAACTTAATTGGTTTATGGGTTTGTTGTTCAGACAGGTCGGCTCTGGAGGTTGCTGTGGGTACCATGGAAAGGGTAATTAGCAATAAATGGAATGTACTCACAGGAACAAGAGAGGTCAGGTAAACACAATTATGAACATTTTGACCAGATAAAAGCTCTCAAACTTCAAAATCTAGTAAAACATTAAATTAAAGATATAGATTTTAAAAGGGAACACAGAAAGGTCACATCTAATGCAAAATCATATGACACCTTAGAAATAGTATAAAAATACAAGGTTATGAAGCAAACACTTATGAGTATTGAATCCTCAAATAACACTTCTCATCTCATGCCTTATTTGGGGATTTAAGGTATAAGTTTACTTTAAATTTAGAATATTCTGGATATTCTAAGATAATTTTTCTGTAACATTAGCAAGGTTAAACTTTTGGATTCTGTTAGAAATAAGAATATGTGTTACATCTCTCAGTAATATTTGATATTGTGATATACTTATCCACTTAAGAAGTTTATTGCATGTTAAATTCTTTAATAAATATATAAAAGTTAATAAATCGTCTCATGTATTCTGTCTACAACTACAAGAACCCCTTCTCTCTGTCTCTTTAAGTGGAGAGATACATATTGAAGAGAGTTTCCCAGACCCTTATAATATCTGGGATATTTATGACTTAGCCATAAAAATATTAGAATTTGGCTATCCAAAAGATGGTAAAATTATCTGTTGGTTTTCTTTCTTTGAGGGAAAGTTAGTGCAATTCTTTGGACCCAAATAAGTGTCTGAGAATTTGTCTGATTTAAACCTGATTAAAGGAGATTCGTGGAGATGTGCTCCTGATTTGGTTTTGTCCCTACAAGGTGTTAAAGTCATAAATATCTTCATCTAAACCAGAAAGTATCAGTTAGAATATTTAAATCAATGCCAAATTATGAACAAAAAGCGAAATAGAGGGGAAAGACAGTTTGGATTAAAAGGGAGAGAGAGATAAAAGAAACAAAGAAAAAGTGAAAAAAACTTTTCTTTAAATTTCCAAATCTTGAAAAATCATTAAAACTTGAAGAAATGAGACTCCACACTTGTGATAGTTAATTTTCAGTACCAGAGATGTTGTTTGGCAGTAATTAAGACTTGTCACACTGTTTAAAAATTTACTTGCACTTGAATGGACAATGCATAACTTTTTCTGGCAGGCTTAGTGGGGATCTGTCACAGAAGTAACACAACTTCACCCATTGCATGTATTTGAATGCCAAGGGGTGAATTTTAACCTGCCAAAATGTATGGGTTGGGTTTGGGTGAGATTAAAAAATGTTTAAAGTCTTAAACCCCACCTCCAACCCACCCACTTCTGGGTGTAACTGAGGTGGGACAGGGTGTTGGTAGGCAACCCTCTCTGTTATAATGAGACTATGAGCCTCACATTTAACTTTCCAGGTCATGACAGCCGTTATGTTCCAGGCATATGAATGCATGGCTTCCTCTATCGAGTGATTGGCGACCCTAATGGACAGCCACATTCCAATGATCCGTGCAGACCTGCAAATCCTCGCCTCGGCCGTGAGCTGGACTCAGCAGTGGCTAGGTGAGAGAGGGACCAGGGGTTTTTAGAGTGTCTCTGCTCCTAGTCCTTCTCCGGGGAGCAGGGAGATTTCTACAAGCCTTGAGAGGGAGGAGGTGAGCCAGCACTCCTCATCTGGGATGCCCCCTCAGGGTGATTACAATGTGGACACCGTCTCCTCACAGTCATTACCTATGGGTTTCTCACGTGTATCCTTTAGTTCCTTATTCATATCCTGAGTTTTCTTTTGTTAAAGATGTTTTGTTATTTTCTTCAGTTCCATTTAGGGGCTCACATATCTTTCAGTTTCCAATGAAGGATCTATACCCAAAATATTAACCAGGTTTTTCTTTACACTGGTGCTGATGAATCTGATGTGTATTCGGAACAGTTTCCTTTTTTTTTAATCACTATTTGCAATATAGGTTGAAATTATTCGCAGTACAATCTGTAAAACAGAGACCTTCTCGTTTTTGTGTGTAGGGGGATGCTCTTGAACAGGCAATCATTAGCCAAAAGCCACAGCTGGAGAAACTAATTGCAACAACAGCCCATGAACGAATGCCCTGGTTCCATGGGAAGAAATCTCGAGATGATGCTGAGCGTTGCATTCTCAGAGGCTCACGGACTAATGGAAAATTTTTGTGAGTAAAACAAATTGCACAATTTAAAAAAAAAATGCTATTCTCAGTTTCATTTTAATTTATTTAGACATACAGCACTGAAACAGGCCCTTTGGCCCACTGAGTCTGTGCCAACCATCAACCACCCATTTATACTAATCCTACATTAATCCCATATTCCTACCACATCCCCCCAATTCCCCTACCTACACTAGGGGCAATTTACAATGGCCAATTTACCTATCAACCTGCAAGTCTTTGGCTGTGGGAGGAAACCGGAGCACCCGGCAAAAACCCACGTGGTCACAGGGAGAACTTGCAAACTCCACACAGGCAGTACCCAGAACCGAACCCGGGTTGCTGGAGCTGTGAGGCTGTGGTGCTAACCACTGCGCCACTATGCCGCCCTAATTTATTGGAAATTTCTAAATATTCACTAACTTTTTACCTTTGTTTTGAACTACATTAACTCATTCAGTTCTAAATGATTTTTCAAGTGACAGAGGCCAAAAGAAGCTCAGTATTTTTGAATCATGTTGTACTTGATCATTGGTAAGATCCACTAATAAATTTCAATTATTCCTCTGAATGTTTACAGCTTCCCAAAATGCTGAAACCCCAATAAATTATCTAGCATCGTGGGGTACAATGTGAGGCAGGGTCTGTGTAGTTATTAGATTTTCATTTCTGCGGTGAAACCATCTTAATTCAATTATGCAAATTCAAAGAAAAAAGTTATCCGTGATCCACAATGCCTTATATTGTTAATAGTTGTATTGAACTGGATTACTTGATGAGGAACAAATTTAAAAGGTAAAGACAGTGACCATAAACCTTAAATTTTTAAACATTGGGACTAATTTCACTGATGTTTTCCCCCTAGGAAAACAACCATTCCATTTTCAGGTTTCTCTGGGGAGGTGGGGGTGGTGGGGGGGATGTAGGGCTGATGATGGTGGTAGTGCAATGGGGAAGGCAAACTGGCCCCATGCCTGCAGTAGGCACAGGCTCAAATTATGAACACTAAAAAGGTAAGAGGGGTTCTTCCTGGAATTGTGACCATAAGGTTTTCCTATGCGGGAGTGTCTCAAAAGGCTGTGTGAGCCTAGGCCGGGAACCCTCATCAAACCAGAGGTTTGAGAGGCCTTGGCACTAGGCTGAAGAGAGCACACGAGTTGAATCTTTTTTCAGTCATCTTTGAAGTTTGGGACCTTCTAGAAGATCTTGTCCAATAGCAATCAGAAGGCCTGTGGGCCAGCAGCCAGGAACATACCTGCATACCTGGCAGTCTGTAAATATGATTGAATTTCCTTCCCCTTCTCTGGTGCTAGGTCCTGCCACGAGAAAGGCCTACATTGGAGTTGCCCTGGACTAGAAATACTGGTGATACTGTATCTGGGCAGGGATAGCACACTGCATTCTAGTGCTGGGCCAGAAAAATTGATGCCATGACCTCCAGATATGACAGTCCTGAAAAATATGCATTGTTGACATTTTGTAATGTGAAAATAGTAGAGCTCAGATCAGGTTTTAGGGATGTCACAAGCCCCTGAGGTGAAAGATAAAAGCAAAATACTGCAGATGCTGGAAATATGAAACAAAACAAAAAGGTGCTGGAAATACTCAGCAGGTCTGGCAGCATCTGAGGAGAGAGAAACAAAGTTAACATTTCAGGTCTGTGACCTTTCATCAGAACTGGCAAAGGTTTGAAAAGAATTAGATTTTAAGCAAGTGAAGGGGGAGGGGAGTGGGGTAGAGAACAAAGGGGAAGGTGTTTGATAGGGCAGAGGGAGAGTAAATAACAAAACTGTCCTGGGACAAAGGCAAAGCGTGTGTTAATGCTTGTGGTGAAAGACAAAGCATTCGTCCAGAGAGTGTTAATAGTGGAATAATGAGTAGCTCTGACTACATGAAAAGCAGGCACATGGTTAAAAGATAAAATATTTTAGAAAAGGCCAGTCATTCTCTGAAGTTATTGAACTCAATGTTCAGTCCGCAAGGCCTGTAGATTGCCTAATCGAAAGATCAGGTGCTGCTCCTCGAGCTTGTGTTGATGTTCACTGGAACACTGGAGCAGGCCAAAGACAGAAATATTGGCATGAGAGCGGGGGGAGGGAGGGCCGGTGTGGGAGTGTTGAAATGGCAAGCAACCGGAAGCTCAGGGCCATGCTTTCAGACTGAGCGGAGGTGTTCAGCAAAGCAGTCACCCAATCTGCGTTTGGTCTCCCCAATGTAGAGGAGACCTCTCCTTCACTCGCTTAAAATCCAGTTCTTTTCAAACCTTTGCCAGTTCTGATGAAAGGTCACAGACCTGATACGTTAACTTTGCTTCTCTCTCCACAGATGCTGCCAAACCTGCTGAGTATTTCCAGCACTTTTTTTGCTTTGTCTGAGATGAAAGAGTTTGATTTTCTTCTACCCCCCACTTGGGTGCCCTGTTGCACTGCACCTGACTGGAACACAGCTGTGCCCAGGCAAATTTCTGAGTCCAGTTAATTAGTTCGCCTTGACTTCCATGTGGGCACAGAAACAACCCAGGGAATGTATGGATACCCCACATCTCAAAGAAGTGTCTGATGCTGCAGTCTGAGAGTCCTGTAGTTATGCGAGTTAGAACCAGTAGTCTGACTAGTATTGGTACAATTTTGGATAGGTGGTGCAACTTTAGCCTTTTCAAATGATATATAAGGGAAAATTTGCACACTTTAGAATGTATATTGGACAATAAAACACCAAATTCAACAAGCCTTATAAAATCTCCCAACCATTATTTTTAATTTAATGGATAGGATATGCTGGGGAACCCACTGACTTCGGCACCTGAACTTCCAACATGTGTTCCTGGAGAGCAAACCTTTACACCAAGAGCATGAATTCGAAAAAGCTACCTGATAGTGCCCAATATTTCTAATGCTTAACTGTCTGTTAGTCAGAAAACAGAAGCACCAGTTACTGGTCAGTTTAAACAAACAATTGTGAGTGCCTGCCCAATCGTGAAGAGAAGATCAAAAATGGCCCAAGTAACTTTAAAAAAAAAACTTCTGTTGCACTCAAATTGTTGTCAAGATATTTACTGGAAGCTTGTGGTTTCATAGCTCAGTGAAAAAAAATGTGTGCATGTACTTCCTGCACTGACCTGTGGTTAAGTGGCAGGCAGATGCTGACAACAGTTGTCAAAGGAGTTCTTGCAGAGCCTCACTGGTGAGTTCAGTTTATATGAATTCAATGTGAAAAATAAATTGCAGCTAGAGAAAGCCTTCCTCAACCACTAGGCAACCAGAAACCTAATTCCACCCCCACTGCACCAATGCCAGGCATCAGACTGTCACCAAATATAATGAAACAGATACTGATTGAGCTCAGACCTCTGGTGAATTAGAGACAGATTTGCATGTGACCATTTGAAAGGCTGCACAACTAATAACACAAGATCATCAAACAGAATTAATCAGTAGCCAATAATTATTTAAAATCATTGAAGCATATGTTTAAATTCATGAAGGGTTTAGGTAGAGTAAATGAAGAAAATTTGTTTCCAATGGCTGAAGGGTCAATAAAAATAAGTAGAGAGAACAGATTTAAGGTAATTGGCAAAAGAACCAGAGGAACATGAGGAAAAACCTTGTTATACAATGAGTGATTAAGATTTGGAATGCGCTGCCTGATAGCATGGTGGATACAGGTTCAAGAGTAGCTTTCAAAAAGGAATAGGATGAATATTTGAAGGGAAACAAAATAAAGGGATATGGGGAAAGAGCAGAGGAGTGGAACTAACTGGATTACTCTTTATAAGAGCTAGTACAAACTCAATGGGCTGAATGGCCTCCTTCTGTGCTGCACTGTATGATTCTACAATTCTATGTACAATGAAAAAATACTCCATACCACTATGGGAAAGACTTGGACATTTCTTTTTAAAAATTGAAATAAAACATTGAGGGGGAAAATCAAAAAAGCCTTGTTCTGGTGTTATTAGGAGTGCAGCCTTTCAAATGGTCTCATCTGTATCTAATTCACCAGAGGTCTAAGCTCAATCACTTTTTTCCAACAAACACGATTGGCAAAACAGCAGTACATGCAAACTATTGGGTCAGTGACATCACTTCTATTCATTGTGTTTATAATGACAAAGGTCATATTGAATGTGCGGTCCATCTAATGGTTGCCAGTGTAAACTCTGAGTTTTGAACTTTGAGACAGTCTCAGCATAAGGTAAACTTGTCTTTGAGGGTAGGTTTCAGGCTAGCTCAAATTTAGCTGCAGCTATTCACTATCTGTCATTTTTAATATGTCCAGTGCATTCATCATTTCCACTAGTCTTACCAGCAGACAATCCAAGAGGTTAAGGACATCCTGGCCGATCCACTGCAACTTAATTTCAATAGACTCATACTAGCATATAGTATGGTGCAGAATATTTAACTGCTAGCTAATCAACCAGTTACTTATGTAACATCAGAGCAAATACCTGCTGATTTTTTAAAAAATCTAATACTGACCAACTTCATTTGAAAATCCTTCAACTGAGTCAGTATCTTCTGCACTTGTCACAAAAGTGCTTCCATTTTTTGTTAAAATTTTTGAGGACTTGTGTTTTAAAACTGAAAAGATCCTTTGGATGTATTTTTTTTACAAAGTCCACTGAAAGGACACTTGGGAAGTTGTTTGAAAATAACCTTTGCTGGAAATCATGTGCTTTAAGCTCAACAAAAGCAGAAACCTTGTTGGGGAAGATGTTTACAGAGAAGTCACATGTCAAGATTTATGAGGGTCAGGAGGTTCTGAAGTGCCGTTTGGTTTCGCTTCTGTGATATTGGGCTGGAATGTATACTTCTGCCGCCACAATCGGCGGCGGACAAAAACAATGGCGGTCCGCCAACGCAGGCCGCACATCACAGAGCCGCTGCTGTGTTAAGCGTGGCAACTCATTTAAATAGCCAGGCGGACCACCCAACCCGATGATGACCCGAGCAATGGCATCAGCTGCATTTGTGCATTTTGACCTTTCCCCACCCCCAAATGCATCAACTTTACCCCTTCCCACCTTTCCCTGCACCAATAAGATGACTGTGACCCCGCTCCTCGCCTCCTGAACAGAGAAACTTAGCTGCTTCCCCCCTCCCCAACAGTGTTCCGCTTCGGATCCCCAGACGGGGATCCAAAGGGTAGGAGCACCAGCCATTAGTGCCAATATCGCACCAGGACAGATGGTGGGAGTGAGAAGGTAATTTATTCATTGATTTAAATAATTTACATATTTAAATTGGGCTCCCGTCGCCAAGCAGCAGGGGGGCCACCACGAGGCCTCGCTGCCGCTGGCAATATTGGGCCGGGACTTCCCGGCGCCGAGGTCCATGGTGGGCCTCTCTTGGAGACATTTTCCAGCACCACCTCCCCCCTCACCCCGCCATGACCCCCGACGTCAGGGAGTCTGTAAAATTCAGCCCATTGTTTTTTTGTTCAGTTGCGCTACGGATAGTTTTTGAAAAGCAGTTAAAGATCAACCTGCCAAGGAATAAACCGCCAGCTCATCTTTCCGGCACCTCTCTAAGAGGTCCAGTGTGTCAGCTCCTCTTTCTTCCCCTTGCTGAGAAACCCTGCGTATTCAATGTGATAACCGAAACCCTCGATGCCGCATTTCTCCCAGAAAGCCTACTAGACTATTTCTCGACATCTCCAGAATGAAATGCTTCTGAAAAGATCCCAGTGACCTGTCACCATAAACCTGGATGCCAGACCAAAAGGGACAACTGACATCCTTCCATATCTTTTTTTTTTCTTCAAGGATTAGCAAGTATTTGGCCAAAGTTTTTTTTTGTCTTTTTTTTTGAAACAGAGCTCTGCAGAGAGAATTTCTTTATATTTTCTGTGTCTGTGTGTGTGTGTGTGTGTGTATGTGTGAGCTTGAGTGTGGGGATTTTAAAAGGGAACTTTCATGTTTCCATCTGTGTGTTAACACTTTGCTTCATTACTGGATAAGTCTTGTTTTATAATAAACTGATAATTTTTTTTTTTTTTTAAAGAAACCTGGTTGGTGTATTTTATTCTGGGATAAAGAGTAGAGCAGAAAGAGTCACTTACAGCACAAAAGAAGGCCATTCGTCCCATTGAGTCCATGCCAGCTCTCCACAGAGCTATTCAGTCAGTCCCACTCCCTAGTTTAATCCCCGTAGCCCTGCAAGTCTATTTCTCTCAGTTGGCCATCAACTTCCTCTTGAAGTTATTTATCATCTCCACTTCCATTGTGTGAAAAAGAAGGAAGACTTGTATTTATATAGCACCTTTCACAATCACTAGACGTCTCAAAGTGCTTTACGATCAATTAAGTACTTTTTGAATTGTAGTCACTATTGTAATATGGGAAATGGGCAGCCAGCACATGCGCAGCAAACTCTCACAAGCAGCAATGTGGTAATGACTACATAATCTGTTTTTGGTGATGTTGATTGAGGGATAAATATTGGTCAGGAGACTGGAGATAACTCCCCTGCTCTTTTTCGAAATAGTGCCATGAGATCTTTTACATCCACCCAATAAAGCAGATGGGGCCTTGGTTTAATATCTCATGCAAAATACAGCACCTCCAACAATGCAGCATTCCCTCAGTACAGCACTGGAGTGTCAGCCTTGATTTTTGTACTCAAGAGTGGAACTTGAACCAGGGACCTTATGACTCAAAGGCAAGAGTGCTACCAACTGAGCCACAGCCACAGGAGGGAAGGACAAAATTTTTTAGGGTGACTGTGAGACATGCATATGATATGGCACAAAGATGCGGGTGATTGTGAGTGTTGGTTTTTCGGATGAGGATGTGAGGAGGGGCCTCGAGTGAGATTAATGAGTGGAGCTGCATGGTATGTTAGTCTGAGGAGCGTTATGCAGGAAAATGCAGGGAAAGTCAGAGTGCGGGGCTTGGCACCTGGAAGTGTTATGCCACTCATGTCTCCTGCCCTCCTGAGGTACTTAACCCTCTTGCAGCACTGTCTCCTAGTTCGAGGCGCCACACTTCTGCCGTTTACCCTCTGAACGGACAGAGGGCAGTCTGAAGGGGGAGGGTGAACAGCCAGAGGTTGTGGTACACATCGGTACCAATGACATAGGCAGGAAGAGTGATGAGGTCCTGCAGGGGGAGTTTAGGGAGTTAGGTAGTAAGTTAAAAAACAGGACCTCTAGGGTTGTAATCTCTGGATTACTCCCTGTGCCACGTGCCAGTGAGGCTAGAAATAGGAAGATAGTGCAGCTAAACATGTGGCTGAGCAGCTGGTGTAGAAGGGAGGGTTTCAGATACCTGAACCATTGGGCTCTCTTCAAGGACAGATGGGACCTGTACAAGAAGGACGGGTTGCATCTAAACTGGAAAGGCACTAATATCCTGGCTGCAAGGTTTGCTAGTGTCACTCGGGAGGGTTCAAACTAGTGTGGCAGGGGGGTGAGAACCAGAGCAGTAGGACAGCTAGTGAAGTAAATGAGAAGGACATAGTAAATAAGGCCAGTAGGACTAAGAGGAAGAGCAGGCAGGGAGATGTTGCTGAGCACAGCGGGACTGGTGGTCTGAAGTGCATTTGTTTCAATGCGAGAAGTATAACAGGTGAGGCAGATGAACTTAGAGCTTGGATTAGTACTTGGAAATATGATGTTGTTGCTAATACAGAGACTTGGTTGAGGGAAGGGCAGGATTGGCAGCTAAATGTTCCAGGCTTTAGAAGCTTCAGGTGGGATAGAGGGGGATGTAAAAGGGGTGGGGGTGTTGCATTACTGGTTAAGGAGAATATCACAGCTGTACTGCGGGAGGACACCTCAGAGAGGTCATGCAGCGTGGCAATATGGGTGGAGCTCAGGAATAGGAAGGGTGCAGTCACGATGTTGGGGATTACTACAGGCCTCCCAACAGCCAGCAGGAGGTAGAGGAGCAGATATGTAGACAGATTTTGGAAAGATGTAAAGGTAACAGGGTTGCAGTGGTGGGTGATTTTAACTTCCCCATATTGACTGGGACTCACTTACTGCCTTGGATGGGGCAGAATTTGTGAGGAGCATCCAGGAGGGCATCTTGAAATAGTATGTAGATAGTCCAACTAGGGATGGGGCCATTCTGGACCTGGTATTGGGAAATGAGTCCGGCCAGGTGGTCGAAGTTTCAGTGGGGGAGCATTTCAGGAGCAGTGACCATAACTCCATAAGTTTTAAGGTACTTGTGGATAAGGATAAGAGTAGTCCTCGGGTGAAGGTGTTAAATTGGGGGAAGGCTAATTATAACAATATTAGGCAGGAACGGAAGAATTTAGATTGGGGACGGCTGTTTGAGGGTAAATCAACATCTGACATGTGGGAGTCTTTCAAACGTCAGCTGATTAGAATCCAGGACCATCATGTTCCTGTGAGGAAGAAAGACAAGTTTGGCAAGTTTCGGGAAGCTTGGATAACTCGGGATATTGTGAGCCTAGTCAAAAAGAAAAAGGAAGCATTTGTAAGGGCTGGTAGGCTAGGAACAGATGAAGCACTTGAGGAATATAAAGACAATAGGAAGGAACTTAAGCAAGGAGTTAGGAGGGCTAAAATGGGTCATGAAAAGTCATTGGCAAACAGGATTAAGGAAAATCCCAAGACTTTTTATACATATATAAAGAGCAAGAGGATAACCAGGGAAAGGGTTGGCCCACTCAAGGACAGAGATGGGAATCTATGTATGGAGCCAGAGGAAATGGGTGACGTGCTAAATGAGTACTTTGCATCAATATTAACCAAGGAGAAGGACTTGGTGGATGATGAGCCAAGAGAAGGGAGTGCAGATAGTCTCAGTCATCTCATTATCAAAAAGGAGGAGGTGTTGGGTGTCTTGCAAAGCATTAAGGTAGATAAGTCCCCAGGGCCTGATGGGATCTACCCTAGAATACTGAGGGAGGCAAGGGAAGAAATTGTTAGGGCCTTGACAGAAATCTTTGCATCCTCATTGGCTGCAGGTGAGGTCCCAGAGGACTGGAGAATAGCCAATGTTGTTCCTTTGTTTAAGAAGGGTGGTAAGGATAATCCAGGAAATTAAAGGCCGGTGAGCCTTATGTCAGTGGTAGGGAAACTATTAGAGAGGATTCTTCGGGACAGGATTTACTCCCATTTGGAAACAAACGAACTTATTAGCGAGAGACAGCATGGTTTTGTGAAGGGGAGGTCGTGTCTTACTAATTTGATTGAGTTTTTTGAGGAAGTGACGAAGATGATTGATGAGGGAAGGGCGGTGGATGTTGTCTATATGGACTTTAGTAAAGCCTTTGACAAGGTCCCGCATGGCAGACTGGTGCAAAAGGTGAAGTCACACGGGATCAGAGGTGAGCTGGCAAGATGGATACAGAACTGGCTCAGTCACAGAGACAGAGGGTAACAGTGGATGGGTGTTTTTCTGAATGGAGGGATGTGACTAGTGGTGTTCCGCAGGGATCAATGCTGGGACCTTTGCTGTTTTTAGTATATATAAATGATTTGGAGGAAAATGTAGCTGGTCTGATTAGTAAGTTTGCGGACGGCACAAAGGTTGGTGGAGTTGCGGATAATGATGAGGATTGTCAGAGGATACAGCAAGATATAGATCGGTTGGAGACTCTGGCGGAGAAATGGCAGATGGAGTTTAATCCGGACAAATGTGAGGTAATGCATTTTGGAAGATCTAATGCAGGTGGAAGGTATACAGTAAATGGCGGAACCCTTAGGAGTATTGACAGGTAGAGAGATCTGGGCGTACAGGTCCACAGGTTACTGAAAGTGGCAACGCAGGTGGATAAGGTAGTCAAGAAGGCTTATGGCATGCTTGCCTTCATCGGTCAGGGCATAGAGTATAAAAATTGGCAAGTCATGTTGCAGCTGTACAGAACCTTAGTTAGGCCACACTTAGAATACTGCGTGCAATTCTGGTCGCCACACTACCAGAAGGATGTGAAGGCTTTGGACAGGGTACAGAGGAGGTTTACCAGGATGTTGCCTGGACTGGAGGGCATGAGCTATGAGGAGAGGTTGGAAAAACTCTGATTGTTTTCACTGGAACGACGGAGGTGAAGGGGCGATATGATAGAGGTTTACAAAGTTATGAGCGGCATGGGCAGAGTGGATAGTCAGAAGCTTTTTCCCAGGGTGGAAGAGTCAGTTACTAGGGGACATAGGTTTAAGGTGCAAGGGGCAAAGTTTAGAGGGGATGTGCGAGGCAAGTTTTTTTACACAGAGAGTGGTGAGTGCCTGGAACTTGCTGCCAGGGGAGGTGGTGGAAGCAGATACGATAGCGACGTTTAAGAGACATCTTGACAAATATATGAATAGGAAGGGAATGGAGGGATATGGGCCCCGGAAGTGCAGAAGGTGTTAGTTTAGGCAGGCATTAAGATTGGCGCAGGCTTGGAGGGCCGAATGGCCTGTTCCTGTGCTGTACTGTTCTTTGTTCACTTCCTTGGTCATTTCCCTCCACAGTGCTTGGTTTGAGAGGCTGGCCTCTTCCTCCTGTCCTTGACAAACATTACTCAAAAGACTTCTAAGATTATTTTTCCAGCTGTGGGAGAATCCACTTGAACATCAGTATCACCCAGTCGCTCTTCAATATCCCTAGCAGCTAGCCTTGCTTTAGCCTTATGAGTACTGTCTGCGAGGAATTTTTCAGTGCAGAATCACATATGTGACAAAGCTGGTTGCCCCTTATCTTGTGCCTCAGAATAAACTCCAAACTCTCTCCAACTATCTAACTTCCTTTGTTTTGCCTCTCTTATTGGTTTATCCTAAAGTTTATCAGCAGCCCAGTCACCAAAACTGCATGGTCATGAGGACCACTGTTTCTAGTTCTGTTCCGAGACTTCTGTGGCCATTATTTCATTGTCTAGTCTATTCATGTTATGGCCTCTATTTACACTTTATGTCTGTTGGGAATACTACTGCAATACCTCCCTCTTGCACTATCAGAGGCTTTTTCTCTGGTATGTGATTATTTCCTGAAGAAAGAGTCACTTCCGGACTCCCTATCAGTACTTGCACAGCGCTTCCTTAATTTCTACTCTTTCACCCCATTCTGACAGTCCACGGACCTCACTTTTAGGCCATCACCCCGAACATTCAACCAATATTTAAACTGGCCAGTACCTTTTGCTGTGCATCGCACAATTGTTGCATCCTTCCATTTACTAGACCCCTCTGGAATATATGTCACCTGAGTACCCATTCTGGGAAATTGGCCTGTGGATGTGATAGCTCTGTCATGTGTATCATGGTAACTCATATTATCATTATCCAGCCCCTGATCTACTGCATTCTGTTCCTCAGGACCTTCATCACAAAATACATGAGGATTTGAGGGTCAAGGTGCCTTGTTTACTTCTCAGAGTCCAAGATATTGTAATTAATTCAGATTAATCGTGAGGAATGAACCTTAACAGTTTGATTGGCATGTTTGATAATTACTGTCTGACCATCACAACCTGTTACCTTACTAGGGTCTTTCCATTCCCTATGACCCTCTCTTTTCGAGCATACTAAATCTCCTGAATTGAGGTCTGTCTCAGATGGTCTTGTGTGACGCCTCACTGCTCCTGGAATCTTCTCCGAGACCTCAGCCTTGATGAAAGACCATCTCTCATGTTCCATCATTATGATTGACCGAATCGGTAACTGGGTAAACATTTTAAAAAATATATGTTGTGAGCTGTGGAGAAGTGGGACTAGACAGTGCACTCCTCCCACCTTGGTCATAACACACTACATGTGAATCTACGCCTAAATTAATGACTGTTAGTGTAAAGAAGCGCCTCTTAGATTGGTGAGGTAAGTTCTATTAGTCAGGTCTGGGTTCATTCATTTTCCCTAGTGTAGTGTTGAAAAGGTTGTACCCTGGAGTTTCCTCTGCATTTGCACCCAGATACACACGTAATCTGGGTTCAAAGCTAGTATGCAGTTTAGATGATTGTAGAATTTTAGGTGTAGGTGAGTTACCCACTTAAGTAAAATCCACCCGAGTCTCCTTGATCTTTCCTGGCTGTCCATCAAATGCTCCAACAGTACAAATTTCTGCCAATATAAGAGAAAATTTTGAACCTGTGAAATGACGGCCAGGAATTGAAAATCGAGTGGGGCTGAGGGAACACCTCAGATCCTCCACTGGTGCTCAAGTCACACCTAATTCCATATCGAGGCAGGCCTGGGAATTGACCAGCAGCCTGCCCATCTGAAACAGCTGTAAGACTGCTTCACTGTGCAAATCAGGGTGCTTTGCCAGTTGTCAGACTCCATTACAAAACTCAGGTACAAATGGATGAGGGACCACTAGAGACTTCTCAAGCACAGCCACAAATTTTTCCAAGTTATACATTTTGGTGTGCCAGAAAGAGCAAGAGTGCTCATGTAGGTTCCACAAAAATACTGCGGCCATTAATGGCCTGGGCTTACCCTCTTGGCTTCATCTGTTCCACTTGAACTCACCTTTGGATTGTTTCACATTGGAGCCAACTGGAATTCATCAGGCTCCGATTGGCGAGCTGCTTCAGGATGTCTGTTTGGTTGTACAGACCAGCACTCTGTCAACTTACTGCCTATTTTGGCCTAAGTCAAATTTCATCCCTATATCACATAATTGCAAAGCTGCATGTAATTTCCTCCAACTTTTACAAGTCTGCTTCTTGAATAATGGCAGCAGATATTTTACGACCATCAGATGACGTGTGATTGCAAAATGATAAGCTTTATTTTTAAAATAGTGACCCCAGTATATAAGCTCCCTGTCAAGGGGTTGCAATAGGAACCCCTAACAGCAATGTAGGGACATTTGATTGGCACTGAAAGACTTTGGTTGTTTTGACACAAAAATAAGAAAGTGTAGACAAGCAAATACAATGGAATGTATGTAAGAAGGGTGACCACTGCTGCATTTGACAAACAGGCAGCCCCATAGGGATATGGCTCACTTGTATCAGTACCATAATTTATATAAAGGATATCAATGTATGTTTACAATTTTCTCTAGAATTTTTAGTACTGGGGATGTGATAGTGGAATACTAGATGCAGAATTGACCATGCAACACCAACTTTACTCACGTAGCAGCTTGGGTCACATTTGACAAATGTCTAGAGGGTGATTAGTTAATCTCAATTGTATGCAACTAAGAATCATTGAAATCCCTAACTGAGTTGCATATCTTTCCTTATAGTCTTGTCCCTTCACTTTTTTGGTTGATGAGAGGTGTCCTCCAATACTGGGGACATTGTCATACAAGAGATAAATCTGCATACCTGCCACAATGTTTTTCTTGCAGCGCTACTATCAGTGAAGCTACTTCCCTTTTTTAAAAGTGGAGAACAATATGAACAACAAGCGGTTTGTATAGTCATATCTTGCTTTCGCCTTTTGCACCTGGGTTCTGGTTCTGTGGTCAGCAGGAACTCAGGGGTGAAGAACAGATGTCAGCAGCATCAATAGACAAAATATATGCTTCAAAAATTGACCCAAGTGAAATATCTTTAGAATAAATGGTGACAGGAAGAGGATGTTTTCACAGGTCATTAACTTGGGTTCTTTCCTAAATATTAGATTTTTTTCATTGCGGAGAAAGTGTTTGGCCCTGGCTAATATTGAAACTATTGTGCCAGTCTTTAGTTCATAGAAAAGGGAAATGCAATGATCCTGTGCTTAGAATTGTCACTTAGGAGTAATCTACGCAGTGTGAAAGTACAAACTTTATTGATACTCTGTCTCATGAGTAACTAATTGAGAGGACGACAGTAAAAGATTATGCATTATCATTATTATACCCTATTACAGTTCTGCTGTTGGAGACTTGACATGTGTTAGAGAAGTTAATGAATATATGAAGCCTCTTTGGCATATTCCAATTTGTCTGCTTGTCAACCATAAGGTATTATAATATTGAGAATGAAAACAGGTTTTGATCTGTAGGGATGTCATAGAGCCAAGGAGGCCATTTGGCCCAACAAGTCCATGCCGGCTCTCTATGGAGCTATGCAGTCAGTCCCATTCCCCGGCTTGATCCCTGTAGCCCTGCAACTCTATTTCACTCAGGTGGCCATCCAACTTCCTCTTGAAGTCAGTGTTTGTCTCTGCTTCCACCAATTATATTGATAAGAAACCTATTATTCGTGCCTGTGGTGAATTGAGCCACTCCACATTCCTACATATATCATTAACCAATCATATGACATGAGGAGATAAAGCCTTTAGCATTTGTATACTTCCTTCACTATTGAGGTTGCACTCAATGCAGATAGCATGAACAGAAACCTAGGGATTATTGGACTTTGGTTTTGCCCATCTGATACAAAACTACCAACAATGCTAATTAAAAACAATCAACGTAAAACTACATCAAATTTTAAAATTGGCAATAAATTCACTAAAGGTACAGTCTTCACCATTTACACCGTACACAATTATCAGAGACAGCCACCTTTATTGGGCAAATGGCACTCATCATTTGCCATTTTCACTGAAGTTAATTACAAAAGCACTGATTATAATGCATTAAGTGGCCAGTTATTTCAGATATTGTCATATCGCATAGTACATCAAATAACATACCTGGACCATGAGTCTCAAAATAGACATCCAATAAATAGTTTTGGCTGACATCCTGCTGCTTACGGCCCAACTAGAGTCCAACAGAGAACTGATGTAATTGAAGTTGTTAATGGAACCAACTTAAGTAAAGACAATAGCACATTGACATAGTGACTTTTCCTATATAAATCACTGCAATTCTTCTTCTTTCCAGAATAAGAGATCGTGATGACAAGGGATCGTATGCTCTCTGCTTGTTTCACGAGGGCAAAATATATCATTACCGAATTGACAGAGACAAAACAGGGAAACTGTCCATTCCAGATGGGAAAAAATTTGACACACTCTGGCAGGTAGAGTCTTTAAAGGTTTTGTTGATTAGCTGAATATATTTTGCAATGCTGCTCTTTTACCCAAAGTCTGTTCGGTGTAAAATGCACAGCACTGTTCTGATCCTTTTAATTGAATTAAAACATAGAACATAGAACATTACAGCGCAGTACAGGCCCTTCGGCCCTCGATGTTGCGCCGACCTGTGAAACCATCTGACCTACACTGTTCCATTTTCATCCATATGTCTATCCAATGACCACTTAAATGCCCTTAAAGTTGGTGAGTCTACTACTGTTGCAGGCAGGGCGTTCCACGCCCCTACTACTCTCTGAGTAAAGAAACTACCTCTGACATCTGTCCTATATCTATCACCCCTCAACTTAAAGCTATGTCCCCTCGTGTTTGCCATCACCATCCGAGGAAAAAGACTCTCACTATCCGCCCTATCTAACCCTCTGATTATCTTATATGTCTCTACTAAGTCACCTCTCCTCCTCCTTCTCTCTAACGAAAACAACCTCAAGTCTCTCAGCCTTTCCTCGTAAGACCTTCCCTCCATACCAGGCAACATCCCAGTAAATCTCCTCTGCACCCTTTCCAAAGCTTCCACATCCTTCCTATAATGCGGTGACCAGAACTGCACGCAATACTCCAGGTGCAGCCGCACCAGAGTTTTGTGCAGCTGCAGCATGACCTCGTGGCTCCGAAACCCGATCCCCCTACTAATAAAAGCTAACACATCATATGCCTTCTTAACAGCCCTATTAACCTGGGTGGCAACTTTCAGGGATTTATGTACCTGGACACCAAGATCTCTCTGCTCATCTACACTACCAAGAATCTTCCCATTAGCCCAGTACTCTGCATTCCTGTTACTCCTTCCAAAGTGAATCACCTCACACTTTTCCGCATTAAACTCCATTTGCCATCTCTCAGCCCAGCTCTGCAGCCTATCTATGTCCCTCTGTAACCTACAACATCCTTCGGCACTATCCACAACTCCACCGACCTTCGTGTCATCCGCAAATTTACTAGCCCACTCTTCTACACCCTCATCCAGGTCATTTATAAAAGTGACAAACAGCAGTGGCCCCAAAACAGATCCTTGCGGTACACCACTAGTAACTAAACTCCAGGATGAACATTTGCCATCAACCACCACCCTCTGTCTTCTTTCAGCTAGCCAATTTCTGATCCAAAGCACTAAATCACCTTCAATCCCATACTTCCGTATTTTCTGCAATAGCCTACCATGCCTACCTTATCAAACGCCTTACTGAAATCCATATACACCACATCCACGGCTTTACCCTCATCCACCTGTTTGGTCACCTTCTCAAAAAACTCAATAAGGTTTGTGAGGCACGACCTACCCTTCACAAAACCGTGCTGACTATCTCTAATGAACTTATTCTTTTCAAGATGATTATAAATCCTATCTCTTATAACCTTTTCCAACATTTTACCCACAACCGAAGTAAGGCTCACAGGTCTATAATTACCAGGGCTGTCTCTACTCCCCTTCTTGAACAAGGGGACAACATTTGCTATCCTCCAGTCTTCCGGCACTATTCCTGTCGACAATGACGACATAAAGATCAAGGTCAAAGGCTCTGCAATCTCCTCCCTGGCTTCCCAGAGAATTCTAGGATAAATCCCATCTGGCCCAGGGGACTTATCTATTTTCACACTTTCCAAAATTGCTAACACCTCCTCCTTGTGAACCTCAATCCCATCTAGCCTAGTAGTCTGTATCTCAGTATTCTCCTCGACAACATTTTCTTTCTCTACTGTAAATACTGACGAAAAATATTCATTTAATGCTTCCCCTATCTCCTCTGATTCCACACACAACTTCCCACTACTATCCTTGATTGGCCCTAATCTAACTCTAGTCATTCTTTTATTCCTGATATACCTATAGAAAGCCTTAGGGTTTTCGTTGATCCTATCCGCCAATGACTTCTCGTGTCCTCTCCTCGCTCTTCTTAGCTCTCCCTTTAGATCCTTCCTGGCTAGCTTGTAACTCTCAAGCGCCCTAACTGAGCCTTCACATCTCATCCTAACATAAGCCGCCTTCTTCCTCTTGACAAGCACTTCAACTGCTTTAGTAAACCATGGCTCCCTCGCTCGACAACTTCCTCCCCGCCTGACAGGTACATACTTATCAAGGACACGCAGTAGCTGCTCCTTGAATAAGCTCCACATTTCGATTGTGCCCATCTCCTGCAGTTTCCTTCCCCATCCTACGCATCCTAAATCTTGCCTAATCACATCATAATTTCCTTTCCCCCAGCTATAATACTTGCCCTGCGGTATATACCTGTCCCTGCCCATCGCTAAGGTAAACCTAACCGAATTGTGATCACTATCACCAAAGTGCTCACCTACATCTAAATCTAACACCTGGCCGGGTTCATTACCCAGTACCAAATCCAATGTGGCATCGCCCCTGGTTGGCCTGTCTACATACTGTGTCAGAAAACCCTCCTGCATACACTGGACAAAAACTGACCCATCTAAAGTACTCGAACTATAGTATTTCCAGTCAATATTTGGAAAGTTAAAGTCCCCCATAACCACTACCCTGTTACTCTCGCTCCTGTCAAGAATCATCTTCGCTATCCTTTTCTCTACATCTCTGGAACTATTCGGAGGTCGATAGAAAACTCCCAACAGGGTGACCTCTCCTCTCCTGTTTCTAACCTCGGCCCATACTACCTCAGTAGACGAGTCCTCAAACGTCCTTTCTGCCGCCGTAATACTCTCCTTGATTAACAATGCCACACCCGCCCCTCTTTTACCATCTTCTCTGTTCTTACTGAAACATCTAAATCCCGGAACCTGCAACATCCATTCCTGCCCCTGCTCTACCCATGTCTCCGAAATGGCCACAACATCGAGATCCCAGGTACCAACCCATGCTGCAAGCTCACCCACCTTATTGAGGATGCTCCTGGCGTTGAAGTAGACACACTTTAAACCAAGTTCTTGCTTGCCAGTGCCCTCTTGGATCCTTGTAACCTTATCCCTGACCTCACTACTCTCAACATCCTGTACACTGGAACTACAATTTAGGTTCCCATCCCCCTGCTGAATTAGTTTAAACCCCCCCGAAGAGCACTAGCAAATCTTCCCCCCAGGATATTGGTACCCCTCTGGTTCAGGTGAAGACCATCCTGTTTGTAGAGGTCCCACCTACCCCAGAAAGAGCCCCAATTATCCAGGAAACCAAAACCCTCCCTCCTACACCATCCCTGCAGCCACGTGTTCAACTCCTCTCTCTCCCTATTCCTCGCTTCGCTAGCACGTGGCACGGGCAACAACCCAGAGATAACAACTCTGTTTGTTCCCGCTCTAAGCTTCCACCCTAGCTCCCTGAATTTCTGCCTTAAATCCCCATCTCTCTTCCTACCTATGTCGTCGGTGCCTATGTGGACCACGACTTGGGGCTGCTCCCCCTCCCCCTTAAGGATCCCAAAAACACGATCTGAGACATCGCGAACCATGGCACCTGGGTTTTATTGGCTAATAAAAGTGGGTTTATTTTACAGATTCTTATAATTGCTATCGTTGTGTCCTGTTTTATTTACATTGGGGTTTAATTTGCTCAGGGCACTATTTTTAACAGAGGTAGTTAATAAGTTTGCACTAAATTCCTATCTGTCCTGTTTTAATGTGATAACCTATTTAAATTAGCACAGCAATTTAAGATGAATATGTCAGTCAGTGTGCGAAAAATAGCAGATGGACACAATTAAATCCTTTGATCTGCCACACCTTTCTTGGTTAAAGTACTAGATAGCCATGTTTTGTCATAATTTAATACATGAATATAGCTTAACTTTCACCAAACAACACAGTTCATTTCTTAATTTTGTTTTTCTTCGGTTCTCTAAATTTTCCATCCTCCCATCCTGACAGTAGTGATTTATATCAGGAGACATTTCCACAAGTACCAGCAGTAAGGAGCCTTTCGTTTTCTCTGATCCTAGGTGTTTGATGTGATCAGATTATTTGGCCATGGGGAGTTTCCCAACTGAACTCTATCATGTTTTTAGACAATATTCACATGCACATAGTTTTTAGCAATGATTATAACTAGTGTCTGGGATTGGAATTGTGGTTAAATTTTACCTCTCTACTCTAGGGATGCTGAAACTAATTTCATGAAACCCCACCACTATCATGACTGTTCTCAAATCACTTGTTAAGCATTAAATTTAGAACTTCCTTGTCTAAATGGCTCAGTACCAGACCAGAATCACAGAATTGTTACAGTGCAGAAGGCGGCCATTCGGCCCACATGTCCACACCGGCCCTCTGAAAGAGCAACTCCTCAATTCCACTCCCCTGTAACCCTGCACATTCTTCCTTTTCATATAACTGTCTAATTCCCTCTTGAATGCTTCAATTGAACCTGCCTCCACCACATTCTCAGGCAGCACCTTCCAGACCTTAACCATTTGCTGCGTGAAAATTTTTTCCCTCATGTCACTTTTGCTTCTCTTACCAAATACTTCAAATCTGTGCCCTCTCGTTCTCGATCCTTTCATAAATGGGAACAGTTTCTCTCCATCTACTCTGTCCAGACCCCTCATGATTTTGAATACCTCTATCAAATCACTTCTCAGCCTTCTCTTCTCCAAGGAAAACAGTCCTAACTTCTCCAATCTATCTTCATAACTGAAATTCCTCATCCCTGAAACCATTCTCGTGAACATTTTCTGTACTCTGGGAAAGAATAAGATCTGGATTCGAATAACAATCACCCTTCAACTTTCACTCTTTCACCATCCCTGAGAGAAGACACCTATTATCCATTTGATACAAAAACAAGAAATGCTGGATTCACTCAGCAGGTCTGGCAGCATCTGTGGAAAGAGAAGCAGAGTTAACGTTTCGGGTCAGTGACCCTTTGCTTTTATTATCCATTTGATTCCTTCTCCAATAGCACAATCTATATTTGGAACTCACCGGTGAGAAATTGTATGTTGAAATCAAGACTGGTTACATGCCTCCTACTCTTAACTCCTTTCTTCCTAGAGCCTGAAAACTGTAAAGCTCCCCACCTCCCTCAGTTTTTCTTTTCTGCAATTTTCAGGCTTTTAAAACCAAACATTACTTCTTAATTTATTTTGTCATTTATCTTTTTTTTTCAACCTTGCTGTTACCTTACACTTTGGTGTCTCAATAATGAAACTGTATGCATCTGCACAATTTGGGCCCTGGGATCCCAATCTGCTAACCCATTCCACTGCCTAGATCTAAACCTTTGGACACCTTGGTCTCAATATTTAAGGGGAGGTGAGGAGGGTGAGAGTCAGGTCATAAACAGCCAAAGAACCTGGCAAGACCAGGGGTGCAGAGCTTCAGTCAATCTTAATTACAGGATCTCATTAACATTTTTTAGCTCTTAGTTCTGCCCAGCACCCAGCCAAATGAACAACCTAGCTGACAGATGGGAGGGTACACTAATGGTAGGAGGCCACAGGTGAGAACCCTTATGGACGGTCCCTGCCAATCAGGATGTCAGAGATGCCTGTGATTGGGAGGGCTGAGGAGAGATCGGGACTGAGGGCTCTGCCTGGCCTACAAGGAGTGTTGACAGAGGCACTTACCCTGTGCAGCTGGCAGCTTCCAGCTCCCTTTTACTGCCAAGTTTCCCAATCCCTGGGAAATACGACCAGCAATGGTAAATTTTAAATCAGGCTGCCAATTACACTGTGGGAACCCAAATTGAATGTTAATTAAGTGTCCTGCCTCTCGACAGCGGAACACTCGGACCCTCCCTCCCATTATCTGCCACCTTTTGCATGCATGGCAGGTTTGGGTCACCTTGTGAGTATTGCACTTTTTAATCACTCCTGACTCTTTCCTGTCTGCTGAGGAGGTGCTAATTATTAAGGCCCTTGTATGGATAGTAACTGAACTATTGTTTGATCTATATCAGCATGGCAATAACTGAGTAAATCCTTTAAGCAGTTGTCACTTCTTTTGGAACAACTCAATATGCTCTTTTTAATTTAAGTTTACCTCATTATATCAACCTTTTTTTTAGTTGTACATTTGCATATTTAATTTCTTTTAATGAGCTTGCTTACTGTTGTATGATGTGTAATTTTGTAAACTTGGGCCTGCAGCTGCCTCTCTGGAAGTCCTGGCAGAGCCAACACTTATTTGTCTGGATAGGCTATTCCTATCGCACCAAACTCATGTTAGGTTCATGCACCAACCCAAACATTGCCATCTCTTGTGTTATTGTTTTGGTATCTACCACAGTGATAGTTTAAATCAGTTAAATAGATTGGTTTGGAATCATTGGATTAATGCCCCTTTCTCCAAATAATTACTGGACAAACGAGAGGGATACTATTTTAATATTCCTTTGTAGTAAGATTCCATCAAAGTAGAATATTGAACAATTTTAAATGCAAAAACATTAGAAAAAAAAACTTTTTAAAACATAATTACATGGTATTACCTATTACTCAACCTTCACTGGGACATCCTGATCTTGAATTTGACACATGAGGCAAACCTAGAGAAGGGAAATGGGAATTAAATAAATCATTTAAGTGGGTCTGGTTAGTATCATAGGTGAGCAACTCTAGTTCAAGCTAATGGGATGAAACTCCTAATTCTTCTCGTTGTTCGAGTCTATCAGGAGTTTGTTTTTCGTAGTCTGAAATTGGTTTCTGGGCGGCGCAGGTGTACAAAACAGAACTGCCCATAATTCAGAACAAGTTGTTACTAAATTGTCAGTTGACTTAGAGGAACCACAAGGTTGGTTAGTGTGGAATTAGCAAAAGGAAATGTACCGTTTGAAGACCAAAGCATGTCCTTTCAATCCCATGTTCGCGGCAAGCTTATATTAGTTTAGTTTTCATTTCTCTTGCTGCAAATTTAGGCCTAAACTCCCCTTCATATTGCATGGTGTAAAACTCAACATTGTTTGGAATTAACACTTAAGAGGCAAAAAAAGATTGAAAAGAGGTTGGCTTCTCAGCAATTAACAGAGACTAGTGTAATTCTCAACGGGTTTGGTGCTTGATTAAATACAGTTCCTCGATTCTGCTGGCTTGCACACTGTCAATGGGAAGTGATAGGTGAAAAGATAAAAATAAACATTAAAACTACACTCATCTCAAATGCTTTTAGAAGTATTGTACTGGTGATAGGGTGTGAAATGTCATTTAACTTTTAGAGTCCAGACAGTATTTTAAATGTGGAATGGCCCTGCGGCACAAAATGTTGCCTGTGTCGCTAATGTAATAATAATAAAAAAAAAGACTGCTCAGCGTAACATATGTGCAGTGGAAGAGATACGACTGATTGCACAGCAAAAACAGAAATATGCATAACATCTTTGCTGTCAACAAATCATTTCCATTTCATTTCAATATTATGGATGGCTGTAAATCTTTTCCTGTAATATCTTCAAGAACTTCAAAGTGATTGTATGAAAAGTGCTTTGAGATGATTTTTGAGAGACATGATAAGGCTCGGAATGTCACCAGGAGTTCTCACAATTGGCATGGTAAATTCATCAGAAATCCTGGATAGATAAGTGGAGCTTCCAGAGAAGTTACAACAGCCGATCGGGAGAACCTCTGAGTAAATTCCCTGCGTATGTTTCGCCATGTTGCATTAAAGGTGCTGAAATATCAGCACTCTGGAATTGCATGAAATTTGGTGAAGCCAGTAATCCTTGTTTGAGAAAGAAAGACCTGCATTCATTTGGGGCTTATGACATCTCAGAATCATCTGAAAGTTGTTAATTATTTGTTAATGTGAGTATGTGGCAGCCATTTAGCACCAACAGCGATGAGATGAACGAGCAGCTAATCCATTTCTGGTGGTGTTAGTTTAGAGAGGAGTTTTGTAATTGAAACCCAAAGCAGATTTCAGTTATACAGTATATCTCTATAGTGACCAATTATCAGAAAATTCCATGTATTCTCAAACTTGATCTATTGCTTAGTGCTTTACTGAATTCTCAAACAGCAGCAATGGCCAGCCAGTTGCTTGGGGTAGTTCTCTTTTAGTTACATATACATTTCTATATTAAAAAATCATGTTTGTAATGTAATACTGTATGTATATGATATTGTGAGAATGTAATAGTAAAACTGTTTTGTTTCATCTATGCTAACCAAACGACACTATATATAACCAGTTGTCTCTACTAACCACAGGGCACCATGATCCACTCAGTTCATCACAAGAGCAAATCAGGCAGTCGTCTTTTCTAAAAAAAAAGCCCTTTAATTATAGTTTTTAATTTTTTTTAGATTACTTCGCTTTTTACATTTTTTCCTCCCTTCTGACTAAAACCAGTATGCTCAACATCTACATACAACCAAGCAAGCAGCAAAAGACTAGTTTTCTAAGTTGTGACATTTTTTTCACCTGCAATTCTGAGGTATACAATAAAATGTCAAAGGTGGAAAATTTGAGCTAAAAACATGACAAACAGAAAGAGAAAGGAAGATAGAAGAACATTAGACTGCAGGAGGCATCATTATAGGAAAAGAGATCATAACAGTTTCATTTTTTTCAGTAGTGCACTGATTAACTTGTTTGCTTAAAATTTCTTTGTGCACTTGTCAACTCATTTACAAATTAAAATAGTGCAGGGAAAAATTAAACTCTGAAATGATAGTGCATTACTTAGAACAGATAAAGAACTGTTCAGAAATAAATGGGGATGTCTTATAACTGGTGAAAAGAGACATTGAGATAAAGTCTAAACAATGTTTCAATCTAAAGCACTGTTGTATTTATTTTTAATTTTATTGGAAAATGTTCTTTCTAGATGGTTGACCATTACTATTACAAGTCTGACGGTCTTCTTCAAGTTCTCACTGAACCGTGTCCAAATCCTGATCACCCGGTTGGTATGTTGCCACACTTGCACTGCTTATTATTAAGGTGGACAAGGGGAGGAGCCAGCAAGGGACCTGACATCATGATGCTTCCTGGATGAGACAAAGCAAGCAATGAACCTTTAGAGTTCAAATGTCAACATTTTACTCTGGTGCAGGGTAAAGGACATGACAGAGCGGGTGCAGAACATTCTGCAGGGGGAAGAGAATGAGCCAGAAGTTGTGGTACACATCAGGACCAACAATATAGGGTGGGAAAATATTGAGGGCCTATTCAGGAACTAGGGAGGAAATTAAAAAGTAGGACCTGAAAGATAATAATCTCTGGATTACTCCTAGTGTCGCATGCTAGTGAGAGTAGAAATAGAAAAATAGGGAGGATAAATACTTGGCTTGAAGCATGGTGCAGATGGGAGAGTTTCAGATTCTTGGGGCTTTGGGACCTGTTTTGGGGCAGGAGGCACCTATTCAAAAGGGACCGGTTGCACCCCAACAGGACTGGGACCAATGTCCTCGCAGGGAGATTCACTAGTGTGGTTGGGGAGGGTTTAAACTAAATTAGCAGAGGGATGGGCACCAGCGTACAGAAGTAGAAAAGAGGAATAAGGTGCATCATATTTAGAATGCACGTATGTAAATGCACAAAGTATAGTGAGTAAGGTTGGTGAGCTACAAGTGCAAATTGCCATGTGAGAATATAATGTAGTGATAATAACAGAAATGTGGCTTAGAAATGGTGAGGACTGAGTGCTTAATATGCATGGATACAAAGTGTTCAAAAAGATAGGGAAGGAAAAAGGGAGGTGGGGAGGAGGTACTGATTAGGGAAGACATTGTAGTGTTGGAAAGTGAGGATGTCATTGAGGTTAGAGTTGAAAAGTAAGAAGTGTATGATCATGCTACTGGGGATATTCTATAGGCCTCCAAATAGTGAAAGAGAGGAAGAGGAGCAAATTTGCAGGGAAATCACAGAGATGTACAAGAACTATAGAGTGGTGATACTGGAGGACTTTACTTACCCAAATATCAGTTGTGATAGTGTCAGAGTAAAGGGAAAGGAGGAGGAGGAATTTCTGGATTGTGTTCAGGAAAACCTCCTTGACCAGTATGTTCTTGGTCGAACTAGGAAGGAGGCATTGCTGGATCTGGTGCTGGGGAATGAGGCAGGTCAAGTGGACCAAGTGTCTGTGGGGTGCACTTGGGTAAGAGTGATCATCGTATCATAAGGTTGAGACCAGTAATGGAGAAGAGCAAGGAACAATCTAAACTATAATGTCTAAATTGGAACAAAGGCTAACTTCTATAGGATGAGAGGGGATCTAGCCAGAGTAAAATGGAATCAAAACTGACAGGAAAAACTCTAATGGAACAATGGGTGATCTTTAAGGATGAGAAGTTTCAGGCTACGTACATTCCAACAGGGTCGAAAGGTAAGGCAACCAAAGCCAGGGCTCCTTGGATGATGAGGGAGATACAGAATATAATGAAACAAAAAAAGAGGGTGTATGATGCATTGTCAGGAGAATTCTTCAAGCAAGAACCAGGCCAAATACAATAAGTTGAGAGGGGAAGTGAAGAGCCAAATAAGACTGAGAAAGGGAATCTGAGAATAGAATGGCAGGTAACATTAAAGGTAACCCAAAAATCTTCTTCTAGTATGTAAATAGTAAGCAGGTAGTAAGAGCTGAGGTGGGTCCTATTAGGGACAACGAGGCTGATATCCACTTAGAGGCACAAGGCAAGGCCAGAATATTTAAACAGTATTTTGTATTTACTAAGGAAGAGAAGCTGACAAAATATCAGGAGAAGCGGAGATGTTGGCGGTAATAACTGGGGTAAAAATTGATAGGCAGGATGTACTGGAAAGGCTGGCTATGCTTAGGGTGGATAAGTTGCCTAGTCCAGATGGCTTGTATCCCAGGTTGCTAAAAGAAGTGGAAGTGGAGAAAGCAGAAGGGCTTGAATAAAAAATTGGCTTAAGGACAGAAAACAGCAAGTCGTGGTAAATGTTTTTCAGACTTGAGGCAGATAAACATTGGTGTTCCCCAAGGGTCAGTGCTAGGACCACTGCTTTATTTGCATATATAAATGTCTTGGACATTGGAATACAGAATAAAATTTCAAAATTTGCCAATGATACCAAACTTGGAAGTGTGGCAAACAGTGAGGATGATACCAATGGACTGCAACAAGGTATAGATAGGCTAGCAGAATGGGCAACAAGTGGCAGATGGAATCTAATGCGGAGAAGTGTGAGATGATGCATATTGGCAGAAGGGATGGGGAGAGGCAATATAGACTTAATGGCACAATTCTAAAGAGTGTGCAGGGACAGATTGACCCTCAGGTTCATGCGCATCGATCTTTGAATGTGGCAGGAGATATTGAGAGAGTAATTAGCAAAGCATATGGGATCTTGCCATAAATAGAGATATTAAGTACAAAAGCAGAGAAGTTATGCTGAACCTTTATAAAGTTCTGGATAGATCCCAACTAGAGTATTGTGTGCAGTTCTGGTCACCATACTTTAAGAAGGATGTGAGGGTCCTTGAGACTGTAGAAGGGGGATTTACCAGAATTGTTCCAGGGATGAGGGATTTTAGCTAGAGGGTTAGGTTGGAGAAGCTGGGGTTGTTCTCTTTGGAGCAAAGGAGATTGAGGGGAGATTTGATAGAGGTGTACAAGATTATGACAAGTTTAGATGAGGTAGACATAGAAAAGCTGTTGCCATTAGCTGATTGTACAAGGACTAGGGGACAAAGATTTAAGGTTTTGGACAAGAGATGAAGGGGGGTTGTGAGGAAGAATGTTTTTATGCAGCAAGTGGTAATGACCTGGAACTCTCTGCCTATGAGGGTGGTGGAAGCAGAGATGATGAATGACTTCAAAGGGAAATTGGATGGGCACTTGAGGGAAATAAACTTTCAAGGCTACGGGAATAGAGTGGGGTAATGGGATTGCTCTATAGACTGTAGGATAGACTCAATAGGCCGAATGGCCTCCTTCTGTGCCTAATGATTCTAAGACTCTATGGGCTGAATTTTATGAGCCCTCTGGCGTCAAGAGTCGTGACCGGGGGAGGGGGCCCGGAAAAGTCTACCGAGAGAGGCCCGCCACGACTTCCAATGCCGAGAAGGCCTCACCACATTTTACTGGCAGTGGCGAGGCCTCGGTACAGCGGTGGGGCCTTCCTTTCAATATTAAAATTAAGTTTAAGAAGATGCAAATCAACTCACCTTGTCCTGATGGCTGTCCCATGCCGATATTCTGGCTGCCAATCAGAGCTCCCACACCTTTGGAGTTCTGAGGCGTGATACTGGTGGGGCGGGGGTGCAGTGAGCGGTAAAAACACTTTGTATTGGCTGCGGGAATGGTGGGAATGGGTTGAAGGGCAAAGGTAATGAGGTTGGGCGGGGGGAGGTGAAGTTTGCATTGGCAATAAAGTTTATTAAGGGTTGGTAGCCCTAAAACAAACATTGCGAGGGGGTGGGGTGGGGGGCAGGTTGTTGTTGAAAGGGCCTCCAGCTTTTATTTAAATTTTGAAATCACATTCAGAATAATATCCCTTTAAAAATTCCAATGCCACTGAATGGCTTGAAGCCCTTTAAAAATGGCGCCTGTGCAGTAGCGCGGATGCCTTGCCGGGGACGGAGCAGCTGCCCCTTCTACGTCCATTTAAATGAGCTCCCGCAAGAATGTAGAGGAGGAAAGGATCTCACTCAATCCTGGTATACTGAGCATCTCTTTCACCTACCCTCCTTCCTTGTGAATTTTGTAATGTGCTGTGGAATTGGCAAAACTGTTAATTCCTGTGACATTTGCAACTTACGCAGGAAACTTTCAGCCTGTCATTTACACATTTGCATCACAAGTTTGCTGAAAATAACAAGCCTGCAACTGTTCATGCAAAGTCATGCTGTAAGTGTGACTTGTTTTGAAAATCATGTCCACCATTTCAAATAAAGCAATATTGCACCTTATTTTAAGAATTAGTTTTCCTTACAGCTTTTATTCAAAAATATTTAAATTCCACATAAAGAACTACTTATTATAGAGATTATATGATTTGTAATTGTGTCCCATAGATATTCTTACTATGGTTTTGTTTTCTAGACTCCTTTGGGTTAACTCCAGCACCACCAGTTCCAAGTAACCATCCTCGGGTAAGGATACATTTATCACTAATGTGATCAAGAGCGGAGCAGCTTACAAACTCTTTGAAACAAGTCCATTTCTCATTGAGTTACCAGTACATACCTTGACTATGGTAAACCTTGAAAGATATTATCTTAACTCATTAGGATTACTGGAAGTAAAATTTGCAGGAAAATAATATGGAGTACTAGCAGTGGTACATACTTATGTAAAGTAAAATTTTACTTTAATCTACAGGTTATTCTTATATTTACAACTTTCTGCTTTTCATGGCTCCTTTGGTGACACATTAAAGTGGTGCAGGGTCACTTACCCACTGATTTTGGTTTTTTTTTACCCTTTCTCTGGGGAAGGGATTCATCTTTCCTTGGTTCTTCCCACAAAGATTCTGATGAAACCTGAAACTTACTGCATGGGGATCTGCAGGAATGAATCCAAATTCTGCTATTGTGTTACTGGGCTAAATATACTGGGCTTATCAGATCACTATAATTCCATAGCACTTTGATTTTCCTGATCTAATAAGCCAGCCCACCTACTGTTTTCACGGAATAGGCTTCAGTTTTGGTTTTCACAAAAGATTCCTTACCATCCACCTATAAACTTTGATTTACACCTAACAAATCTTTCAGTGTGCTCACCTCTAGCCAAAGGCAAAGTAAAGGTATTTTGTTTGCAACAAGAACAACATGCTGTGGGTGGGGAACACTTCAAAAAGTAATTTGTTTGAAAAAAGCTTTCTAGTTTGGACAGTTACATTTAGATTGTGCGGTGAAATCTTGAACTTTACTGAGCTGTTACATAACACAAAACCTTACCATAACATATATGGGGGGGGGGGGGGAGGGGGGGGGGTGAGGAAGTGGAGGGTGGGGGGCAGATGGTGACTTCTATTTTGCTGCCTCGCCATTTGCACAAGAGCAGCAGGGTGACAGTGGAACGCAGATTTCATGACTGAACAAAGCACCATGTTATTGGTGAGTTCCCATTCGTTCTGATTTTCAGGCAGACCTTGATCCTCGTGCCAGAATCCCTGCCTGCAACAGGCAGGAGGCTCATATGCATATGGGCCCAGATTCGGCGCTTTGTGACTAGACCATGTCTGAACCAAGAAAAACAGGAACATGCATACCAATTATCCCAGATGATTACTAGGCAGTAAGCTAACTGAAGGGTTCAAATAGTGTCATGAACCACAAAAGGAAACTCGAAGTAAAGGATTACAGGGAACATTTTGTGAGCCTGTACTCCTAATGCAGCAACTCACTCAACAGGGACATGGATCAGAGAATCAGAAACAGATGACTTTGAAAATTCTGGTAGACAAATTTCCGCAGCCAAATTTCCAAACAACGTTCATATCAAATGAGACTGTGTATCGGAAGCTGGGCCTTGCAAAATTTACCCTTATATTTTAATAAATATCGCATTCTGACAGACCTGTGACTATTTTTTTAAATGGCTGTTGTTCCTTCTTTGCATTAATTTTGTAACAAATTACTTCACTAGAAACTGGGTAGATGGACAGTTAAAATTGCCCAGGTTACTTGCCCACCCTTGAGCTGTCCGGATTCTGTCAACCACAATTTTTGCGCAGGCTTCTGGAGGGGCAGTTCCAAAGTCTATAGCGTCTTTCTTTCAATATGCAGATCAGGGTCCAATGACATTATCAAGTTCTGATTTTAATTCTGCCTGAGTGGGGTATCCACTGTGGTTTCCTGCTAGGCTGAACAGAGTCATCTCCCGGGAAGATAAAGAGGCCACACAGGATTTTTTTAAACTTTCATTTTGTGGGACCAGGAGGAGCAGGAGAGCTCCTCCGGGCCCAAAAAGGAAAGTTTAAGCTTCCTTTGTCCCAGGGTTCTCCCATCTCACCCATAATTCTTTCCCATACCCACTTCCCACACTTGCCTGAGTGCTGGCAGGGCAGGTATGAACCACCCAATTTCCCAGAGGCTAGCAGCTGCTGAACTGGCAGGATATTGGGAGGCCTAGAATATAACCTGGGCCTAATTTCTGCAGCAGGTAAGAGAGTTTCACCTCACCTTAGCACACACCCAGCTAACCCTAAAATAAAAGCAAAATACTGCGGATGATGGAAATCTGAAATAAAAACAAACTGCAGGAAACTCAGCAAGTCTGGCAGCATCTGTGGAGAAAGAAGCAGAGTTAACGTTTCAGGTCTGTGACCTTTCATCAGTTCTGATGCCAGTTCTGATGAAAGGTCACAGACCTGAAACATTAACTCTGCTTCTCTCTCCACAGATGCTGCCGGACCTCTTGAGTTTTCAGCACTTTCTGTTTTTATCCCAGCTAAACCTAACCTGGATTTAGAATCGGGCCCCATGTTGCAGAATTTTTCAGTACATCAGATTGCTTTGGCTACTGAATTACAGAAGAATTCACGATTATGATTAACCAAACTGAATGTAAACTGGTATTTCTCTGATTCATACATTACTGTTTTACTGCACTCTCCCCACACTCCCCACAACATTCCAGTTGAATTCCAGTGCTTCTCATGATTTTGAAAAAACTGAGATAAAACTTCTGGTTTCAAAAAGTTTAATCATGCAACTTCTTAGGGCATTCTGGGAGCTTGCCCCACTCAATCTGGCAAGTAGGCCCAAACTCCTGCTTTACAGACAAATCATTTCAGTGTACTTCTTGTTTTTGGAGGCCTTTCACAAAGTTTGTGGGAGCTTTCAATGATTGGCATCATTCTGTCTGCGAAAGATGATGGACACACAGCTGGGGTGTCTTCTCTTGGTGCACCTTTGCTGATGGTGAAGGCTAATCATTGAGAGGCAGGTTCTGCCAAAAGTGCTGCACGTGAAGCTGCCAAGTGATGCTGTGAGTTGTTGTTTTTGATGTTGGCACCTGTTGCCAAACTGCTGTCGTAACTGGTCATCGTGGTAGTGCACACCAGTCCACAGGATATGTCGCCATTTCCCTCTTTGGCCAGCTAGTGACTCTCAGGTGTGCTTTTTGACATTTGTGGCCTTCATGTCACGCTTGCAAGCATTCTTGAAGTGGTGCTTTGGGTGCCCCACCAGTCGTCTGGCCCCGGCTAGTTCACCATACAGAAGGTCCTTGGGTATGCAACTGTCTTCCATCCTGCAGACATGTCTGATCCACCAAAGCTGCCTCTGTTTGATTACTGCCAACACACTTGGGAGCTCTGCCTTTGAAAAGACTGCCAGATTTGTGATTTTTGTCCTGCCAGGATTAACCCATAATGTGCCAATGCAAATTAGATCCATCCCAAATTCAATAATCCTTTTCATCTGTTCATGCTTTCAGCACTGCTCATACATATAAAATGGGCGCTGCTGGGACTTCCTGTTATGGCGCTTGATTTTTAGACTCTGCTGGAGTTGGGGAGGTGGGAGAAATGAAAATACCAGTTCCCTGGCTCCATCCTGCCCCGGGCCATTTTTGCATGTTCGTTAATAAACATATTAGGGCCAAGTAAAGGAGGCTAACTTGGATTTTCCAGTTAGCCTCCAGTTTCCCACACCAGCAGAAGCCAGTTTAGGTTCCTGAAGGCAGTCTCCCGGCAGCAAGCAAGGGAGCTAGTGCGCCAGGCAAGCCTAGAGGCCCTCCCTGCCTGCGTGGTGTTACAGCAGCTTTAGGACACCCTCTAGAGGAGTTCACCTCCACAGTGATGGCCTGGCTGAAAAAGCTATTTTTCAGTTTAGATTTAGAAAAGTTGAAGAGAGGGCACCTCCATTTTGAAGAGCCTTCTCCCTTACTTATGTTCATTGCAAGCTGTACGCATGATGGCACCTGCCTGACTCCCTGAGGGGAAGGAGTGCCTGTTGGGAGGTCCAGGTTCCTCGTCCCCCTCTCGCTTAGACCACGATAGCATGGAGCCCATGACAGCAGTGTTGTAGAGCAGGTCAGATATGCTCAACCAGACTCGCCACAGAGCTTGCCAGACTCTCTACTGAGGAAACCATAGGTTCAAATGCATGGGACATGGCAGATGTCATGGCTTGCATGGTCTCCTCCATAGAACACTCAAAGCCACGCATGACCTCAGGCATCTCCGACATACTTTCCACATGGCTTTGCTTCATATCCAGCAGACTTCTCGTAGCAACAAACACAGGATAATCAAAGCATGGGACTGAGCAGGGACCTGGTCCCCAGCAGTCCTCCGATTGTCAGGGGACCCGGCTGGCACATATTCCCTCAGCTGCTGGGACTTGTCTGTGTCGTGCACGCCAGTTTGTGAGCCAGATTCTAATCTTAAATCCCCCCGCAGATCGTGTGGAGCTATCTGCGCTGGCGGAGGTGGAAGAAGAGGCAGGTGACGGCACACACTGGGGCACTGGTTTCTTCTTGCTCCTCAGAGGAGGATTCTTGGGCCATGCAGCGTTCTGCTACTTGAGTGCGGGCTCCTGCAGTGGAGACACAAACAGAGGCATTTTAAGCATGTGCTTCACATGAGTTCGAACAATTTCCTTCAGTTTCCACATACAGCTGCAAGAGCAGAGATGACACTTCATCCTTACGCCTTGTGGCTCCTGCCTCACTATCTCCGCTCACCCTGTCTCATTCCTCTCTCACGATCTCTGATGTGTCCTCAGCTGTGGTCAGCAGTCTGATGTCAGGGACCCCACCTTCTGTCTTAGCGCACTCACGCTGGTTGTGGCTTTGTTTCTGCTGCAACAGACAGTGCAATTTAATGACATGGTAAATAATACATCAGAACCATTGCATACATGCATCAACATCAGCCATTCTGCATTGGCTTTCACACGACACATCCAGTCACATAAAGAAGGCTAATCTTCATCATTTCGTAAATGGCACCAAGGCTGCTCATGCATTCCACTGCATTCCTTGCATACCCTCTGCCTTAAAGACATGGTGCCATGGAAGAAGTCAATAGAGCAGCCTCGCCAGGACCACTTACCCTCGCTGATCTGAGCAAGTCATTGATTCGCTTGTGGTTTTAAGAGTTACCCCACAGTTCGAGACCTCCTCCATTACCTCTATCCAGGCTGCCTTGGTAAGGCGGGAGGGTCTTCACACTCTATCTGCAGTGAAGAGGACCTCCCGCTTTTCCATGATGGCTTGAAGGAGAACCTGCAGGGAGGCATTACTGAACCGTGGGGCGGAACGCTGCCTGCTTGCTGCCATGTCATTCCCTTTGGCTGTAGGGAAAATAAATGATATGAAGTTGGTGGTGAATCTCACAAATAAGGAAGGCAAAAACATTTTGATTTAAGTAAATTTTCAATTTAAGTTAGTCTGAAGATACTTACATGAAAGGAAGGCTGCTGATCCTTGAGGCTGCAAGCACAGAATGTTTTATATCTGTGGCGATCATGGTGCTTGGGGCAGTGACGGCATGTTCCATCAATGAAAGGCCTCCCTTGCTGCATGATCCCACGTGTTCCCAGTGCCTGTCGCCACATGGCTAATTTAAATACAAAATCACGTGGGGAACAGGATTTGTGGCAGGAGTGAAAATTACGACAACTTCTGGTCCCGCTGTTGGGAACTCATATGATTCCACCCAGTGCAATCTTCTGATCCACATTTCAGCCTGACAGCGAGGTTTAAAAGCCCACATGGAAAATTTTGCCCATGGTCTTTGTAAGTTTGATTTTTACGATGTGATTAGCAGATTAATGCTGCATTTATAGTTCTGGGATTTTTGTTTTTTTTTGTATTTTACATAGGTGTATCTACATTATTCTTGATGCATTATTTTCTGGTGGTGTTTACCATTGTATTTTTGAAATGCCCGTTTTGCTTTCACTACACTGTTGCTGACGGTTGCTGCTTAATTAACAGCAACTAAAATGTTTGGAATGGGGTTATGGTAGAATGTTACTGGACTGGTAGTCCAGAGGCCTGGACTAATGCTTCGGAGTCATGAATTCAGATCTCACCACAGCAGCTGTAGAATTTAAATTCAGTTAATTAATTAAATTTGGAATAAAAAGCTAGCCTTAGTAACGGTGACCTTGATCTATCTGATTTTCATTTAAAATAAAACCCATGTGGTTCACTCATGTCCTTTCGGGAAGGAAATTCTGCTGTCCTTACCTAGTCTAGCCTGTTTGTAATTCCAGACCCACAGCAATGATTAGTCCTTATAATTATCATAATAATTACAGGCCAGTCAGTCTAACCTCAGTAGTGGGCAAATTATTGGAATCTATTCTGAGACACAGGATAAACTGTCACTTAGAAAGGCACAGGTTAATCAAGGATAGTCAGCATGGATTTGTTAAGGGAAGATCTTGTTTAACCAACTTGATCAAATTTTGTGAAGAAGTAACAAGGACGATAGATGAGGGTAGTGTAGTTGATGTGGTCTACATGGATTTTAGCAAGGCTTTTAACAAGGTCCCAAATGGCAAACTGGTTTAAAAAAAAATAAAATCCCATATGATCCAAGGAAATTCAGCAAGGTGGATACAAAATTGGCTCAGTGGCAGGAAACAAAGGGGAATTGTTGACGGGTGTTTTTGTGACTGGAGCGCTGTTTCCAGTGGTGTTCCACAGGGCTCAGTACTGGGTCCCCTGCTTTTTGTGGTACATGTTAACGATTTGGATGTAAATATAGGGGGCATGATCAAGAAGTTTGCGGATGACACAAAGATTGGCCCTTTGGTAGATTTAGGCTGCAGGAAGATATTGATGGTCTGGTCAGATGGGCAGAAAAGTTGCAAATGGAATTCAACTCAGAGAATTGTGAGGTGATGCATTTGGGGAGGTCAAACAAAGCAAAGGAATGCACGATTAATGGGAAAATACTGAGAAGTGTGGAGGAAGTGAGGGATCTTGGAGTGATTGTCCACAGATCCCTGAAGGTAGCAGGACAGGTCGATAAGGTGGTTAAGAAGGCATATGGAATCCTTTCCTTTATTAGCTGACGTATAGAATACAAGAGCAGGGAGGTTATGCTGGAACTGTATAACTCATTGGTTAGGCCACAACTTGAGTACTGTGTGCAGTTCTGGTCACCTCATTAGTCATTCAAAGAGGAAATAGTGAGAGTTCAGAGCCAACATGTACTTGTTAAAGTGAAGGGTAGGACCAACAAGTCCAGGGAACCCTGATGTCAAGGGATATAGAGGATTGGATCAGGAAAAAAAAAAGAGGCTTATGGCAGATTCAGAACGCTGAAAACAGCAGAGACACTGGAGGAGTATAGAAATTGTACGGGAGTACTTAAAAATGTAATTAGGAGAGCGAAAAGGGGACATGAAAAAACACTGACGGGCAAGTTAAAGGGAAATACTAAGGCATTTTATAAGTATATTAAGGGCATGAGGATAACCAGGGAAAGAGTAGGGCCCATTCGGGACCAAAGTGGCAATCTGTATGTGGAGCCGGAGGACATAGGTGAGGTTTTAAATGATTACTTTTCGTCTGTGTTCACTATGGAGAAGGACGATGTAGGTGTAGCGATCAGGGAGGGGGGTACTTGAACATGTTAGCATTGAAACGGAGGAAGTATTAGCTGTTTTAGCGGGCTGAAAAGTGGATAAATTACCAGGGCCAGATGAGATGTATCCCAGCCTGTTATGTGAGGCAAAGGAGGAGATAGGGGCTCTGAGACAAATTTTCAAATCCTCTCTGGCCACAGGAGAGGTACCAGAGGACTGGAGGACAGTGAATGTGGTACCATTATTCAAGAAGGGTAGCAAGGATAAACCAGGTCATTACAGGTTGGTGAGTCTAACATCAGTGGTTGGGAAACTATTGGAAAAATTTCTGAGGTACAGGATTAATCTCCAATTGGAGAGGCAAGGACTAATCAGGGATAGTCAGCATGGCTTTGTCAGGGGGAGATCGTCTCTAACTAACTTGATGGAATTTTTCGAGGCAGTGACTACATGTGTAGATGAGGGTAAAGCAGTTGATGTAGTATACATGGGCTTCAGTAAGGCTTTTGATAAGGTCCCGTATGGGAGATTGGTCAAAAAGGTAAGAGCCCATGGGATCCAGGGCAATTTGGCAAATTGGATCCAAAATTGGCTTCATGGCAGGAGGCAGAGGGTAATGGTCGAGGGTTGTTTTTGCGAGTGGAAGCCTGTGACCAGTGGTGTACCACAGGGATCGGTGCTGGGTCCTTTGCTGTTTGTAGTGCACATTAATGATTTAGACGCGAATACAGGAGGTATGATCAGTAAGTTCGCAGATGACACAAAAATTGGTGGTGTCGTAAATAGTGAGGAGGAAAGCCTTAGATTACAGGACGATCTAGATGTGCTGGTAAGACGGGTGGAGCATTGGAAAATGGAATTTAATCCTGAGAATTGTGAGGTGATGCATTTTGGGAGGACTAACAAGGCAAGGGATTACACAATGGATGGTAGGACCCTAGGAAGTACAGAGAGTCAGAGGGACCTTGGTGTACTTGTCTATAGATCACTGAAGGCAGCAGCACAGGTAAATAAGGTGGTTAGGAAGGCATATGGGATACTTGTCTTTATTAGCCGAGGCATAGAATATAAGAGCAGGGAGGTTATGATGGAGCTGTATAAAACGCTAGTGAGGCCACAGCTGGAGTATGGTGTACAGTTTTGGGCACCACATTATAGGAAAGATGTGACTGCACTGTAGAGGGTGCAGAGGAGATTCAACAGGATGTTCCCTCGCTGGAGCATTTCATCTATGAAGAGACTGAAAAGGCTAGGGTTGTTTTCCTTAGAGCAGAGAAGGCTGAGGGGAGATATGATTGAGGTGTACAGAATTATGAGGGGCATTGATAGGTTAGATAGGAAGAAACTTTTTCCCTTAGCGGAGGGGTCAAAAACCAGGGGGCATAGATTTAGGGTAAGGGACAGGAGGTTAAGGGGGGATTTAAGGAAAAAAAAATTCACCCAGAGGGTGGTTGGAATCTGGAACGCACTGCCTGAAGAGGTGGTAGAGGCAGAAACCCTCAACATTTAAGAAGTATTTAGATGAGCACTTGAAATGCCATAGCATACAAGGCAATGGGCTAAGTGCTGGAAAATGGGATTAGAATAGTTAAGTGCTTGATGACCAGCACAGACACAATGGGCCAAAGGGCCTGTTTCTGTGCTGTATAACTCTATGACTCTATTAAAGGATGTACTTGCATAGAGAGGGTACAGAGGAGGTTTACGAGGATGTTGCCAGGACAGAAAAAATGCAGCTATGAGGAAAGATTGGATAGGCTGTGGTTGTTCTCCTTGGAACAGAGAAGGCTGAGGGGAGATCTGATTGAAATGTACAAAAGTTTGAGGGGCCTGGATAGAGTGAAGGTAAAGGAAAAGACCTATTCACCTTAGCAGAGACGTCAGTGACTGGGGGCATAGATTTAAAGTGATTGGTAGAAAAATTAGAGGGGAGATGAGGAAAAACTTTTCACCCAGAGGGTGGTGGGGGTCTGGAACTCACTGCCTGAAAGGGTAGTTGATGCAGAAACCCTCAACTCATTCAAAAGGAGTCCAGATATGCACCTCAAGTGCCGTAGTCTGCAGGGTTATGGACCAAGTGCTGGAAGGGGGATTAGAATAGGTGGATCGTTTATCGGCCAGCACAGACACGATGGGCCAAGTGGCCTCTTTCTGTGCCTTAAACATTCTATGATTCTATGACTCTTAATTGCCCTCTGAAATAGCCTAACAAGCCACTCAGTTACGAACATACGAATTAGGAGCAGGAGTAGGCCACTCGGCCCTTCGAGCTTGCTCCGCCATTCAATAAGTCCATGGCTGAACTGATTACTCCACATTTCCACCTACCCCCAATAACCTTCCACCCCCTTGCTTATCAAGAATCCATCTACCTCTGCCTTAAAAATATTCAAAGACTCTGCTTCCACCGCCTTTTAAGGAAGAGAATTCCAAAGACTCACGACCGTCTGAGAAAAAATTTCTCCTCATCTCTGTCTTAAATGGGAGACCCTTTACTTTTAAATAGTGATCCCTAGTTCGACATTCTCCCACAAGGGGAAACATCCTTTCCACATCCACCCTGTCAAGACCCATCAGGATCTTGTATGTTGCAATCAAGTCACCTCTTACTCTTCTAAATTCCAGCGGATACAAGCTTAGCCTGTCCAATTATTCCTCATAAGACAGCCCACCCATTCCAGGTATTAATCTAGTAAACTTTCTCTGTACTGCCTCCAACACTTTTACATCCTTCCTTAAATAAGGAGACCAGAACTGTACACAGTACTCCAGATGTGGTCTCACCAATGCCCTGTACAGCTGAAGCATAGCCTCCTTACTTTTGTCTTCAATTCCCCTCGCGATAAACGATAACATTCTATTTGCTTTCCTAATTACGTGCTGTACCTGCAGACTAACCTTTTGCAATTCTTGCACTAGGACACCCAGATCCCTCTGCATCTCAGAGCTTTGCAATCTCTCACCATTTAGATAATATGCTTTTTTTTTTCATTCTTCCTGCCAAAGTGGACAATTTCATACTTTCCCACATTATACTCCATTTGCCAAGTCTTTGCCCACTCACTTAATCTATATATATCCCTTTGTAGACTCCTTATGTCCTCTTCACAACTTACTTTCCTACCTATCTTTGTGTCATTTGCAAATTTAGCAAACATACCTTCAGTCCCTTCATTTAAGTCATTTATATAAATTGTAAAAAGTTGAGGCCCCAGCACAGATCTCTGTGGCACAGCACTAGTTACATCTTGCCAACCAGAAAATTACCCATTTATGTCTACTCTGTTTTCTGTTAGCTAGCCAATCTCCTATCCATGCCAATATGTTACCCCCTACACCATGGGCTTTTATTTTCTGTAATAGCCTTTGATGTGGCACCTTATCAAATGCCTTCTGGAAATCTAAGTACAAAACCGCTACACAAAACTAATAAGAATAACATTTGACAGACCACCTGCAGCAACCTAGGCACTGGACACAGCAAAGGCACACCCTGCCCAGTTGACTCTCAAATTCCTCCTCACTAACATCTGGGGGCTTGTGCCAAAATTGTGAGAGCTATCCCACAGATGAGTCAAGCAACAGCCTGACATCGTCATAGTCACAGAATCATACCTTTCACCCAACATTCCAGACTCCTCCATTATCATCCAGATATGGCAGCGCAGTGGTACACAGTTGGGAGAGAGTGGCCCTGGGAGTCCTCAACATTGACTCTGGACCCCATGAAGTCTTATGGCATCAGGTCAAACATGGGCAAGGAAACCTCCTGCTGATTACTACCTACCACCCTCCCTCAACTGTTGGATCAGTACTCCTCAATGTTGAACACCACTTGGAAGAAGCACTGAGGGTAGTAAGGGCACAGAATGTACTTTGGGTTGGGGACTTCAATGTCCATTACCAAGAGTGGCTTGGTAGTACCATTATTCACAGAGCTGGCTGAGTCCTTAAGCTGCCAGGTGGGGCCTATGGAGGTGATGGGAAAACTAACATGAAGCAAAAATCAACTTGACCTATCTTCACCAGTTGTCTACGCAGGGGCATCTGTCTATAACAGTATCGGTAGGAATGACCGCCACACAGCCGTTGTGAAAACAAAGTCCAGTCTTTACGTTGAGAATACCCTCCATCATGTTGTGTAGTGCTACCAGTGTGTTAAATGGTGAACTCAGAACAGATCCAGCAGCTCAAAGCTGGGCATCCATAAAGTGCTGTGGACCGTCAGCTGCAGTAGTATTGTATTCCACCACAATCTGTAACCTCATGGCCCAGTATATCCCTCACTCTACCATTACCATCAAGCTGGGGGACCAGCCTGGTACAATGAGGAGTGCAGGAGAGCATGCCTGGAGCAGCACCAGGAATATCTAAAAACGAGACGCCAACCTGGGGAAGCTACAACACAGGGCTGTATGCATGCTAAACAGCAGAAGCAACTTACTATAGACAGAGCTAAGTGGTCTCAGAACCAACCAATCTGATCAAAGCTCTGCAGTCCTGTCACATCCAGTCATGAATGGTGATGAAAAAATAACTAACTAACAGGAGGAGGAGACTCCATGAATATCTCTATCCTCAATGATGGCAGAGTCCAGCATGTTAGTGCTGGGTCCCTTGCTGTTTGTGGTATATATTAATGATTTGAACTTAAATGTGGGAGGCATGATTGGGAAATTTGCTGACGGCACAAAAATTGGCCATGTAGTTGATAGTGAAGAGGATAGCCTTAGACTCCAGAATGATGTCGATGGTTTGGTTGAGTGGGCAGAAAAGTGGCAAATGGAATTCAATCCAGAGAAGTGTAAAGTAATGCATTTGGGGAGGGAAAATAAAGCGAGGAAATACACAATAAGAAGGATATTGAGAGTGACCGATGAAGTGAGAGACCTTGGAGTGCATGTCCACAGGTCCCTGAAGGTGGTAGGACAGGTAGGGAGAGTGGTGAAGAAGGCATATGGAATGCTTTCCTTTTTGGTCGAGGTATAGAGTACTAAAGCAGGGATGTAATGCTGGAACTGTTTAAAACGCTGGTTAGGCCACAGCTGGAGTATTGCGTACAGTTCTGGTCACCACATTAAAGAAAGGACATAATTGCTCTGGAGAGAGTACATTGGAGATTTACAAGAATGTTGCCAGGGCTCGAAAGTTGCAGCTATGAGGGAAGATTGGATCGGCTAGGGTTGTTTTCCTTAGAACAGAAGAGGCTGAGGGCTGACTTAATTGAGGTATACAAAGTTATGAGGGGCCTAGATAGAGTAGACAGGAAGGACCTATTTCCTCTATTGGAGAGGTCAATTACTGGGGGCACAGATTTAAGGTGATTGGTAGAAGGATTAGAGGGGGCATGAGGAAAAACTTTTTCACCCAGAGAGTGGTGGGTGTCTGGAATTCGCTGCCAAGAATGGTGGTGGAGGCAGAAACCCTCAATTCTTTTAAAAGGCACCTGGACATGCACCTGAAGTGCTGTAACCTGAAAGGCTATGGACCAGGTGCTGGAAGGTGGGATTAGATTGTGTGGCTAGTTTTTTCAGCCAGCGCAGACACGACAGGCTGAATGGCCTCCTTCTGTGCTGTAATTTTTCTATGGTTTTATGATTCTAAAAGACAAGGCTGAAATGAACAGTGTTCACATCTATTTGCAACCCTTCAGATAATAAAGCAAGATCTGAACCACATTCAGGCTCGAACTGATAAGTAGCGAGCAACATTCATGCCACACAAGTGCCAGGCAATGACCACCTACAACAAGAGAGAGTCTCATCATCTCCCCTTGGCATTACTGTCACTGAATTCCCACCGTCAATATTCTAGGTCTCCATTGACCATAAACTTAACTGGACCTGCCACAAAAATAATGTGGCTAAAAGAGCAGGTCAGAGGCTGGGAATCTGTGGCAAGTAACTCATCTCCTCACTCCCAAACCCTGGTCCACTGTCTACAAGGCACAAGTCAGGAGCGTGATGGAATACTTTCCAATTGCCTGGATGAATACAGCTTGAACAATGTTCAAGAAGTTTTACACAATCCAAGGCATGGCAGCCTGATTCATTGGCACCCCATCCACCACCTTTAACATTCACTCCCTTCACCACTGGCACACTGTGGCTGCAGTGAGTACCGTCGACAGGATGCACTGCAGCAACTTGCCAAGGCTCCTTCAACAGCACCTTCCAAACACACAATCTCTACCACCTAGAACAGGGTTGTCCAACCTATTCGCGTGGGGGACCACATTACAATTTTTGTCTTACATGGGGGGCTGGGGAGACAATTTCGGAAAGATAAAGGCATTAAAAAGTTATCTTACCATTAATCAAAACAACAACAAATGTGCATTTTTGTGAAGAAGCTTTAAATCAGAAGATTAATTTATTGACTTACTTTCTCATCATTATTTCACTGATTTAGTGAGATAACTGGCATTTTTATGCTTGCACAAATAGTCAATGTTTGCCCGTACACTTGTAGCGATGTGGAGTATTCCAGTTAGATGTCCATCTGTCAGGAGTGATCTTGCTCACTCTCTCTCAGTCTCTCGCTCTCCTTCTCTCTCTGACTCTCCCGCTCCCAGTGTTCCCCCCCTGTCTTTGTTGTTCCTCCCCGTCTGTGTTGTTCCCACCCCTGTGTCCACCTCACTCTCTCTGTCCCCCCTCTTTCTTTGTCCCCCTGTCTCTCTGACCCCCCTCCCTGTTCCCCTCTCTCTCTCCCCTGTCTGTTCCCCCTCTCTCTCTGTTCCCCCTCTCTCTCTGTTCCCCCTCTCTCTCTGCTCCCCCTCTCTCTCTGCTCCCCCTCTCTCTCTGTCCCACCTCTTTCTCTCTGTTTCTCTCTCTCTCTGACAGTTGAAGGGAGCAGGAGTGCCTCAGCACAGCAGCTTGGAGTTGGTCAGTTTTTTTAAAGAATTGCACTGAGTTTCACAGCTGACCGACGCTGACATCGGGACCAGTGGTTTTCCAATTTCGGACCGATTCTGGGTTTTCCGCTGGCCTTTTAAAAAAAAAGTTGGAAAACTCTGAATCTGTCCGAAGTTGGGAAACCACTGTTAATGCTTTCATGCAGCACCTGTCAGCTGTGAAACTGACAGCGTGATGTTTTAAAAAGCCGGTCTAAAAGATGACGACAATGGAAAATTTCTCATTTCTGAAATTCATCTGCGGGCCGGATGGAAACCTTTGGTGGGCTGGATCCTGCCCCCTGGACTATATGTTGGACAACCTTAACCTAGAAGAACAAGGGCAGGAGGTATATGGGAAAACCACCATCTGTAAGTTCCCCTCCATGACATGCCACCCTGACTTGGAACTATACCGCTGTTCCTTCATTGCCACTGAGTGAAAATCCTGGAATAACCTCCTTAACAGCACTGTGGGTATACCTACAGTGTACATACAATGGTTCAAGGTGGTAGCTTTTTGAGGGAAATTAGAGATGTGCAGGCTTTTGAGATGGTGGCTTCCTCCCCCTCTCTGCTGTTAGGTGCATCATCTTAGGGAGTCCCTGTACAAGTTAGAAAGTAACATGTGTTACCATGGAGGCTGCGTGAGATAATTGAGCACACAATAGCAATGCTCATACATTGGGTGTTATGTTGCTATTGGGCAGATATGCCTGCATGTTAGTAAATGAGTTTAAAAGGGGAAACCAACAAGAAGAAGTTGGAGACACTTGCTTGGCTACCATCTAGTTGTGTCTGGTCAACACCCTCTTTTACCTCATCTCTTAAAATTTAAGGACTGCCTACTCATGCCAGTTAGACCCACCCCATTAGACCCAAACAGCATGGAAAGCATTCCAGAATTATCCTGGGAATTTTACCCAGTCGTTATATGGCTGGCATGAATTCCAATTTGGGCCTCCTGAAGAAACCAAAAGTAATTGATCCGTGATTACTTTAGGCCTGCTGTCCAGATGTTCTTTGGCGGAAATAAAGTAGTTTTTAACTGATTAAATCTATGGTCCAATAAGAAGATAAGTGTACCACTCAGAGTTCTGACGTCACCGAAGTCAACATCTCTGTTGTGCCTTTCAGGTGTGAGCCAGCAGCCCCTGCTTTGTAAATGACCCCATGCCTGCAATTTGTGGCATGGTCAACAGCTGTGCAGAAATGCAGGTGGAAGTTCCACCCCTTTGCACTTCTGCAATTTATAAGGATCTGTGAAATTTTGGCTCTAAAGCTCTTGCCAGTAACTCACTCACTCACTCATATACTATAGAGTTTTCTAAGTAAAATTATTAACCAATAGGACAGAAATACAATGTAAAGTCATTTCAACTCTTATGAATGCAATTCAAAAACTATTTCTAACCATCGGTGATGGTTTTTACCAAAATCACAGGACACAGAAAATGTTCATAAAACCAAAACAGCAGGTATCCTCAATGAGTCCTGCCATCTTTAGTCCCACCTATACTCACCATATTCCCACATTCCCCTCTTTCTTGCTGCCATGCAAGCTCAGACTGTCACCATCATGGTTGTGGATACCAGTTCCGACGAGCTTGAAGGGTGTCACAGTAGTCTAGCCATTTGTCCTCCAACACTTTGCTAGGATTGCTGAGGCACTGTCCCAGGGGCATGGCAGTAGCTTCATGGAGAACAAACCTGTTCTCCTCTCTCTGAATGACAGCATTCATCCTCCCACCACTGCTACTCCGCCAGTGCCTTTGCTGTTTCCTGTCAGCCAGCCAGACTGCTGCCGCCCATGCCAAGATGGTGCAGTCTGAACCCAGGCCTCTAGGCCCAGAGCTGCTCATCTCATCCCAGGCCGTCTACAGACTCCTCCAGTGAAAGTCAGCAGCCTTCCACCAACTGTGCTGCAGGCATTGGAGTAGTACTGGGTAGGAGCACTAGGACAGGCAAAGGTACCCATACTGGTACTAAGGGAATTCACAAGAATGATCAGTTGGTTTGTGTATGCAATTTGGCATGATTTAATTTATTAATTTGGTTTGGAATGTTTATTTTGTGTTGGCTTTCGTTTTTGCATTGGGGCCAGCAGATGCTTTGATGGTCATTAAAAGACGGAAGGTAAGGTATGGGACTGTTGGTGAATGGGAATTAGGTTTGTGGTTACTGGTATTGCACTCAGCTGAGTTCTTCACTAATAGCCCAGTTAGAAAGGGGCTGTCTAGGTTGCCTCGTCCTCCTCATGTTCCTGCTTCTCAACCGTTCACCATATATCTGGTGGCAAGGGCTGTCCTCTCACGATGATGAGGTTGTGCAGCATGCAGCAGATCACTACGAATCTTCACACCCTCTCTGTTGAGTAACGCAGGGCTCCTTCAGATTGGTCCAAGCAGCAGGAGCATTGTTTCAGCATGCCAGTGGCCTGCTCTATCACATTTCATGCGGCAGCATTGCTTTCACTATATGCATTATAAGCATCTGTGATTGGGTTGCACACTGAAGTCATGAACCATGTTGGCAGCAGATAGTCTTTGTCGCCCAGTAGCCACCCTTTGGTTGCCATGGTGGCTCAAATCCAGATGGTTATGAGAGGGTATTAGCTGGAGCAATGAGTTCCAACATGGCACAGCTGATGTCAAATCAGCACTACACACTGATTAATGTAATGATCTGCCTGCTCTGTATGCCTCCGCTGGATGTTCACTGCAAACACATTAACACCTGCACCAATATGGGCTAGAATTTTACACCCCTCCCTGTATTGGGCTGGGAGCAGGGGGTGTAAAATCGGGTGGGAGGCAGCAAGGTGGTGGCGGGGGGGGGGGGGGGGTGGTGGTGCTGTGCCCCTCAGCTCACCTACCTGCCTTTGCTGGTATTTTACCAGCAATGGGAAAGGTGGCAGGCAACCCGCCTGCCCTTAGGCTAGTTCAGTCCCATAAGTAGCCAATTAATGGATACTTAAGGGGCCTTATTGCCGTCACTGGTATTTTACCAGTGACGGATGGGCACCTTGCCATCTGTGGAGGCTACCCAGTAAAACCTGTCAGCTTCCCTGAGGGCTGGAGGGGGAGGTGTCCCTCCTGATCAACCCCTCTCCCCCTCACAGGGCCTTGGCTGATTAGCCCCCGCATTCTCTAACCCTCATTTACCTACAATCCAGGGCATCCTAGATGGCTGCTGCTCTGGGGATTGCTACAGTCCAACAGTGGCCATTGCTTCCAGTGGCACTGCTGGGACTGAAGAGCTGCCAGTTCTCTGATTCACAGGAAGCTCTTGGAAGCGAGACATCCTGCTTCACAGGAGAAACGCTATAACCTCAGGCAATTAATTGCCTGGGCTATGCAAAATAGCGTTGTCACTTCCAGGGGCTGGCAGAGTTGGTCTTGCCCTGACTTTCCGGCCAGTGAGCAGGGCCATCATCTCCATGGTAAATCCCAGCCATTGTGTCTGGCACTATTAACCCCACAAGTGTGCACGTACACTGCATTTTGGAGTTCTAAGGGCACTCGTAGTGTCCAAAAAAAGGTGCAAACGAGCCCAATTTCTCAGCTGTAATCTTTTCCAATGAGAATAAGCCCAACTTCTTTAACCTATTTTCAAAGCTTAAATTTTTATGAAATAGTCCTGTAATGGTTGTGCTAACTTGCAAGGACCTCTCTTTGTGGTATGGTGACCAGAACTTCACATGATATTCCAGATGGGGGTCTAACTGATATTGCAACAACATCTTTATTTTTTTATCTCTATTCTATTCCTCTGCTGCTAACATCACCTGACTTTGCCCCTGTCTCAGCTCAACTGCTGTGGAAACCCTGTTACCTCTGGTCTTGACTACCCCAAGACACGTTCTACCCTCGATAAACTTGAGGTTATACAAAACTCTCCTGTCCATGTTGGAACTCACATCAAGTCCTGTTCACCTGAAGGCTGGATCTTCAGTTGCTCAGACCCTAAGCTCTTGAATTCCCCCCCATACCTCTCAACCTCGCTTTTCTCCTTTAAGACAGTCCTTAAAATCTACCTCTTTGACCAAGCTTTTGGTCATTTGACCTAATATCTCCTCAAGAGGCTGAGTGTCATATTTTGTTTTAAAATGCTCCTGTGAAGTGCCTTGGGTGCTTAAAGGCACTCTATAAATATAAGTTGTTGTACTACAACTGAGGACTTCGTTTTATTTTGCATGCATGCTCTTGGATGACCGTTTCGAAGATGTTTTTCACAATAATTCTTCCCCCTTCACCCTTTTCTGATCAGAAGCTCTATAACGATTCCATCCATTTGATTTCATTACTTAATTTTTGTAAACAAAATTGGTTCTCCTTTTTTTCTGAGATAGAGGTTTTATAATCTCTACTTTGAATTTTTGTTCTTCTTTCTGTTTCATAGCTAGAAATATGAAATAATAGAAGGCTACTGTTTGTTTTGTTTCGTTACAACTGTTTAAGAATTTATAGCCTGTTCTTTAAACTTAGATATTTATCCTGTGTAAAAGTACTCCTGATACCTCAAAATACATGTAGTGAAACCATGAAGGAAGTCATATGCTGCTCAGAATGACAATCAATTTAGTTTGAGTTCCTACTATAGTTCCAAAATGGCTACTTTAGGTAGCACAGTATTAATCAGCAGAAGACAGCTAATCAGTATTCTTACATGAATTCTTAAGGTATTTTATTTGGTATATCTACAAACATCATTTTCCCTTGGAAGATACAGTTGAAGTGATATTGTTACCCTAGTATAGAGACATGTGTAGCTTTAACAGGTCTGTAAGCATAAATAAGTAATTGGATAAATGTTAATGTAGTGACGTAATCATGTTTGCTGCTAATGCTGGTTAATTTTTAATTAATAACGATTGAAAAAAATAATGAAAAACTTGTTGAAAGCAACTTTTGATCCTATACAGATATGTCTTCAGCAATGTAAATTTGCTTAGATGCCTCATGTAACAGGTTTGGGCCATCTCAGGAACTAATTCTGTCCTAAACCAATTGCATATTACAACAATTCTCCTTCAAAGGTAAATGAAGCTAATGGAAACTGAAAATTAATAAGTTTAAAAACTAACGTGTCATGGCATGGTATGATAACATATGTGGTGGAGGACACCGCAATCACAGAACTGAATACCAGGGTACCTTGTCACTTTAGTCCTTCTTATAAAGTTGGGATGACTTTTCTCTGTTTATAGTCAAACTGCTGTGTTGTGGAAAGACAGAAAGAAAGTGAAAGAAAAAAATGAACGCACCTTCCTCCTTTTACCAACAACTTAAAAAAGCAGTTTTGCCCACCACTGTGGAGGTTCCAAGAGGTGATACATGTCGATAATGGAAACTAGTCTAAATGGTGTAAAATTGGAATCTGTTCAAGATGATTTGTGGTATTATATTTTCTGCTTCAGCATGGAACCAATAATACTATGGCTCAAAATCAGACACAGAGGCCTGAGGTGCAACACACCTCTATGGAGGTCATAGTCATACAGCACTGAAACAGGCCCTTCAGCCCACCGAGTCTGTGCTGACCAACAACCACCCATTTATACTAATCCTACATTAATCCCATATTCCCTACCACATCCCACCTTCTCTCAATTCTCCAACCACCTAGCTACACTAGCGGCAATTTACAATGGCCAATTTACCTATCAACCTGCAAGTCTTTGGCTGTGGGAGGAAACCGGAGCACCCGACGAAAACCCACGCGGTCACAGGGAGAGCTTGCAAACTCCGCACAGGCAGTACCGAGAACCAAACCCAGGTTGCTGGAGCTGTGAGGCTGTGGTGCTAACCACTGCACCACTGTGCTGCCCATGATAAATGTGAAGAGATCTGGGTGCCTGAAGTCATTAGATCCTTGAGTTCCATTTAAATTGGGCAGCCACCAATAATTTGGCTCGTGCTCCTGCACACTGCCTCAGTTACACAGCACCTGTTTGGAATTAGCACTGAAAGGAAGCCAGTCATTAAAAGCTATCAAACAAACTATGGGCACCACCAGCCCTTGGCACCATAGCCCTCTCTACCATCTCCCCCCTGCCACACCATTGCTTGTGCTTTTTGCTGGACAGTTTCCCAGGATGCCACAGGCTGCCAGCAGCTCTTCACTAGCGATTGGTAAACAATACAGTGGATTTGGTATCCCAGGTACATCATGAAGGACATGCCTGGAACACCACAAAATGATGCAATGGCTGACCATACTTTATCTGATATGTGATTGCCTTTAAGATCTTAGTATGCTAACGAGCCAAGCACCAGGATGCAGTCATGTGATTCAGAGCCAGAGTCATTTTGCTACTGTAACACCGAGAAAAGGTCTTGTAAATAGGTAGCTCTGCATTGCATATAATAGTTGGCTGTAATAAACCGGTTTGAGATCTTCAACAACCTGGACTCGACACATCTCATTTATGTTGTATCAGACAACAGAAAAAGCTTCTCATTTCATTGTGACTGCTTTATCCAACAGGGTCAGTTCACTTGTGCACAGGCTTATATGTTCCTCATTCTATATTCACTGCCTGCATCTTCATAACAGCCTTGCTAAGGAAACTGACTCCTCTGGACTGAGCAGTGTATAAATTACCTATACAACAAACCAGGTTTATCAATGTTTCCATTCCAAATGTAGTAGGAGGACTAAAGTGATATGCACTCCCAGAATTTCAACCCATGACTGACCAGTTAGGATCTCTCTCCTCTACTATATACCTTACCATACTGTGCCATTACTCACCACTGTCCTTTTCAGTCACTGGCATTTTCCCATCAGTTTTACTTCCATTTAAAGAATTGTAGCAAATAAAGTTCTTTGGAATGGTCAAGAACTGCAAACATTTGGCTGAAATCCAAAGAAAGTAATATTAAAATCCTTCTTTGAAGAACCGATCAAGTATTGTAGAATAAGGAAAGACTAAGTATGGTACTTCAAATAGAAATTAAATTTTCCTCTTTGACATTATGGTTTCCAGCAAGAGGACAAAGGTGGAATATTCTCAAGGATCAAATCCTCATCCTTTCCAAAGTCTGGTTCCAAAAAGGTGCTTGACTCATGTAACTATTTCACAATTTTCCAAAGGTTTGGTAGGCTGTTGAATCCCTAACTTGATTTTTGCATGAACTTAACTAATGTTTGGTTGTAGCTACTAATAAAATCTCTTGAGGTTGCTTTTTCTCTACACTCACTACTAACCATTAAGAATGTGCAGAAATTAAAGCATGCAAGTGCATTCCCATCTGCTATCGATTAATAAAGACTAATCATGTGGCCTTCGTTTCTTTTAAACATGATTATTTGCTCTTAGACTTACTGATTTTGGTCTCATACTTTTAAAAAGCAATCAAGTGCCTGGGAATTTAATGGCAGTGAGATTGTGATCTGTTATGAAATATCACTGATTCATTTATGTTGTATAGAAATTGTTGCAGCTTGGAGTTCACTATCAGCTTGAGAACCAATGTTCTGGAGCGTAAAATGGCACTGGCGGTTACCACATTGGCCAATGATGTGTGCTTCTGTGACATCTTGCTGTGGTCTTACACCCCAAAAAAGCTACAAAATCCAAATTTAGAAAGTTGTCTATGATTTGCTAAAATGCTGTTTTATGCAATGTTTTGGTTATTGCAAAAGACCATTTGTCAAGGTTAGCAACAACATTACAACTAGAATGTTGCTTGTGTGCCTCCTATTTTTATTCAATCATGCACATTTTCATTATGACCCTGAACTCATGCACCAAATGTCAACATGCCCATTGAACAGCTCAAGGCATTGAGGAGTCAAACTATAAAATTAACAATAAAAACAGAAAAATGCTGGAAATACTCAGCAGGTCTGGCAGCATCTGTGGAGAGAGAAACCGAGTCAGCGGCTGGAAGGTGGGGGAGAACCATATTCCATCAGACCCCATTGCAATTTAATGGCAGGCAGTTAATTGGCTCCAGAGCTGCTGGCCAATTGTAGGACCGACAGCTTTAGAGTATGAACAGTGCCACTGGGAGCAGTGGCCACTGCTGGAACTGCAGGAAAACCTGCCGTACTGAAGAAGTCAGAAACCCTGGGCAGAGCAGGGCTACCCGACTCGGACCCGACGACATGCGTTGGGGTCGGGTCAGGTCGCTCTTCCGGGTCTGGCATTCAGGCTCGGGTCGGGTCGGGCCGGGTCAGCCACACTCTATCACCACCTCCAGTAAGTGGCTCCAATCTTAATGTACTTTTTAAATCCAGTTACAGTTTTTGTTGCTTATCCGCACAAACTTAAAAAGTGAAAAACAGAAGCTAAGTGAAGTGAATATTCCGGTGGTCGGGTCGGGCCAGGAAAAAATGAAAGGACTCGGGCTGGGTCGGGCTCGGGTCGGATGTGGTTCTGTTGGGCTCGGGTCGGGTTTCATTTACAGACCCGTACAGGCCTTTAACCCCAGGGCTTAGGTGAATGGGGTTGGGGTCACCAGGGCCAGTCAGGCAGGCCCCAGTGACAGGGTGAGGGATTGGTTGATGAGAGTGGGGAGTCTTGCCAGTGTGGGGGGCAGACATTGCTGCCTGGGGGTGGGGGTGGGTGCCTCCGGGGGTCATAGATTGCCCACATGGGAGGGACCCCCACTGTTCCCAATAGAAAATAACCAGGTTTCACCTGGCATTGGTCCCCTCTGTCCTCCACAAAATTGGAGTGGAGGTGGGAAGGGGCCCTTATGTGGCCATTAATTGGCCACTTAAAGGCCTCAATTGGCTTGGGGCAAGAAGATCTCTGCCCCAGACAAAATGGCAGGGGGCCAGGAACGACAACCCTTGCCATTTTGTTTGCCCACCCCTGCCTCTGTACCCGTCCCAAGGGCCAGATAAAATCCTGCCCAATGTTTCAGATTGATGACCTTTTGCCAGACTGTTTCTCTGGGTGGAATTTAATTCAGCCATCGGGAGCAGGTTGGAGATGGGTGAGTGGCTGAAGAATCAGCAGGTAAGGCAGGAGCAGAGTGACTTAAAGGGATGGGGATCTCAGCACCAGGAAATTAACTTCCTGAGCACCATAAAATGCAGCCGGGGGTTTCCAAAATATCTAAGGCAGAGGTCCCCTTGCCTTTCTGGCCCAGCATCAGGACTCAAGGCGGCTGCATAAGATCCAGCCTGCTGCTTTTCCCTCCACAGATGCCTGACCTGCTGAGTATTTCCAGCATTTTCTGTTCTTATTACAGATCTTCAGCATCCATTGTAATTTTGCCTTTATATAAAATTAGAGTAGCCTATGCTACTAGCATCATGTCTCATGTGTCTGACTGCCCCAAATTGCTGAGAAAGTTGGCAAATGCTGCCAGTCCAAAAAGGGGTGCCCACATCACCCAGAAAGAGTATAAAACTACCTATAATAAGGGCACTAAGCATTGCCCAACTCTGTTTCCTGTCAGCGCATCCACACCTGGATTGTGGCCTGAACCCTCACATGGGCCCTGCTTTCACCATTTGGCAGTTGGCACACCTGTTCTCAACAGTCCCAATGAAATTCAGCTTTTGATTGCGACTTAGCCAAATTCACCAACATTTCCGTCACTTTGGGACAGGCAGGTTCCTAAGATTCTCCCCTCGTGCATGGTTGCCTGCCCATGATAAGCTAATAGTGTCTGACTCTTATGGGGTCAGCAATGGAGATTACCGGTGGGTTTGATCTCCGCATATCTGCCAGGTTTGCTGACCCACAGATATTCTAGGCCTTATTATTTATGTCCAGTATAACTAATAGTTGAGGCAGGTTCCAGGCACTGAAACAACACTATGGTGCATCTAATTGGTGTAGCAACAAATTGCCACAGAGTGGTAGTTTGTGGGTACACACCCTCAACTATCACAAGGAGAACTGGGCCGAAAGGAGGATAGTCTATTCTTCACAAGGAGAGAAGCAAATCAGAGGGTGAAACATTCACTGGGTAATTTTAGCTTTGATTGTGGGGTAAATTGGGCAACATCAGATTAGTTGCCCGGTGATCTGATAATGGTCATTTTACTCCACCACCGAAAGGGAAGGTTAGCCCCCACAGATCCAGAACTGTTAAAGTTTTTGGAGTGAGACTCACTAAAGCTGTTTTAAAAATGTCCTTCAATAAATATATCACTGTCTTTAAAATAACCAGCTTCATTTATTTAACTGGGTCTCACTTTTTTTGATAAATTTCACTCCAAACCGTTCTGCACAGAATGATCCTAACACTTGGCTCATTGGGTGCAGCATTGTAAAATCACTGGAGTCAATGGATTTGTTTCGTGACAAAATATATGTCACAAAATTGTTAATTTAGTTTAGTTTAGAGATACAGCACTGAAACAGGCCCTTCGGCCCACCGAGTCTGTGCCGACCATCAACCACCCATTTATACTAATCCTACACTAATCCCATATTCCTACCACATCCCCACCTGTCCCTATATTTCCCTACCACCTACCTACACTAGGGGCAATTGTTAATGGCCAATTTACCTATCAACCTGCAAGTCTTTGGCATGTGGGAGGAATCCAGAGCATCCGGAGGAAACCCACGCAAACACAGGGAGAACTTGCAAACTCCACACAGGCAGTACCCAGAATTGAACCCGGGTCACTGGAGCTGTGAGGCTGCGGTGCTAACCACTGCGCCACTCTGCCGCCCATTGGAACAACTGTGGGACGTTGCAGATGGAAACTTATGTATAGACAGCAGTAAAGTGCAGTTAGGATCTTGATTTTGTTATGATAATTTTTGGGGGGGAAAATGTCCAAAGCCATGAGAATCATATTAAAAATCATGAACACTTGCTAAAAATTTCAGGTATACTATAAAATCATGCAAAGGGAATCAAAACACCCAGAAATACTAGGAGGAAGTATTAAATGGAGTACACAATAGGGATAATATTATAAAATTGCATTCCAACAGGAAACCACATCTAACAGGATGCAAAGTGCGGATCCAGTTATTGGAATCATTTTTTTTCTTGGATAGTTTACTCTGTTTACTCTCTCCTCATCCTCCTTACCTCCCATAAATTACATTAATGTTACTGCGGGAAAGGATATGATTGCTCCTGGCTGCAGTCTGAGAGTTGGACAGAGTAGGAAAGCTGACACTCTCAGGCTCGGCAGTCCAATGTGAGCCTCTGAGGGCTGCTTTAGTGGAGTTTATTGCTGTTGTGGCACAGATATAGCCATGTAGGCTATGAGTCACATCCCTGACTCTTCCGATGCCTGCCATCACTTTAACAGTTTCCAGTTTCCTGGCCCTTACTGTCTCCTCTTCACCATGGACATCCAATCTCTCTACACCTCATTATCCACCAGGATGGTCTGAGGACTCTCTGCTTCTTCCTTGAATAGAGGTCCAATCTATTTACATCCACCCTCCACCGCCTGGCTGAACTTGCTCTCACATTGACCAACTTCTTCAACTCAAAGCACTTCCTCCAAATAAAAGGTGCTGCTATGGGTATGGCATGGCTCCGAGCTATGTCTGCCTTTTTGTGGGATATGTGGAACATTCCTTGTTCCATCCCTACTCAGGCCCTCTCTCTCACCTTTTTCAGGTACATTGATGACTTTATTGCTGCCATTTCCTGCTCTCACCCTGAACTGGAAAATTTCATTGACCTTTTTTCCAAATTCTACCCTCTTTCACCTTCACATGGTCCATCTCCAACACTTCCCTTCCTTTCCTTGACTTCTCTGTCTTCTTCTGGGGATAGGCTGTCAACTAATATTCACTATAAGCCCACAGACTCCCCAGCTATCTTGACTACACTTCTTCATACCCCACTTACTGCAAGGTATCTATTCCATTCTCCCAGTTTCTCTATCTCCATCGCATCTGTTCAGACAATGCAACCTTCCATGCTAACACTTCCAATATGTCTTCTTATTTCCTCAACCAAGGACTCCCCCAACCATGGTTGACTGGGTCCTCGACTGTGTCTGATCTATTTCATGCACTTTTGCTCTCACCCCAGACCACGATAGGATTCCCCTTGTCCTCACCTTCCACCCCACCAGCCTCCATATTCAACGGATCTCCGCAACACCCTGGTCTACTCCTCAGTTATCCCCAACACCTCCCTGTTTCCCTATGGCACCTTTCCATGCAAGTGCAGGAGATGCAACATCTGCCCTTTTAACTCCTCTCTTAGAATCATAGAATGGTTGCAGCACAGAAAGAGGTCATTCAGCCCATCGTGTCTGTGCAGCTCTCTGCAAGAGCAACTCAACTTGTTCCACTCCCCTGCCTTCTCCCCGTAGCCCTGCAAATTATTTCTGTTCAGATAATTATCCAGTTCTCTTTTGAAAGCCATGACTGAATCTGCCTCCACCACACTCTCAGGCAGTGCATTCCACTCACTGCATAAAAAAGTTTTTCCTCATGTCACTGTGACTTCTTTTGCCAATCACTTTAAATCAGTGTCCTCTGGTTCTAGATCCTTTGGCCAATGGGAACAATTTCTTCCTCTCTACTCTGTCCAGACCCTCGTGATTTTGAACAACTCAAATCGCCTCTCATTCTTCTCTTCTCCAAAGATAACAGACCCAGCTTCTCCAACCTATCCACGTAATCCCTGGAACCATTCTCGTGGATCTTTCTGCACCCTCTCTAATGTCTTAATATCCTTCTGAAAGTGTGGTGGCCAGAACTGGACACAATACTCCAGTTGAGGCTGACCCAATGTTTTATACATAACTTCCTTCCTTTTTTATACTCTATGCCCCTATTTATAAAGCTCACGATCCCATTTGCTTCATGAACCACTTTCTCAACCTGCCCTGCAATCTTCAATGATTTGTATGCATATATCCCCAGATCCCTCTGTTCCTGCACCCTTTAGAATTGCACCCTTTAAGTTATATTCTTTTTCCTCATTCTTTCTACCAAAATGAATCACTTCACACTTTTCTGCACTAAATTTCATCTGCCACTTGTCTGCCCATTCCACTATCCTGTCTATGTCCTCTTGAAGTTTATCACTATCCTTCTCACAGCTCACAATACTTCCAAGTTTTGTGTCATCTGCAAATTTTGAAATTGTGCCCTGTACTCACAAGAAAAGCAGGGGTCCTAACAGTGACCCTCGGGAACTCCACTATATATCTTCCAGTCCAAAAAACAATCTCAACTACTCTCTGTTTCCTGTTACTCAGCCAATTTCGTATCAATGCTGCTACTGTCCCTTTTATTCCATGGGGTCTAACTTTGCTGACAAGCCTGTTATGTAACACTTTATCCAATGCCTTTTGGAAGTCCATGTGCACCACATCAACCCTCTCTGTTACCTCATCAAAAAACTCAAGTAACTTAGTTAAACATGATTTGCCCTTCACAAATCCATGCTGGCTTTCCTTAATTAATCCATATTTGTCCAAGTGACTATTAATTTTGTCACAAATTATCGTTTCTAAATGCTTTCCCACCACCCAGGATAGACTGACTGGCCTATAGTTACTGGGCTTGTCCTTATACCCTTTTCTGAACAAGGGTGTAACATTTGCAATTCTCCAGTTCTCTGGTATCACCCCTGTATCTAAGGAGGATTGGAAGATTATGGTCAATGCTGCTGCAATTTCCACCCTTACTTCTCTAATTATTCTTGGATGCATCTCATCTGGTCCTGGTGACTTATCAGCTTTAAGTGCAGCCAGCATATCTAATACCTCCTCTTTATCGATTTTTAGCCCACCCAGTATCTCAACTACCTCTTCTTTCACTATAATTTGGGCAGCATCGTCTTCCTTGGTAAAGACAGATGCAAAGTGTTCATTTAGTATCTCAACCCTCTGCCTCCATGTGTAAATCCCCTTTTAGGTCCCTAATCAGCCCCACTCCCCCTTTTACCACCCTTTTACTATTTATGTGCCTACAGAAGACTTTAAGATTCCCTTTTATGTTAGCCACAATCTCTCTTTGCTTCTCTTATTTGTTTTTTTCACTTCCCCTCTGAACCTTCTATATTCAGCCCATTTCACTGCTCACGATGTGGTCTCCATTGGGGAGACCAAACATAGACTGGATGACTGCTTTGCAGAACACCTCCATTCAGTCCTCAAGCATGACCCTGAGCTTCCTGTTGCTTGTCATTTCATTTCTCTACCTTGCTCCACTCTGACCTTCCTGTCCTTGGCTTGCTTTAGTGCTCCAAGACGCTCAACGCAAGCTTGAGGAGCAGCACCTAAACTTTCGACCGGACACTTTACAGCCTTCTGGACTCAACATTAAGTTTAATAATTTTAGATCGAAACTTCTGCCCTCTTTTTTTATTCATGTCCTTTTTTTTCTGGTTCTTTTTTCTCCCCTCTTGTACCTTTCTTAATCCCTTTACTGTGCGATTGGATGACTGCTATCTTGCCATTCATACCTCATCCAGACATATATTTTGCTTCTTCACTTATCCCATTACCACCCCCTTTGGCTATGTACCATGAAACCTTTTGTCATTTAATCAGCAGCATTCCACCCTATCGTAGACCTTCCCTTTTGTTCTTCACCCCTTCCCCCTTTCACTTTCTCAAAACCAATTACATTTCTAATTTTATACAGTTCTGATGAAAAGTCACAGTCCTGAAACGTTAACTCTGCTTTTCTCTTCACAGATGCTGCCAGACCTGCTGAGTATTTCCAACATTTTCTGTTTTTATTACAGCCATGTTGGCCTCTGCTGAGAAAAATGGCAGCACTGTTTGTTTTATTCTTGACTGATTTTTGCCAACACTTTTTGTTAATGATTCTCATCTCAATCTTTTTTTAGTTGATAAGCATGAAAATCATGGAATCTGGCTACAGAGACACCTCTGACAAAGATGTAGCCTTAAATATAGCTATTAGTACAAAGAGAAAGCTCCCTGGTGGTTAGATAAAAATGGTGGGCTGGATTTTATCCAGCCCTTGCAAACCGGCTGGGAGACGGGGGTGCAAAATGGTGTGTGATGGCATCGGACAGTGTGCCTGACATTGTCCTGCCCCCAAGCCATTATATCTGGAACAGACACCATGGTGGACTGCAAGTCCACTGGGAAGCCAATTAAGCCACTTAAGTGGCCCATTAAAGGCATTTAGCCAACATCGGAGGGGTCCACTGCCTTGTGGAGAAACTGCCAAGTGAGACCTGATGGCCTCCTAGCAGGCTCCTGGGGGTGAGGGATGGTTCCTCCTCTGGGAGCAATCCATGGCTGCCCCTGCGGCAAGACCCTCACCTGCTCTCACCAACCTCCACTACCACCCCCAGCCCTTTCACCTCCCTGATGCGACCCTGGGTCCACTTACCTTAGTCCCAGGGTCTCCTCCATCTTTTCTGTCCCGGGCCTCCTATAGGAGTGTCACCGCTCCCTGTGCTGCTGCTGGGACTACTGAGCTGCTAGTTGGCCGGTAGCTCATGGCCAGGATTTTGTCCCTTAAAGGAGATGGCATCTCCGACGGCAGGCAGTTAATGGCTTGCCCGCCGTTGAATTTGGTAGGGCCGAGGTGGGGTCGTTCTCCACCTTCTGGTCCATGGTTGGGAGCCCCCGTTGCAGTTATAAAATTCAACCCAGTGAATCAGAAGAAACTGGTCATTTGCTGCCCTCTGTTGGTATAGATTTTAAAGATACATCATTAATCATACCGGGTTTTGATTTTTAACTTTTTAATCAAAAACAGTCTTTCTGCTTATCTGTACAAGTGTGACTATTATACTAATTCCATGCACATTTTCAAAGTGCTACGGCACAGTGCAGGAGTACAGGATTTGACCTCAGCACTGAACTGAAAGCTGACTGTCAGTAAAGTCCTTTTCTATGATATAAACTCACCCGCCAATAATAATCCTCTTGCACTTCTTGTCTCCTGAAAATAACATAGCTGAGAAAAGAAATAACTGTTGGAGAGGGCAGAAGTTATTTTCTACCAATTCTGATATGATAGGCTTGGTGTTCAGGTTGAATATGAACAAGGTTCAGATTCAGACACGTCCCTATATTAAAAATTTAGATGGTCTAATTCCAAATTACTGAGTAAACAATAAGAGCCCCACAAGCCTAATAGAGCACAAGAGCTTGTATTTAAACAAAAATCCTCATGTCAAAGAATGTCTGAGCCCTCAATTAGAGTGAACAGGCACAAAGGCGAAAATATCCAATGTGGAATGAGGAAGACAAGCAGAGGAATAGCAAACGTGTAATAAAACAGAAAGTGCTAGAAATACTCAGCATGTCAGGCAGCATCTGTGGAGAGAGAAGCAGAGTTCACATTTCAGGTCTATGTCCTTTCATCAGAACTGGCAAAGGTTAGAAAAGAATTAGAAGCAAAAATACTGCGGATGCTGGAAATCTGAAATTAAAACAGAAAGTGCTGGAAATATCATCTGTGGAGAGAGAAGCAGAGTTAACATTCCAGGTCTGCGACCTGTCATCAGAACTGGCAAAGGTTAGAAAATGTTTGTGGTAAAAGACAAAGCATTAGTCCAGAGAGAGTGTTAATGGCCGAATAATGAGTAGCTCTGTCCACATGAAAACCAGGCACATGGTTAAAAAATAAATAAAATAATCAAAAACATAGAAAAAGGTTTTAAAAAAG